>NW_011889238.1:64403-66695 GCF_000151845.1 Pteropus vampyrus
GTTCCCATGGGGACCAGGGGTCAGCGGGTGCCCATCCTCCGGGGTCAGCACCAGGGGCGATTGCCGATCCCCCCACAGAAACCGGGGTGGCCAGTGTCACTCCCATGGGGACCAGCAGCGGGGGTTCTGTTACTTCCTGACAAATGAGAGCTCTGGCAGCGTCAAGCCACCATTCCCGCAGGGGACCCGCACTAAGCAGCAGCTGCCCCCCATAGATGTGTTGTTACGAGGTAAACTGAGGCACCCTAAAAGTGCCGTTGGAGCAAAATCCATTCCGCTGGGGCAGCACCACCCCGGGAGTGGCACGGAGGCGGGGACAGGGGCGCAGGACAAACTTTGCTACAGAAAGGGCGGGGGCAGAGCAGACATTCCCCATCGGCTGCAGCAGACGCCTACCTGGCTGGAGGGCGTCCACGCTTATTTCCCGGCTCGGCTCCGGGGTGGGCAGGGACCCAGGCTTCGCTCCTCCTACTCCAGCCCCATCGGGTTGGGCCTCGAGTCCCAAGATGGCTTCGAGGTGCTGCGTGACTGCTGGCGCTCCACCCCTCAGCTCATGTTCCAGGCAGCAGGAAGGAAGAGCAAAACCCGCGCCCAAAGTGGTGCTCTTTGTTTTAAGGGCTCCTCCTGGAATGTCACGCAGCCCTTCAGGCCTTTATCTTTTTGGCCACGTGACCATCTTGTCCACCAAGGCAGCTGAGGTTCCCTTAGCTTGGCACACTGCTGCCCTAAATAGACGAGGGGCCCCAGGGAATAGGATGCAGACTTCTCTCTCTCTCGGGGGCACCAACCCACTAAAGAGGTCTATTTTAAAATGGCTGCACGTCTGAGGGCAAGGCCTCCGCCCCAACTGCCTACTCAGCTCTTACCTCCTTTTGCCTGGGACAAAGTCCTGATTCCGGAAGGCACTCTATGGGTGTTTGTTGGGTTAAAATCACTGAATTTGCGCTGTCATGAGATTTCATTCTGACGAGACTGCGTTCCTGATGCTCAGTCGGAGCCAGTGTGACAATAGGATTTGCCAGGCTGAAATTTACTGTTATTTGATTTTCCTGGAATACACCTGTTCCATCAGCTAAGCGATATACGGACATGTCTTCTGGGGCCCGACACTTTATCCACTCATTGCTTCCGTTTACCCACTCGAAAAGTGAGAAAAACTACAAACAGTATCATAGTTAGTTCATTTTCGAAGAAGTCTTTTATGATCCACCCAAGCAGGTAATATGAAAGGAGACAAAGGCAAATATGTTAACATGGAAAAACGTAGAAATAATTACGGGGGCGGGGGGTGGTCGCCCAGAACAGGTTGCAGGCATCTGCGATCTCTCCAGACGCTTCTAGCGTAAGGGTCTTAAACTGTATGTAAAGCGAACTGTTTTCTCCTCTGATCACAGTGTCTGTTCAGACTGCCTCTCCGGTTCCTAGCATTAGGGAAAATGAGACTTTATCAGCGCTGTGGGCAAAATGCTATTAGAAGTGGCTCTGCGACCAAATTCAACATGCGACATCTTTTCTCACCTTCATGGCACTGAGGCGCTCGCCTCCTTTATTTCTGGCGTTTCCAACGCTGCACCACCCTTCCTCCCTGGGGTACCGAGAGCTACAAATGCTGCGTGTGCGCGCGCGTGCGAGCGCGAGCATCACCTCCTCGTAAACATGCAGAACGTGGTGGTTAAATGCCCTGCTTATGTTTCCTTTTCCTGGTTTTTATTGACAGCACTTGAAAATGACCAAATACCAAAAAAAATTAAAAAAGGCGGTTGGCCTGAAAGTAACTAGTTCCTTCTAGCGTTGCTTAATGAACAGAGGAAGTTTCCCAGACTGTGGTTCTCCCTTGGAGCTGCTGGAGAGAGCAGGCCTGGGGCGCCCACTGCTGTTTGGGCTGATGGGCCAGCAGCTCTTTACAGCCCGAGGCCACGCAGCTGACAGTTGTCACCGCTGCCAACGGAGACGGAAGGCTTCACATCGCTACCAGTGCAGCGGACGCGGTCCAGGTCTGTGTACGTGGCAGCTTTACTCCAGGGAGGACGTGTGACCTGCTTCCAGTGACGACCGGTCCTTTACAGACGCCCGCGTTTGTTCTTTCAAACTTTACCACACGACCAATCCGTTTAACACATGCAGGCACTTGGGCGCCGCACGGAACCCCGGCACCCTGAGAGAGCATTATGAATACTTTGGCTCTGCGTGTTTCCAGACTTTATGACAAATGGTCACGCTGACTGGGTGCTCAGCACGTGCCCGGCAGCGTCCCGAGTGCTCTCGGTGTCCCTCCCCGCCCCCATCCCGGGT
>NW_011889238.1:67829-69866 GCF_000151845.1 Pteropus vampyrus
TTTCACGCAAGTGACCGATCGCCCTCTAGAAAAGTTGCATGTTTACTTTTCTATTGATCATTTACGAGTACACTCATTTCCCAAAACATCGTCGACCTTGGGTATTTTTTGTTCAAGTGACAAAACATTTCTGCGTTTTTAAATTAGTGCAACTTCGATTTTTTTTTTTTTTTTTTTTATGAAGGGCATTGTCCTTTTTCTGTGTGTGTGCATGCACGTGCATGTATCGCTTGTATGAGCTGGGACTTTTTTCGGTCGCTAGTGACAGAACATCACACTTGCCTAATCAGAATGAGAACTTAGGGGCTCACCAATGTCCAGTAAAAAAGCTCTGTTAAGCCACGGGCAGACGCAAGACCTAGAAAATGTCATTTTGAAAGGTCTTTCTCTTTTCATCTCTGCCTTCTTCTGGGTTAATCCTTGGGTTTCACAGGACAGGCCTTGGTGACTCCAGGCTTTTATAATTACAAATGCAGCAGAAAGATGACCATTTTTTCCTAGTCACTCCAGAATAAGTCATGAGATTAGCTGTGATTAGACCAGTTTGGGTCACATGTCTATCTCTGAGCCAATCATTGTAGCTCAATAGATGGACTAGTGCTGATTGGATAGGTCTAGTGCTGAGGTCACGTGAGGACTCCTAGCCTCGGGGACCAGCCCTCCTACCTGGACCGAAGGGAGCACGGATTGACCAACAAGTCAAGGTGCCATCACCAGATGCTGGGAAGGACCGGGGGACGGCTCCCTCTATGACACCTGCACACTCACTTTGGCAATTTCATTTACTGGACGTTTATCCAGTATGTTTCACGAGTCTTAAGAACTCTTAACACACGAGGACGTTAACTTCGTCCTATGGATCTCGAATACTTTTTTCAGTTTGCTGTTAACTGAAATTACTGGTTTTGATACAAATTAGCCTTAAGTCTTCGTGGAGTCCAATCAACTTTTCCTTTATGGCTTTCGTGCTGGGCTCAGAAAAGCATGCCCCTCCCTGAGATTTCAGTTGCACATTCCAACATAATTTATTGAATAACAGTCTTTTCCCTACGGATTGCAAAGGCCTTTGTCTTCACCTGCTGAACGATCTTATGCATGGGCTTCATCTCCACTGATGTTTCCTGTAAGGCCTAATCTAAAAAACGAATACACTTATCACTACCATTGTCCTTTCGTGACTGCAATACAGATGCCCGGAATTACAGAAGTTGTAGTTAAAACAGGAGGTTAGGTGTGGCCCCGAGATGTTACCAACGTCTCGCACTTCTTCCAGGAGGAGAAAGCAGAAGTTCGCTTCTTTCGCTCACTCCTCCCTCTCCTACCCCCCCCCCTTTTGGATTGGCGAACCCCGACTCTTACAGACGCCTTGTGGATTTCTTAAAACGCAGGAGGGAAAGAACCCAAGACGCAGAGGCCGCTACCCACAAGGGTCAACTAACATGACAGCGTGAAAAATGTCAAATCCAAACCCATCTTCCCGGCCGCACGTTCTCACATCCTCTGCGACATGAGCCACCCTGAGAGCCGAATTAACTCAGGCGAAGGCGGCTTCACGTGGCTTCGTTTTGGGCTTGAGAACGTAAGGCCTGGTTCCATCCCATTGGTTGGCTCTGTTCTTGGTTCTCGTATTTTCTGCTTCTACCCAGGTTATCTGCAGCTGGATAGAACTGTAGCAACAGAGACCCTTTGAAATAAATACAACCGATGACAGCTCCCTACGCCCAAAGAGTCAAAAGCTCGATGACACGGCCTGTGGCTCCCGCGTAGCTAATGACCGATGCCATGGTCTGACACACGAGGATGAGCTGGGCCTACGCGGTGCCTCTGCGAGGACCTGGGACCCCGAAGAGCAGAAGCGCGGGCTGGGAGTGCCGACGCTGAGCTGTCACGACGTGTGGAGCTGTTCAAAGGCCATTTGCCGGCTGAATGGTGACTGACAGGTGGCGCGGAGAGCCCACGATGGCTACTGTGGCCCAGCATTTTGAGGAAGCTGAAACTGAGCAAGCAGATGGGACGGCGAGCGGTGAGTGACGCAAA
>NW_011889238.1:69916-74062 GCF_000151845.1 Pteropus vampyrus
AGAGTCAAAAGCTCGATGACACGGCCTGTGGCTCCCGCGTAGCTAATGACCGATGCCATGGTCTGACACACGAGGATGAGCTGGGCCTACGCGGTGCCTCTGCGAGGACCTGGGACCCCGAAGAGCAGAAGCGCGGGCTGGGAGTGCCGACGCTGAGCTGTCACGACGTGTGGAGCTGTTCAAAGGCCATTTGCCGGCTGAATGGTGACTGACAGGTGGCGCGGAGAGCCCACGATGGCTACTGTGGCCCAGCATTTTGAGGAAGCTGAAACTGAGCAAGCAGATGGGACGGCGAGCGGTGAGTGACGCAAACGAGAAACGAGAAGCAGAAGCGTCACGGAACAAGTCAGAGGAATCTGGCAGCCCCTGAAATGCCCTCGGTCTGTGACGGTCCCTGAATCCACGCCATCAGGTGGCGTCGTGTCTGGGCTCTGCACTGAACAAGGCTCAGGGGACCGAGAGGTGACGGAAGAGGAGGGCCCATGCACCTCGGAGCAAAGTGTGCATTTTTGAGTCCAGCCCGCAGCAAGGGCGCCGCGGCCAGGCCCTCCTCCCCCGTGGCCACTCACCAACTACCCGCGACGCAGAGCTGCCTCACCTCGGGCCCCCGCTGTGTGAGCTGGGTCGTTTATGGCATTAGTCACACGATCACTTTTAGGACAAGCACACCCAACGAAGTGGCAGAGGCAACTTGCAGCTCCGGCCAGCTGCGCAGTCACAGGGGCTGCGTCATCACTGACCGCAGGGCCAGGCAGGGAGCTCGAAGAGCAAACTGGGCCACGACGAGAGAAATCGGGCGGCCCCCACCTCTCCTCCCTTTCATTTTCCCACGCTTTGACTGTGGCTTTGGCTACAAACACCAGAGAACCCAACGCAGTGGCTTCAACAACGTAAGACATGTTATCTTTTATCACCTAATGCCTCCCTGGTTCTTTCCTGAGCCATCCACAAAGGTGGCTTCGTGCTAAACCCGTCCGTCTCGTGGTGGTGACATAGCTGCCAGCAGTGGTCAGGACCACGGACCTGCGACTTCGTGCCCAGTCTGGGAGTGTGCCCCTTGCCCGAACCTGACCGAACCAGGTCCTGTCACGCGTCTCCTCCTGGGCCCGGGCGGATTTCCCGTCCCCAGTGGCCACTCCGGATTCCTAAACTAGTCGCAGTGAAGGAACAGGAGAGACCAGCACTGGTTCTGACCAGTCAGATCCAGAAATGACGACGGTAGTTCCTTCCAAGACACGTGGGTGACTGGTGGGGTCGGGGAGGGGTGCCGACGCAGAGAGATATACACCTGAGTGGGATCAGGATTCTGTTTGGAAGGAGGAGGGTGTGGACACCAGATAGGTGACCAATGGTGCTCACTGCACTGGCCAACATGGGCAGCGTTGTCCACTAGAAGCTTCTGCAGGGGTGGAGTGAGGGCCAACATGGGAGCCACCAGTCAGTCACGTGCGGCTACCGAGAACTTGAAATGTGGCCACCGAGGACTTGAAATGTGGCCGGTGTGAGTCGGGGACAGATTTTTTCATTTTATTAAATTTGATCTGATTGAAGTTCGTATAGCCACAGGAGGCCAGCGGCTGCTGCGCTGGACAGTGCGGACAGAGGACGACTCCTCTACCGCAAGAACAAGACAACGGAGCGCGCGGAGGATTCGGGAGAGCTAGGAAGTGTGAGCGTCTTCTAAGGACGCTGGCTGTGGCCTGGCATCGGCAGCCCAGGGCCGTGGGGAACGGCAGCGTGTCCGTCACCTGGTCCTGCTCGTTTAGCACAGACACTGAGGCGCTCGCACTTCTGCGATCTGGGTTGAGGCGCAGTGGGGTGGGTTCTCCCTTAATCTGGCCGGTGGTTGCTCTGCCGGCAGGTGGGCTGGGATGCTAATGCAATGGGACCCTCTCCATCAGCTGACTCTCCATCAGCATGTGACCTCTCTAGCAAGGTAATTAGGCTTCTTACATGGCGGCTCAGGGCTCTCAAAGGCACAGAAGTGGAAGCTGCCTTTCTTAAGGTTTCAGTCCAGACCTGGCTCAGGGACACTTCTGCCACATTCTCTTCACCAAGCAGGTCACACGCCCAGCCCTGGGGGACTGTGACCCATGAGGAATAAAGGCTCGCACATCAGAGGCGTGGTTCAAGCTGGTCAGAAGCATATCAGGCGGCCACAAGTCCCTAAGCTGCCAGAGTTCTCATTTATTTTTTACATAGCAGCAGGGCATCCGAATTTATACATGAAAACTTCCAATTCTTAACCGTTAGCTCACCTTTTTGGAGCAACAGCTTAATTGAGACATAATTCACATACCATACAGTTCGTCTGTTTCGTGTTCGATCTGATCTGTGGGACGTTCCTAGAGCTGTGCAATCAATTTTAGCGTATTTCCGCCACTGCGAAAAGAAAGCCCAGAGCCTTGAGCAGTCAGTCACTCCCTGCGCTCCCCTTCCCCAGCGCCCAGCAAACCACCACCAGTCCGCACTGTGTCTCTGCATATCCACAATTCCCGACGTCTCATAGACGTGGAATCCGTGATACGTGGTCTGGCTGCTTCTCCTTCTTCTTCTTCTTTAAACACTGAAGCCAAACCCAAACGCTCTGCCTCCCAGGTGTGTTTTGCAACCTCAGGTGATCAGAGACTGCAGTGCACAAGGGACCCCCCGTGGGCCGGGAATGGCCACTCAAAACTCATTAGAAATCCTGAACTCCTTGTTTCCCGGCCCCCGCTCTCGCTTAGCTTTACGCTTCTTAACTAAGACACTCCAACCGAGCTCCTTTGCTGTCATCCAAAATGGCACATCTCTAACGGGGAGAGCCTCAGCACTCAGTTGTCACACGAGTGACACCAAACGGCCTTTCACTCCACGTTCAAGGCTAATGTTATTCTGCACCTGGCCTGGGGGTCAGCCCTGTCCATCTCAGGACACTCTTAGGTCCTGTCTTATCTACCGGCTGAAGCGTGGAAGAACACTGGACTAGGGGTGAGTTTAAGCCTTCTTTGAAGTCTGAGTCCCAGTGCCTGCGAGACCTGTGTGCTCCTGGACAGGAGTCTTGAAGGGTTTGCTTTCTCCATCAGCGAAATCAGGGTACAAATATGCGCTGTAGAACATCATTAGCAGCTTAAAAAAAAATTAAGTGAACACAAGATGTTATTTCGGCACCATTTACAATTCGACAAGTATTCATTCGTTCAGTTAATTCATTTATTCAGTTAATTCCACACACATTTATCATCGGCAGGTACTGTGCTAGGTTCCAGAAATACAGCAGCGGACAAAATAAAGTCTAGGACCGCCCAGCTTTGAAGATAGACATTAGTTTCATGAAATAAATAAATTATGACGAGTACTGTGCAAAAAAGTACAGGGTGCACTGGTGACATATAAAAAGGGGATCTGATCTAATCTGGATCAGGAAGGCGACATGTGAGCTGATAACTGAGATCGTGAGCACCGATGGCGGGGCGTGGGAAGGCCCCCCTGGGGCTTCAGCTGTGCCAGGTGTGACGAAAATACAAAGGTAAGTACGTGCTGTTTCCAGGCTTTCTGGAAGGGCTACTTACCCAGACGGCCTAGCGGCAAGCCCAATTCCCAGGGGATCGGTCCAGCCTTGTCTCAGCAGGAGGTAAGGATGAAGGAAGAGATGGCCTCGCACTGAATCGCTGCGACCCTGCCGGGGGCGGTTCTGGAGGTCACTCTTCCACTCGGCCACGTGCCAGGCACTGCTGTAGGTCCCAGCGGGCCGTGGTGAAGAACGAGAAACCAAAGAACCTGCCCCCATGGAGCTTACAGCTGTGGGGACCACGGACAGGCTGGGAGGATAAAGGAAAAGAAAACCAAACAATGCCAAGTGCTATGGAGAAACTAAGACGGTAATAAGACAAGGCCGTGTCAAGCAAGGCTCCTTCGGAATCAACACTGCAGACCTGAGCGTCAGACTTGAGAGTCCGACGGAAACAGCGCCAGGAAACGGACCCTGGGCCTAGTCTCTAGGACACTGGTTCTCACTGGGGCCCCTTGGGAATGTCTGCAGGCAGTTTTGGTTGTCACACCTGGGGAGCTGGGGTGGAACCGGAACCTGGAGGCGAGCAGAGGCCACGGAGGCCGAGGGCGGCCCACACATCCCAGGAGCACGTGCCCACGTCGGGCGGTGCGCAG
>NW_011889238.1:74947-79437 GCF_000151845.1 Pteropus vampyrus
CCGTCGTCGGCCTGGGCGTGGGCGCGCTCAAGGCCAATATCACGCCCTTCGGCGCCGACCAGGTGAGCGCGCGGGGGCGGGGCCGGGGGTCGCAGATGGTCGGAGGCAGTGAGGACAGGCTGTGGTAGGCCCCGGGGACGGGGCCACGGGGCGGGGACACAGATGAATGGCGGGGTTGGGGGGGCTTGGCGAGGGGCGACGCTGCAAATAGAGGGGCCTCTTTTCCCTAGAGGGGCCGTCCGAGTGGAGGCCCGCAGCTTTCCGGACGGGGGCATCGCAAGTGCAAAGGCCCTGGGGCCGCAGAGGGAGGGCGACCTTGCTGTTGTGGCTACAGTAGCAATCACGTTGCAGTTCGTAAATGTGTCAAATCGCCACTTGTTCCCCGTACACTCACACAAGGTTATGTGTCCAGTGCGCATATTTTTTAAAGCAGAAAGAAAAATGATAGGTAGGCAGGGCCCAGGTCCTGTGCGGGCTTGGTAAAAAGAGTTTGAGGTCCATTTTGAGTAGAGTAGGAAGCCTTTATGGATTTTCAGCAGGGAGTCATATGATCTGATTTATGCTTGTGAAAGATTCAGCCTCTGGTAGCCCACGGGCTTGGCAGCTGCGGCCTGCCGGCCAAATCTGGGCTACTTCCTGTTTTTGGAGCTAAGAATACAAATGGGACTTTGCTTTTTAAATGGTGGGGGGAAAAATGAATATTTTGCAACAAGTGAAAATTATATGAAATTCACATTTCAGTCTCCATAAATGACACTTTATTGAGACGTGGCCCTGCCATCCTTGTCTACGAGTGGGCCGTGGTGTGGCTGCTTCCGCAACATAGTAGCAGAACTGAGGACTTGTGACAGCTCTCCAAATGTAGAATATTTACACCCCCTTCAGAAAAAGTTTACGCACATCTGGTGAGGGACTAGGTTGTATGGGACGTGATGGCAGGATACCAGGTAGGAGCCTGTGACCCCAGCCAGGTGAGAGAGAGAGGCTTGGACGGGAGCGGAGGCGGACGTGCCGTGAAGCAGGTGGATTTGGGGTAAGTTATGCAGGTAGCGTGGGTAGGAGTTGCTGGTGGTCACAGGGAAGATGATACCTCGGTTTTCATGCTAGGTAACCTTGTGGTTACAGACACGTGCTGGGGGCTGACAACACAAGGCCCTATGCTGAGCACTTTGCCCGCCGCCCGCCCTCTGCCGGGACCGAGGAGGTAGAGGCTTGAAAAAGCACATCATTTACTCAAAGTGACACAACCAGTATGCGACCCTGCCCTTTGAGCTGAGGTTTAACCATACCTGTGTGACACTACCCGTTACAGTAAGGTGACACCTTATAATGACGTTGAAATAACAGTTGCCTAGTGTACCAAATTCTTCGTTCTCCGCACCATGGAACGTGCGCGTCACACTTGACCTCATTTGAACCTCACACGAATCTTGTCACACCCATTCTCGAGATGGAGAAACAGGCACAGAGACTTGCCATCGTCCTGTCGGTCGTGAGCGGTCAAGCCAGGGGCCGATTCCAGCTCCGATTTCTTAATCTGCGCTTCACCTGTTGCACCAGGACGAACTGGACACATGCATTCTGTGAGAATGCAGCCAGCATAGAGTTGGGTCTCAAGGCCGGCCTCGTGGCTTTGGCCTTGGGGTGCCATCACTCACGGGCACAGCTGGGGTATAGCTGGGGGCACAGCAGGAGGCACAGCTGGTCTGCATCTCTAAAGGCCAGCCACGTGACAGGCATGAAACAGTGTTTGTCTCCTGCCCCCTGCTGTGCTGACAGAGCCCGCTAAGCCTCCCGACAACGTATATACCGTAACTGTCTCTGTTTTATGAGAAACAGGCTTAGAGGGTTTGACCCTCCCAGGGCCACACAGCAAGCCAGTGGGGAGCTGGGTTTGGACCTAGGCAGTCTGACTTAAACATTTGTGCTTCCCAGCAGACGACAGACGAGAAACTCATGGAATTTCTCAAAAGAACAATTGGTCCGGTAGAGGTTATCTAGAATGCATGACCATATGCTCTGTTTTGATGCGTAATTAAGTGTAGGCATTAAAAAGAAATGTGTTTTTTTCTGTAAGACAGCTGGCCTCATCTCTTCCAGTGTGACGCTAGCATGAGAAACGGGACCACCCCACATTCCAGAAGGTTCGGCTTGACAGCCAGATGCAGTGTGTCCCCTGTGATCAGATCCCAGATTTTTTGAAGGCACTCTTTGGGGGACAGTTGGGATAATTCGATTGTCGACTTATGAGATACAGTTGTGTTGACGTTAGGTTTTTCTAGTGTGATGGTGGTGTCATGGCCACGTAGAAAATGGCCTTATTTTTAGGAGATTCATGATGAAATCTTTGGAGCAAAATATGATGCTGCTGCAACTTATTTGTAAATAGGGCAGCCTAAGAGAGCGTTTCTTTCTATAGAAAAGTGCCAAGGACCTGAGAGGTTGATACAGAAGTGTTCTTCTCACTAGTCTTCCAACCTCTCTGTCAGTTCAAAGTGTTTTTTTGTTTGTTGTTGTTTTTTTTAGGCGAGGCAGCCTTTGGTTGACCTCACAGATTGCAAGGACCTTGTCAGCTTACAATCCCTTATGTTTTATGTTTTACGCCTACAGCACCTGGTCTTCCTAGGTGGTCTCCCATCCAAGTACTCACCAGGCCCGACCCTGCTTAGCTTCCGAGGTCAGACAGGATCGGGCTTGTTCAGGGTGGCGTGGCCGTAGACTCAAAGTGTTTTTAAGTTAACAGTGAAGGAGGTGTCTGTCAGCTGACGTGTGGATGAGGCAAAGCGGTGGGCCCGTGTCATGACGGGCACCTAGCCGTGGGAAGGCGGGACGTGAGGCACACGGCGGTGCGGAGGAGTGTGACACAGGGCACTGAGCAAGATGCCAGCGCCGAAGGCCACAGGGCGCGTTCCTGCCGACACCAGCTCTCCAGAATAGGCGAACCATACGGATGATCCGTGGGCCAGTCTCGGTGGGGGAACGGGGAGCCGCCGCACAGGGCACCTGGTGTCTCGTTGGTGTGGGTGGCGGTGACGGTCCGTGTGGATGGAGGCGATGCTTACATGACTGAATAGCCCGAGAAGCACCGGGCGTGCGCTGCAGAGGGTGGGCTCTCTAGTGTGTGAATGACATCTTGTTAACACGCAAGTAGAAGGGAAAAGTCAGTGCTGTGTGCCAGGTGCTGGCCGCCGTCCCCAGGGCGCTGGCCGCGTGGGGAGGGGCGTGAAGCCCGTCGGGCTGTTGTTCTTCAGGCCAGATCCTTTGTCATCTCCTGGCCCTTCTCATCTGTATTATGTGGTCGGCCACTCACGTCCTTGTCCCCACTGTCCGGCCTCCAGGAAGCACTCTGAGTGGGAGGTGACCGGATCGGAGGGGGCCTGGGCTCGCCTGTGGGAGCTGAGCGCAGGGCTCCGCGGCGGAGGGTCCGGGTGTCAGTTCTGCCAGCCCGTGTGTCCCCAGGGATACGCTTTCTCAAAGGTCACGCTCATTCTTCAGGGATGAATTGAGGATTTGAAACATTGGCCTGATAGAAGAAAAACTTGTTACCAATAAAGAGGAAATGATACTTTTTTTTTCTAGAGAAACACTGTACTCTCGTGCATTTTAAAGAACTTTCCAGAGAAGCTGCTTTTGGCCCCGCCCTCTGCGATTCTGGTCTTTCTGCTGACTTCTCTGAACCGGTTACAGCGGCCTCTCTGGAGCAGTCACATGGAAAGCGTGTTTACCCTCGGCGTGGGGCGGGGGCAATGACGTGATGTGACTAGTATGAAGTGACAGCTCTGGCTTGCCAGCCCAGGGCGCTGAGGCATGTGACTTGCAGTTCGTAGGAGCCAGCTTCCCATTTGTTACCAAGGAATTATTGGCATGTGGTTATTTAGGGCCTTGAGTAACAGGCTCAGGCTCCGAAGTGACTTCTGGTGAATGACGCTTAGAGGTTTGAGGAGGTCGGTGGGCAGGTCGCCCGGGGACGAGGCCCAGTGCAGCCCTGAACCAGGGCTGGGCCGCACGCACCGGGGATGACCTTTCCGTGCTTCGTTTCGAGAAGGTACATCTGAGACTGTTGGGTGGCGTGTGTGGTCACCGAGTCCACGGAGAGGCCCCGCTCCACGTCCTTCAGCCGGTGCATGAACTAAGTCAGCATTAATTTTAGATTTGTGCTTCCCGGCCCCCTTCCCCTTTCAGCCCCCCAACCCCGCTTTGTGACTCGTTTCTATGACTTCGGTTTTCTTTCCTCTGTAGTTGTCCTGCTCACAGCTTTTCTGTTCTCCGGCCCGTCTCCAGGACAGCATGGCTGTCGGACTGCGACTGAGTGACATTTAAATGCGTTGCGTCCCGTGAAGAACTGTCTATCTGAGAAGCAGAAGCAGCTCCCCATGCAGCCCAGAGCCCAGCCAGCCTTTGGTCCAGGGCCTCTGCTCAGTCCCCTGCGGGCGGGGGACAAGTGTGGCTCCCCCGACAGTGTGTAGTTACGTAAAACTGCGATTTGGAGT
>NW_011889238.1:82502-85079 GCF_000151845.1 Pteropus vampyrus
AATAATTCTTTGTGAGTGAACAATTTGTTATTTGACATTTAAAAGTGTTCACAAAAGCAGACGTGCAGTGTGACGTAGCAGCTGCTGATGGTATTTGTATGAGATATACGGGACTTTAAATTCACTTTTGGCCCCCCCAAAAATTGAAACATGAATGTTTTCAAATGAAAGTATTCATAAGACCTTTGGAATTTAGAGTTTCACTTGGAGTGTGTTTTTCTGATTGTTTTCTCCTAATCGATGAAGCTGCGTTAGGATATGGGTAGCATTTTTTATTTTGTCGAGTATTCCCAGCATCCGGTTAAAATGGGACCCGGTGCTCAGTAAATTCAGTAAATATTCGTTGAATTGAATCTAGTTTTTCTGTCCAAAATCTGGCTGAATTGTTAAGTTTTCAGTTTTCCGGTTTTCTCTCCTCTGGAGGTTCGGACTAAAATCATCAACATTACAAGACAAAAATGATTTAAAATGGTGGTAACTCAGCTAAATGGGGCACCAGTTTACAGACTGGACAGCAGACAGCTGCCTCTCGTATCCGAGTCCCAGGTTGGAACCGATCTTAATAATTGATGATCTACTGGGATCTCTGGCTTTGGAGAGTAGTGTGCAAATTATAGAGCCACATTTTTTTCTGTTTTACCCCTGAGGACCTGGGAGCCACACGCTGGGCCTGGGCACTTAGAAGCCACGACACCGGCCCAGAGTCTGCGAGCCCGGGCTGTAGGAGCCAGGACCCCAAGGACCCAGTACCTGGGAGGGTGGTGCCCGGGGGCGGGAGCAGCAGGCCTCAGGCGCTCAGCCAGCATCCGGCCCCAGCTCTGGCTGTGTCACCTCGTGACAGTGACACGCCTTCCCCTCTCTGTGCAGGCAGCTAGCCTACAGGGTGTGGCCTTGCTATCAGGTCATCATCCTTATCTGAGCACTGTCCCTCCCCTCTCAGCTCTTCTGAGGTCAGGAGGTGACAGCCGCCTGCCAGAACAAAGCCACCTCAGTCACAGCAGTGACCGCCTTTTAAACGCACCGGTGCATCGATGTGACTGGCTGTGCAGCCGTGACACTTGATAAATCCCCCAAGCAAACAGCCACGCAGAGAGTACTGTTCCTCCCAGTGAGCGCCGGCCTCGTGTGGCACCGCAGGCCACCACGGGGCCACCGTGGGGCAGGCTGGCCACACTGCTCCTGCGGTTGCCTGGCAGGCCCTTCTGTTGGCTGTCCCAGCGTCTGCCGTGTTCGGGGGTGGCTAGGTCGCTCTGGTGTGTGCAGTTAGCAGGCGACAGGGACGTTTAAGCAAATTCAGGACAGCAAGCTGCTTTCCTGCTTCCAGACTTAATTTGTGACCAAATGATTGATTTCCGGGGGTGGAAGAAAACTAATTCCTTCATTTTGTTTCCCAAAGTGAAGGCAATGGACCCTCTCAGCACCCTTCTAAACACAGTCTGTTTGGTTCATGTAAGATGTCTCACGGAGGGCCGTTCGCGGAGGACACGGTGGAGGACGTGAGCGCGCTGGTCAAGACCATCCCCGTGTTCTTGGCTTTGATCCCTTACTGGACAGTGTATTTCCAAGTGAGTGGCGGCAGGTGGGCCCCACCTCCTGTCCCGCCTTTGGCTGTCCCTGGAGTCCAGAGGGCTCCGTGGTTTCTTTCCACGAATCCCTTGGCTCCTGGAGTCCTGTTTTTAGTCACGGGTTCATTTTTGCTGATTTAAGTGTTTTGAAATTTTTTTCAACGAAGCCGGGAGTGGGGGTGCCGCTGTTTGCCCAGGCCCCACGTTTGTTTGTTTCTCATTTGGGTAAATCTTTCTTCTTTTTCAAAGTCGATCGTCAGACACATTTGCGACGGTCAAATGATGGACTTGTCCTTTCTCACACCGAGCCTGTGCGCATCGGTCATGGGGGGTGGGGGTGGTGTGCGCGTCGGTCATGCAGGGGTTGAAGGGCGGGCTGTTCACGGCTAACAACACCGCCTTTTACTCCCAGATGCAGACCACGTACGTTTTACAGAGTCTTCATTTGAGGATTCCGGAAATTTCCAGCATTACAACCAGGCATCATACGGTGAGAACAATTGCAGTGACCTGAACATTGTCCCTCGGGGCTTACGTGGCAGGTGGGTCCCTTGTACCCATCGTGACTAGCTCCTCAGTGGTAGCGCTTAGCACGAGCTGAAAGCGTTCCGCAGAGGTGGGATTTTACGTTAGAGACCATATTCCATCGGTTGGGTTATTCACTGGATTAAGTTGACTCATGTCAATGGAACTTTAGTAAATATTTTTTCCTGATCTTCCCTTTAAAGCACAGGTAGACAAATGCAAACCCATTTAGAAATAACAATCTGGTCTCAGTCCTGTCCCTGGAAGCAGACACGTCCCCCAGGCGGTTCTGCTGTGTAGACGTGAGCTTCGAGTGGGGTGTCCCATCCGACGGTAGGCGTCACCCGGGCCGTGCTGCTGGAAGTGAGCGGGTGTCCTGTGTGTCTGCCCTCCCAGTTCCCGGCCGCCTGGCTGACCATGTTCGATGCGGTGCTCATCCTCCTGCTGATCCCCCTGAAAGACAAGCTGGTGGACCCCGTGCTGCGGC
>NW_011889238.1:85129-86861 GCF_000151845.1 Pteropus vampyrus
TCGAGCCAGGACCCGGCAGCCGCGCGCCGTGGCGCCTCTGCTCCGTGGACAGCGAGCTGCCGCCTCGCGCTCTGGGCCCCGCAGCCTGGGGACGGGATGGCACAGGCCCCACTGCCCAGCGGTGGTGTCGGCCGCTCTGGCAGACGCACGTGAGGCGGGGTTGTGAGGTGCGGGCGGGACAGCGCCATCGCCCCATTTGCGTGGACTTCCCGGCTTTAGCAGTGACAGTCCTGTGAACTGGGGTTTCAAAGCCGAAAGTCCCGCATCCGGGGAAGTCCCACGGCCCCAGGCAGAGCGTCACGGATGTCAGTCACGCTGGAGGCAGAGCCGCAGAGCCAGGTTCAGAGCTCAGCCCGAGAAGAAACCTCAGAATTCGTTTCTTGTTTACACTGAAGTATAATTTACCTCTAGGAAAACACATCCCTCTGGCTGCACAGTTCTGGAAAGTGTGACAGATCTGTCCACGATGCCACAACAGTGCGCTCAGGGTCTGGACTGTGTCCATCACCCCAGGCAGCCCCTGGGACCGGTTTGGCCCACCCTGCGGGGATCCTGTCACTCGAGACGGCATTTGGGGCTTGAGGAAGTGGGTAGTCCAGAGAATGCCCCAGCTGATCTCTCCTTAGGCAAAAGGTCAGGCCTCTGTGACCTTGGGCGGGTCAGGGACCTCGCAGAGCCTGCACATCCTTTCTGTGCAGTGGAAAGGGTCTCACATCTCTGGATGTCATGAGGCCCAGGGAAGCTGACGTGTGCAGAGCCCCCAGCCAGACGCCCGGCCCCTGATCACAGCCTGGGTGTCTGACCGTGGCGAGGACGCTGCTCCTCAGACGGCCGACTCGGGCCGAGGAGCGGACGGTAGCGCCCGCCTTCCCCATGCACGGCCCCCACACGCGGCCCGCGACGTTTCTCCCTGGTGTGGGCTTCTCCGCGTTTCAAGATGAGTTAGTGCTGACTTTAAACGAGCCACCCAGTCGGTGCAGACCAGAGCGGAAGTGGCTCTGAACCTTTTTGAGATAGGGACCTGTGAGCGGGAGTCTCAGGACAGAGCGGGCGACCCTCTTCCCGGGCAGCCTCTGGGGCGCTCCGGGGAGCAGGCCGGGGGCAGCTACGTCCCATCGTCTCCGTGCTGCTTGTCTGTGTCCCGTGTCATGTGTGACCGTGGCTCCATGTTGGACCCCTGTGTGTTGCAGAGTGATACACTAACAACACGTATGAGCCAGGCAGAATTTTAGATGCATATTGACCTAGCAGTTTTAAAATATTTTAATGAAACAGAGCAAAAGTAACGTCACTAAGAGCCTGTGTAAATAATTCTTTGTGAGTGAACAATTTGTTATTTGACATTTAAAAGTGTTCACAAAAGCAGACGTGCAGTGTGACGTAGCAGCTGCTGATGGTATTTGTATGAGATATACGGGACTTTAAATTCACTTTTGGCCCCCCCAAAAATTGAAACATGAATGTTTTCAAATGAAAGTATTCATAAGACCTTTGGAATTTAGAGTTTCACTTGGAGTGTGTTTTTCTGATTGTTTTCTCCTAATCGATGAAGCTGCGTTAGGATATGGGTAGCATTTTTTATTTTGTCGAGTATTCCCAGCATCCGGTTAAAATGGGACCCGGTGCTCAGTAAATTCAGTAAATATTCGTTGAATTGAATCTAGTTTTTCTGTCCAAAATCTGGCTGAATTGTTAAGTTTTCAGTTTTCCGGTTTTCTCTCCTCTGGAGGTT
>NW_011889238.1:89111-90893 GCF_000151845.1 Pteropus vampyrus
CGAGCCCTTTGCACACGTATGTGCAATTCTGCGAGCGTGTTCTGGGAGGAAGGCTTCATCAGCCCCCATCTCCTAGGAGAAAGGTCACGAACTCTCACCTCAGTGTGGCGTCGCCGAGGGGAGTCGCCGGATGGGACGAGGGACGCTGGCCTCAGCACCGGGACTTCCTCCTGAACACTCAGGAGTCAGCGAACCGTAGAGTAGCTTCATTTTACAACAAGAAAGAAGAAGCTGAAGTTCCTTACTGGACCTGGCTTAGGAGCCGATGTCCAGCCCTGCGGGGAGGGGGCGCGACACCCCCCAGCCCCCAGCCAGAGTGCACCCCGCCCGCCACGCAGGCACCGTTAGCGTACTTCATAGGGTGGGAGAAACGCGTCCCCAGGCTTAAGACACCTGTATCCGAGACCAGAAAGCTGTAGAGGACAGTCGGGTTTTCTGTTGATGGACGACGACGTGAGGTCGTGCTGGGGTGGGGTTCGGCCATGTGCTCTGTCACCCCGCTTCCCTCCAGCCCAGTGGCTCCCGGCCGGGGACACAGCGGCCCCGGCTGCAGGCGTGTCGGGGGTGGTGGCGTCGCGATGGCGTCCGTCTGTCCGTCTGTCCGTCTTCTCTCTGAGCTCCCCCGGGGCTCTCCTGCGCCCTGGCAGCCCCGCTTCCCGGACTGGGGAGCCCTCCGCACCACGACGGTGCCGGCCACGTGCCGACACCTCCCGGAGGGACAGGCGCCCTGCTGGGGTTCCCGGGGGGTCCGGGCTCTGGCTCCTTGGACCCTGCCTTCGTCTCGGCTTCCTGGGGGCCGGGTCATCTCTGGGCACCCTGCGAAGCGTGAGGGCGTCCGGTGGTGTCTGCGCTGCGTGCGCGTGGGGGACAGCCGCACACCTGTGCCCGGCGAAGGCCCCGCGGTCCCGCCGTGAGAAGTGCAGGGAGACGCCTGGCGGTGACTCCGCTCGGGCCCCGCCCGGTGCTGCCGGCCCACGCGGGCCACGGCGATCGGAGCTGGTCAGTCGATGACTTAGCAATGGAAAGCACCGGCGTGCTTGTTTTTAGAAGCCGCCTTTGCTCAGTGGCCGAGTGTTAGGAAGGCACTTACTGTCCCTGATTCGAGGAGTTGAAGTGTCTCACGACTCGACTCGGCAGTTTATGAAGTGACCCCTGTTCCGGGCACTCGCATCCGGCCCTCGTACTGCTTAACTGGACCGTGAGCGACCTTTGAATAAAGACCCGGACCCATCACGCAAACCAGAATTTCAATAGAAAAGGAACTGCTTTGCCTCAGAACTCATTATCTTCACTCATAATAACTTTACCTTTTAACGTGCTACTTTCACCCCTGATAAATCAACATGCTCACGTGGTATCACACCTGCTGGTGATAATTCTGCCTTTAAAGTTTCTCAGATGAGACTCGAGCAGGTCCAAAGGGTTTCTTAAGCCTGCTTAAGAAAAAAAGAAGAAATTTTGTTAACTTGTTAGGTTTCGTTTTTCCCTTCAAAAAATCGCACGTGTTCGTTAGTTCCTGACATAGCAGATGCTCCCTGAAAACCTCAGCGACAGGGAGCAGGTGAAGCCTGTGACTCCCAGGGGCGCTCACCGTGGGGGTGACATGCATCTGTCCGATCTCGTCTGTGTGTCTGCACACGCACAGACCTTCTGTCTTTTTGCACAAGCGCAGTCCTAGAAGGTGAGCCGATGGGAGCCCGGGAAAGAGGACGCTGTAAGTGTGAGGAGACCGCGAGGCACGGCCACAGCCACCACGCTGCGGAGGAGGAGGACAGCCCTGGA
>NW_011889238.1:93223-95183 GCF_000151845.1 Pteropus vampyrus
CCTAGGGATCTTGGAAAGCAAAAGGCTGGACCTCGTCAAGGTGAAGACCATCAACCAGACCATCGGGGGCGTCGTGTACGTCGCTGCTGACCTGCCCGTGTGGTGGCAGGTCCCACAGTACGTGCTGATCGGCATCAGCGAGATATTCGCCAGCATCGCAGGTGAGGGGCAGGGCACAGGGGCCCGGGGCGGGTCTCGTCACCCTGACAAAAGCCTGATGTTTCCTTACGCATCAGGGCGTGGGAGACAAAAAGCTAGGGCTTGTGTGCTCCTTGGTGGCTGTTGTGGTTCAGAATCCGAAGCTAAGTAAACAGTGATGCTGGCTGGGGCCCCTCGTGGTCTTAAACAGCTTCCCCAGATCATCGCCCCAGTTTCACCCGCCGCCTTCAAGGGGCCACGGGCGCGAGGAGAAGGGAACGCCCGCCAGGCGGTCCCTTCCGGCCCTGGCGCTTCCTATGCAGGCCACAGCCGGGCCGTGGCTGCCCAGCCTGGGGTTAGCGACAGGCGCAGCACGTGGCGCTGGCTCAGACCCAGACGAGGAAGCAGACGCGTTGGCACAGGCCGCCCTTCCCGGTAGCGAGAGCCTGCGCTCTGGGGCCAGTGGGTTCCGCACGACCCAGTTCTGGCTGCGGGGAGGGGACAGGCGGAAACGGCCAGGCGGCGAGGGACACAGCAGGCGATGGTCTCCATCCCCATGACACTCAGGCACGGCGGACAGAAGGGCCTGTGCTGTGACGGCGGCGGTCACGCGGGCTGGCCCTTCCCTCAGCCTGCTGCGACCCCCACCTCACTGTTAGGGAGCCTGAGCTCACAGGTGCCCGCCGCCATTGTTTGAAAGTACGTCGCCTTCGAAGTAGCACCTTAGGTCGGGCCCCTGATTCAGTGCGTGTCCCCCATTTGGTGCTCCCGCTGGTTGACACCGTAGGGGAACTGTGCTCCTCAGGCCTCTGTGAAGACCAGCAGACGCTGCGAGCCGACGTGTCCCACGTCACCTTGCAGTCGGAGAGCAGGGAGCCGCCCCGCCTGCTGCGTGGCGAGGGCCTGCGCGGAGGCTGGGGCGCAGGCTCCCGGCTCACGCGCCTCCCACCCCTCCCGCAGGGCTGGAGTTCGCCTACGCGGCCGCGCCCCGGTCCATGCAGAGCGCCATCATGGGCCTGTTCTTCTTCTTCTCCGGCCTCGGCTCCTTCGTGGGCTCGGGGCTGCTGGCGCTGGTGTCCATCAAGGCCATCGGGTGGATGAGCAGCCACACGGACTTCGGTAAGGCCGGCGCCCGTCCCTGTGATGGTGATGGTGCTGGGCTGCCGTGGGCTGGTGCGGCCAGTGTGCGCTTGGCGGCGGGCTGTCCCGAGGGTCAGCCTGCTGACACCCGCCCCAGCACGGTCGCCGCGGCCACGCCTGGCCGGCAGGTGCCACAGCCCTCGAACGTCTCAGGACAGATGCCTGCGGCTGACGTCGGTCGCTGTGGGCCCCCTCCTCTCCCCTCGTTCTGCAGTGTCCCCCACAGGACCTTTTAATTTTCTGCAGTGAAAAAGCGTAAGTTGCCCTTTCTAAATAATATCACTCTGCAGCCATCGAAGTGGGGTCTCCCGGCTCATACCAGCCGGTGGCGTCTTGGGCGCGGTCAGAATCACACGCGAAAGATGCTCTCGCTGCTTCCGCGTCTGTGGCCGCCTCGGCCGATGCAGCGGCTGACGCTCCTCCCGCCTTCCCGTGTGGCCGTGTCCTGCCCCGCGTGGCGTCGGTGAAGCTGCCGAGAACGTCCAGTCAGGACGTGATGTGGGGACGTCAGCTCTGCCCTCGGCCCAACCGTAAACGCACGACGCCCTAAAAGTAGCTGGGGGACACCGTGCTGTCTGACGTTGGCGTCTGCTGCCGACAACGCAGAAGGGAGATTGTTTTACTTTCCCCAAATTTTCCGTGCCAAGAAAAACCTTAAAAGATCGACAGCCTCCTCCCGCGG
>NW_011889238.1:95233-97284 GCF_000151845.1 Pteropus vampyrus
GCTGTGTGGCGCGCGCCTCAGCAGTGACACCGAGTCGCGCCGTCGGGACCGTGGCTCCAGAGCCCCTGCGTGGGTGGCCGAGGCGTCCTTGTGCTGTCAGTCTTAGCCGTCTCGGTGGGGGCGGTCCTGAGCTCCAGAGCCCGCGGGTCCAGGACTGGCCGGTCTGGCGGGTGGGGGACACGGGCCCCTGCGCCCGTCATTCAGCAAGCGGCGCGGAGTGGCTGGTCGTGTCCCTGGAGCCCAGGGCCCGGGCCGGCCTCGGGTCTCCCGTTCACAGCCCCCGCCCCAAACAGCCACATTTTGTCTAAAGGGGGCGCCCTCCTAGCTCCTCACTGCTTCTAGCAAGCGGCGTCTCACTAATGAAAGCCTGTGGCTCGTGCCTCCTCTGGGGACCACATAGGTCATCCTGGGGACACGGCCGTCTGGCTGGGGCCACGTGGAACTGCCCAGACCTGGACTGGGGCCCGGACACCATCAGTTTCTCCAGCTCCATGTCCTCGTCCCCCACGGCTGGGCATTTCTTCCCTCTTGGCTCACGGTGGACGGCAGACGAGCCGGTGTCTCCAGGAGGAGGGGCTGCTCGTGAGGACACGAGCTGAGCCCCCCGGGCCTGGGGCCCCGGTGGTGCCCTGTGCTCGGACACCCCACTGGTCGTGGTCCCTCTCATACCCTGTCGGCCACGCCCCGGCCCGCCTCACACCCGGGGCTTCACGGGGTGCTTCCAGCACCCTTGCCCTCTCCGCAACACCAGGCTTGCTCGCACGGTGCTGGGTCCCCGCGCCTTTGTGCGTACGTTAAACACTGGGGTCTGTTGTTGCGTTTGAACTCTGTTATCAGAACTCTTTACAGACAAAACTCGTTGGCCCTCTTAACCTAATAAGCTCGTCTGGCAGACTGTCATTTTTAAACTTGATCGTGACGGTTCATGTTTGGTTTGGTAAAGGGTGCCCGATTCTGCACCAGCTCATTTTCCCACGGCTTCCTGTCGGCCTGGCAGGCAAGCCGCAAGACCGTGATCACGGTGCCACCGAGGGCAGAAGGTCTGGCCCTGTCCATAAGGCCGAGGCCACCTATGGACGAAAACTAGCTTTGTTATTTGCTGTGGTTACCGTGGCGGTGGTAGCGCGTCAGTGGGTGCACTTACACCCCTTACCCAGGACGAGTCCTTCCATCGTGAGACCCTTTGTCTCCCCTTACTCCCCCTTTAAACAAAACAAGGCGTGTGGGCGAGCGGTCAAGACAGATGAGGATTAAACATGAGCGTCTGTTCTGTCAACACCAGACGAGACACGTGTGACGGGCCCTGCGTTCCAGTCACCCAGTCAGGAGGCCGGACGCTGGGGGAGCCCTTCGAGGGTGTTCTGGCGGGCGGTGCAGGCGGGCCTCGTCGTGACGCGTTTCAGTGTAGCTGCGAGCGCTGGTCAGAAGCGTCTGCTAACTGCTGTGCATCCTAGGGATCTTGGAAAGCAAAAGGCTGGACCTCGTCAAGGTGAAGACCATCAACCAGACCATCGGGGGCGTCGTGTACGTCGCTGCTGACCTGCCCGTGTGGTGGCAGGTCCCACAGTACGTGCTGATCGGCATCAGCGAGATATTCGCCAGCATCGCAGGTGAGGGGCAGGGCACAGGGGCCCGGGGCGGGTCTCGTCACCCTGACAAAAGCCTGATGTTTCCTTACGCATCAGGAGATGCGTGTGGGAGACAAAAGGCTAGGGCTTGTGTGCTCCTTGGTGGCTGTTGTGGTTCAGAATCCGAAGCTAAGTAAACAGTGATGCTGGCTGGGGCCCCTCGTGGTCTTAAACAGCTTCCCCAGATCATCACCCCAGTTTCACCCGCCACCTTCAAGGGGCCACGGGCGCGAGGAGAAGGGAACGCCCGCCAGGCGGTCCCTTCCGGCCCTGGCGCTTCCTATGCAGGCCACAGCCGGGCCGTGGCTGCCCAGCCTGGGGTTAGCGACAGGCGCAGCACGTGGCGCTGGCTCAGACCCAGACGAGGAAGCAGACGCGTTGGCACAGGCCGCCCTTCCCGGTAGCGAGAGCCTGCGCTCTGGG
>NW_011889238.1:99769-102125 GCF_000151845.1 Pteropus vampyrus
GAAGGCGGATTTTTTAAGAGATGAAGGCGGTCAGGGGCTGCAGAGGTTTTACGTAAAGGTCACGTTGCTGGTCTCCTGTGTCAGCCGCATAGCCTGCCGTTGCCAGGCGCTCTGGCGCAGCGGGGGAGGGGAGGACGTTTTCCTGTTGAGAGGAAAAGTCTTTTGAACAGAGTAAATGTAATTAAAAATGCTGGAAAGTGTTACACAGGAACCGTAACTGGCTCGTCACCAACCTTTGTGTTATTATTTTACATGTACGCAGGGTTCTGACTTTGTTAAATAAACTTCTTTATTTGTCGCCATGCTTCGGCCTGACTGTTACAAAGAGCAGCTCAGCCTGAGGGCTGTGGGCCCGCTGCACCTCCGAGGGGCCGGCCGGCTCCCGTCCGTACCGCACACGGTGGCGACACGCTCAGCCGCACGGGGCAGTACGGACGCGGTCACTCCTCAGTTCCAGGCAGTAAAAAATGATGGCCTTCAGCACTACCAGACTGTCCCAGTGGCACAAAGCAGTCCCGACACCTGACAAGCAAAGCCCGTTAGAGGAGTGACGAGCCGTGATCCCCTAAGATGGCCCATGCCACCACGTGACCAGCTGCCATCAGGACAGGCTGAATGTCTAACGTCCCGCTTCACGTCAGGCATTTGAGCTGATACTTTAAAATACTCGTTGTAGCACTTTTTTTGGAAGAAATGGCATATAAAAAGAGCTTCATGGACCCAGGACGTGAAGTAAATGAAAGGTAATGAAGTGAACAGCCGCGGTGTGCCAGGCTGCCCGCCAGTGCGGACGCCAGCACCTGCCGCTGGCCAGGCTCCTCGGGGCCCCGCACCCCGCTCCAGTGCACAGGAGACGCGCGGGGCCCTTCGCTCATCCGCAGCCCCTCCCAGGCGCTGCAGGCAGGACGGGGCGCCTGCCCTTTGCCCCACGCGCCTGGTCTTCCAGTGGCTTTGGGACGCAGTGAAAAGGGTCGCATAGAAGAGGCAGTGGCCGTTCCTGGGCAGCGCCTGACCAGCCCCTCGGCCCCTGGGGGGGAGGAGGGTGGGTCTCCCACCTGCACGACTCCCGCAGCTGCCCCTGACCTCCCTGTTCTTGGCCAAGGTCATAGTCACCGATTTTGAAGGTGGACGACATCTTCTTCCTCGTGGAGCCTCCGACAGACTCACTCACTTCCCCATGGGGCCCAAAGCCCCAGGACGGCCCAGGCTCGTCTGGAGGGCTTTCCCTTGGCCCAGGCACGCGATCGGGCAGAGGTCCTGTGTAGGGTCACAGGCTAGTGGGGGCCGCTTGCTGACCCCTGCCTCCCCTGTCCCCATTTGGAGATTCTCGTGACCCCGCGGGGCCCGCACAGACGGGGTGACGTCCCCGTCCCAGAAGCTTCTCCCGCTGCCACACTGTGGAGGTTCCCTGCTCGCGTCTGAACCGGGCGGGACTTCTCGGGCCCACGGGCTCGCCTCACCCGCCCCGTGCACCGTCCCCTGGTTGCCTGATGACGTCACAGTGATCAGTCTGGAAGGATGTGTCACCC
Source organism: Pteropus vampyrus (assembly GCF_000151845.1). Lineage (NCBI taxonomy): Eukaryota > Metazoa > Chordata > Mammalia > Chiroptera > Pteropodidae > Pteropus > Pteropus vampyrus. The sequence goes on from NW_011889238.1 coordinate 101,299, forward strand.
CCGGGGTACCCCTCATTTAAGGGAACACGGTCCCACGTATGCAGAGCAGTCGGCCAGCAGCTGGGGCGGAGCGTGGAGGTCGGCCCTGCCCTGGACGTGGTGGCACGTGGCCCTGGCTGCTGGACTCTGAGCGGGCCCCGGGCCATGAGCCCTTCCTCCGCTGTCTGTTCATCACGGGTCACAATTCAGAGCAGCACCGAGGTGACCCCTTCATCCCCCATAAGGCACCCCAAAACCTGTGGCTGTCTTCTCGCTGTCTCCACGTGGTAGGGAGAGGCGGGGGGTGGCAGGGGAAAGCTAGCTCTTATAAGGGCATTAAATGCTCTCAAGACCTCGACTGGACCTAGCTACCTCCTTCCTCCCAAAGACCCATCTCCAAATACCGCCACGTGGGGGATCGGGGCTTTGACGTGTGAACTCGGGGGAGGCGGACACACATTCAGTGGGACACACCCCGTGAGCACCCTTTTCACACCCTGACCTCCAGAACTGTAGTGTGTTGTTCTAAGCCCCCAGGACTGCGGTAACCTGCTACCGCAGCAATAGCAAACTGACACAGGCCCGTTAATTAAACGTCAAGGTTTTTGTTTTTTGAAGATACAGAAATAAGTGACTGTCCCTAACACTGATGTAGCTTCATGCTCGCCCAGCCCTTTAGGTTTGGGAAATAGGGGACCCAGCTCCAGCTCCGCCGTTGACAGCGGGTGGAGCCGCCCTCCCCACCAGGGCTGAGAGTAGGTGCAACAGGCAAGAGGGGTGCCCCAAACCTCAGTAACCGTGAGATTTTAACGCACTGTCTTACAAGTCAGGATGAATGTGAAAAACCC
>NW_011889238.1:102175-106546 GCF_000151845.1 Pteropus vampyrus
TCTCAAGACCTCGACTGGACCTAGCTACCTCCTTCCTCCCAAAGACCCATCTCCAAATACCGCCACGTGGGGGATCGGGGCTTTGACGTGTGAACTCGGGGGAGGCGGACACACATTCAGTGGGACACACCCCGTGAGCACCCTTTTCACACCCTGACCTCCAGAACTGTAGTGTGTTGTTCTAAGCCCCCAGGACTGCGGTAACCTGCTACCGCAGCAATAGCAAACTGACACAGGCCCGTGAATTAAACGTCAAGGTTTTTGTTTTTTGAAGATACAGAAATAAGTGACTGTCCCTAACCCTGATGTAGCTTCATGCTCGCCCAGCCCTTTAGGTTTGGGAAATAGGGGACCCAGCTCCAGCTCCGCCGTTGACAGCGGGTGGAGCCGCCCTCCCCACCAGGGCTGAGAGTAGGTGCAACAGGCAAGAGGGGTGCCCCAAACCTCAGTAACCGTGAGATTTTAACGCACTGTCTTACAAGTCAGGATGAATGTGAAAAACCCATGACGAACAAAATATTTTAAACAAAGGCAGGTCTGTGCCTGCCGTGAGACTGATACCCCCACCCCCACCCCGCGCCACGCTCGGCCTCGGGCTCGTCCCTCCCAGGCCGTGACGTTCACGGTGCCCGTCGAAGCCCAGCTGATGCATTGAAGCTGCAAAGCGGTGGTTTATCTTCAGCGACAGGGTGCACCAGCAGGCGGCGAGCATTGCTCCCCTGAGCCGAAGGGACCGGGCACGCTTTGGGGACATCAGAGGGGCCTCCGAGTGGACTGACATTGCCACTTAAAATGGAAGCTCGATCCAGGCTAGTGAGCCCCAGACGATTCCTTGCTTACTGCTCCCTGGGGCTCAGGTATTCCAGAGACACAAACCGAAGCACGGGGCTCAGCAGTTTGCTCCCGGCCTGGACACCCCGTTAAGTGCCAACCATCACGACAGGTCGTGATGCCACAGGGAGAGGGAAGTCAGAGGTCACAGATCAGAGGTCACGCCCGCCCGCCCCTCGTATCATTCATTCACTCAGCAAATACCCCTCGTCCGCCTACTGTGTGTAAACTGTTCTGACCTGGGGGAGCTGGACAATCAGTAAACGTGGGCGAACACTGACATTTTGGGGAGCGGGAGGGTTAGGGCACAAATGACGACGGAAGACACTGGCTAGCATGGCCGCTCCCCGCAGTGCGCAGTGGGGTACACAGCTGCCCAGGAGAACCACTTCCCAGGGCCACGCCGCGTCCAGCCCTCACAAGCCCATTAGCTGTCCTCATTCCTTGTTCGCCCTGCCATCTAGTGGCTGAAATGTCAGAACTACGGGCTATTAAAAAAAATGCTCAGGAATTTTTGTAACTGCCTCTGATAGAAAACTTAGGTTGTTTCAGGGTACACAGCAGACACTGAGAGACACACACGTCCTGAACGGAGAATGCTCGGCAGAGTGCCTGCAGTCAGCAGTCCTGTCGCATAAACTTTCGAGGCTGGTGAGGGACTAGACCCCAGCGGTTCCCGCCACGAAACGAGCGCTACTTATGTAACCTTACGGCGGCGGCAGTCACGTCTCAAAGGTGAGCAGTAAACCCACGCCCGTGCACCTTCGCCTTCCCAAAGCCACACGTGCACCTTCGATGCACGCAGTGACACAGGTCAACGAAGTTTCGATTACAAATGAATTTCAAAAAGAAAGTTTTGCATAGAGAGGATAAAAACAGTCTGCCAGAAACGTTTGTAGGGAGCCTTGAAATCTTAGATTTAAAGCCAGCCAAACGATCGGAAACGGCTCAGGTGTGTCACTCTCGTCTGTGTCTAGCTTATCACGCTTTGTCACACACAGGGCCTCCGTCCCAGCTCGAGCCTCTACGTTTTCCCACGGCTGATGAGACAAAGCCCAGGTGTAGCTCTCTGGCAGAGAGGGGGTTGCGTAATTGCTTTTGTGACACGGTGAGGGTCCCGGGCGGGTCCTCGCTCAGGAGTCGGCCTGGCTTTGAGACCACAGCCATCTGCACCTGCATCCTCTGGAGTGTGACCTCAGAGCAGGAGGGGACGGGACTGGAATGGGAGGTGGAGCAGGTCAGAGGTTACCGAGTTGGCTGCTGCCACTCCAGGCGCCTGGCACTGGATTCCACGGGTCCTCCTGGGGGACAGTCCGGCCCTCGGCCCCACCCATCTGTCGAGTGCTGCAGTCATTCCCTGAGGGTTTCTGGGTTCCCAAGGGCGAGTGCTGAGCGGGTCCTCAGGCATCCCACCCAGGGGTCAGGAAAACCCCAGGCGGACGCTGGGGTGCCCTCGCTGTCCAGTGGGGCCAGGAACTGTGAAGTGGGGAGCTGCATCCGGGACACTGGGTGCGGCTAGCCGCAGAGAGTTCCTGGAAGGGCGTCTCGGGGCCTGAGGGGACGCCCCACGTGAAGGAGCAGAGCGCCCAGTTGCAGGCGTGGAGCAGACAGACACCTGCTGCCTGCGGGACACACCTACACCTGGGGAGGATGGATGGGCGTTGCCGGCATCTTGCATCGGGCACCCTCCCTCATTCAGCACCAGGGTCAGCCCGGAGTGTTTTTAAAAAGTCACCCCCAAGGCCAGTGTCCTGGGGCCACTGTGACAAGTCACTACACACACTGTGGCTTCAACGCGGTGGGCGAGCTCGCCCCTCGCGGTCCTGGAGCAGGGGCAGGCGCCCTCCGCAGGCCGCCTCCCTCTGCCGGTCCCGCGGTCCTTCCTGCCTCCTCCGGAGCTGGGCTTGTGGCCAGGTCACTGCCGTCTCCGCCCCCGTCTTCCTGGGCCTCCTTCTGTGTGCCCCGGCGTGTCCTTCTCTGTCTCCCTTGGATTCGAGGTGATGGCCACGCAGGATGATCTCATCTCCACCCTCGTCTCCATCCCGTCTGCAAAGATCTTGTTTCTAAACGAGGTCACATTCGCAGGTGCTGGGGGCGAGCGATGAGACATGTCTTTAGGAGACAATTCAACCATGACACCGAGACTTATTTACTGGATATTTTCCTTTAAAACAACCCTTCCCTGGTGGCACGGAGCGCTGGCTGGGCGGGCTCACGGGGGCTGTCACACCGCGGCTCTTCCCGTGCTAGCCACCGAGGGAGCCCGTCCCTTCTCCCTCTGGGCTCGTCCCCTGCGACGTTGGGCGCCGGCCTCACAGCGTGGGCGTAGGGGTTGGATGGGGGGCACGTGCACAGGAGGGGTGCTGCTGTCAGCACACAGCTCGTTTTAAAAGGAAACGACATCACTGCCTTGAAACCCCCCTCACACACCGGCGACGACCCGTAATTGTCACATGAAACACCATGAACGCGGGCACACGTGGCCGCTTGCCAAGGACAGTGGCCTCAAAAGCCATTGAGCCTGCGTGGGAGGCTGTTCCGGGGGTTAGTCACGTCTCCCCAGGTGGGCTTGCTTGTGCCGGGACACCATAGCCGGGGGAGGGCCCCCAGGTCCCCCAGCTTCCCCGGGCGGGGAGGTGGCCTTACGCTGAGGCCTCATGCCGAGCTGGTCTGTTGCAGCCTCTACCCACTGACACTCAGACCCCTTCAGCACAAGGCACAGTGTCATGGCCGGGAATCACAGCCAAGTCCTCGTCCCGTGACGCTTTCGCACAGCAAGGGCCACTGTGGATTCTGCCCCCGTGTCTGGTGCCTTACGTAATTCCTGCAGCAGAGACACGGACGTGTCCTGCTAGAGGACGCATTTCACAGGAGTGGAGACTGGGTCTCGGGGCCCCAACGGCCCGGCCGTGGACACGTGGCTCGCAGGAGGCAGCGGCGGGCCGGGGCTCAGGTGCCGACCGGCCAGCCACCTGTGCCCTGCAATCCAGCCGTGCCCCCTCCTTCCCCGCAGCTCCAGCTGTCACTCAGGTGTCAGCCCATGTGCTGCATCCTGATACTTCCAGACTTACATCCTCTGCCACATTCAGACTGACTCCCGAACGTCCTTGAAATTGAGATGTTTCCATTCAAATCAGATTCTTTGGGCCAGTCGCACCTCGGGGCCTGGAAAACAGGTTCAGCTAAAGCGAGAGATGATTGAAGCCGTCGCTCAGGCTTCAAACGGAACCTCAGCCTTGCCCGGACCCGTCCGATGGCTTCCCCTGGTCGGGGTTCTCAACCCTACAGAACCGTCCACGTGTGAGCGCTGGCCTGGACTCGTGTGTGCCAGGCGGGTGCACCAGGCATGCGTGCCAGGCGGGTGTGCCAGGCGGGTGCACCAGGTGGATGTGCCAGGTGGGCTGTGATGGCTCGTACCACCCCCTTCCCACTTGGGGGTGAGCAGCCTGAGGTCGGAGTCGGCCGCACACACGTCCTCACCCCCAGTGCCCGTACCTGTGTCAGGCACAAGCGATCACAGCCGTCGTTGCAGGCCTACTA
>NW_011889238.1:106596-108670 GCF_000151845.1 Pteropus vampyrus
AGCTTCCCCGGGCGGGGAGGTGGCCTTACGCTGAGGCCTCATGCCGAGCTGGTCTGTTGCAGCCTCTACCCACTGACACTCAGACCCCTTCAGCACAAGGCACAGTGTCATGGCCGGGAATCACAGCCAAGTCCTCGTCCCGTGACGCTTTCGCACAGCAAGGGCCACTGTGGATTCTGCCCCCGTGTCTGGTGCCTTACATAATTCCTGCAGCAGAGACACGGACGTGTCCTGCTAGAGGACGCATTTCACAGGAGTGGAGACTGGGTCTCAGGGCCCCAACGGCCCGGCCGTGGACACGTGGCTCGCAGGAGGCAGCGGCGGGCCGGGGCTCAGGTGCCGACCGGCCAGCCACCTGTGCCCTGCAATCCAGCCGTGCCCCCTCCTTCCCCGCAGCTCCAGCTGTCACTCAGGTGTCAGCCCATGTGCTGCATCCTGATACTTCCAGACTTACATCCTCTGCCACATTCAGACTGACTCCCGAACGTCCTTGAAATTGAGATGTTTCCATTCAAATCAGATTCTTTGGGCCAGTCGCACCTCGGGGCCTGGAAAACAGGTTCAGCTAAAGCGAGAGATGATTGAAGCCGTCGCTCAGGCTTCAAACGGAACCTCAGCCTTGCCCGGACCCGTCCGATGGCTTCCCCTGGTCGGGGTTCTCAACCCTACAGAACCGTCCACGTGTGAGCGCTGGCCTGGACTCGTGTGTGCCAGGCGGGTGCACCAGGCATGCGTGCCAGGCGGGTGTGCCAGGCGGGTGCACCAGGTGGATGTGCCAGGTGGGCTGTGATGGCTCGTACCACCCCCTTCCCACTTGGGGGTGAGCAGCCTGAGGTCGGAGTCGGCCGCACACACGTCCTCACCCCCAGTGCCCGTACCTGTGTCAGGCACAAGCGATCACAGCCGTCGTTGCAGGCCTACTACGCGCCGGACGCTGGTCCAAGCTCTGCGGCGTGTTACCGCCCCACGCCCATGCCACCCCTGTGAGGTAGGCCGAGGCACAGTGTCACCCCCGCCACTTCCCAGGTAGCATCTCCATGCAGGGCGCGCCCTCCCCATTTCTTCCCGTGTGGGGACAAGGGGAGACAGGTTCCAGCTGTCGCGAGTGCGAAGGGGCAAGGGAGCTGACGGGGTGTCTGTGGGGCATCCGTTCGCATCTGTCTGGTGGGGGTGCCTCTGGGTGATTCCGGACCAAAAACTGGCCCGGCAGTTCCCACCCCAGGAAGAGTCTCCCCAAAACCTGACAGTTCAGAGCACCCCATCTTACAGGATTTTTCCCCCTCCCAAATCTTTGGTTAAATGACTCCATTTCTAAAGGCCATCAGCAAGGATTAGCTTGGGGACGAGTCTCTCTGAAAAGAGGGTGCAGAAGAGGCAAACCCCGAGTGGCCCAAACTGCGGAAATGTATTGCCTCAGAGCTCCGGAGGCTCCATGCCCAAACCAGGCTGTCGGCAGGGTGGCCTCTGGCCCAGGCCTCTCCTCCTGGCCGGCAGACGGCCGTCCCCACCCCGCATCCCGACATCGTCTGCCGTGTGTGTGGCGCCCGGTTACGACTGCCCCACAAACTACCACGGGGGGTGAAGGTGAAGGTGTCGGCAGGAGCTGGGTCCCTCTGGAGGCCTCGTTTAATCTTCCAGCTTCTAGAAGCTGCCGGCGTTCCCTGGTGCCCAGCCCGCACCCCGGTTCCTGCTCCCGTGCGCCTTCCCTCCGACCCCCTGTAAGGACCCTGGAAATCAGATTTATCCAGTAATCCCGGATAACCCGCCAATCACCCTGCAGTGTCCTTTCTGCTACATCAAGTGACACGGTCTCGGGGGTCGGGGATTCAGACGTCAAGGTCCGTGGGGACTCATGTTCACCTGACCATGCTCGCCCTCCGCAGTGACCACACATGTCCCACATCACGCGGCCACAGGGCAGGTGCTTGTCCCCCCGGACGAGAACGCGAGAGGGACCGTCTGTGCTCGGCGAGCCCTGGGGTTTGCGGTCTGCTACAGTACGCAGGGACCTGTCGCGGCGCGAGGACCCCGAGGTGCCACTGTGGATGGCCTTCTCAGGAAGGGGCCGGAGCTG
>NW_011889238.1:109417-110499 GCF_000151845.1 Pteropus vampyrus
GGTTACGACTGCCCCACAAACTACCACGGGGGGTGAAGGTGAAGGTGTCGGCAGGAGCTGGGTCCCTCTGGAGGCCTCGTTTAATCTTTCAGCTTCTAGAAGCTGCCGGCGTTCCCTGGTGCCCAGCCCGCACCCCGGTTCCTGCTCCCGTGCGCCTTCCCTCCGACCCCCTGTAAGGACTCTGGAAATCAGATTTACCCCATAATCCCAGATAACCCGCCAATCACCCTGCAACGTCCCTTCTGCTACATCAAGTGACACGGTCTCGGGGGTCGGGGACTCAGACGTCAAGGTCCGTGGGGACTCGTGTTCACCTGACCATGCTCGCCCTCCGCAGTGACCACACATGTCCCACATCACGCGGCCACAGGGCAGGTGCTTGTCTCCCCCGGACGAGAACGCGAGAGGGACCGTCTGTGCTCGGCGAGCCCTGGGGTTTGCGGTCTGCTACAGCACGCAGGGACCTGTTGCGGCGCGAGGACCCCGAGGTGCCACTGTGGATGGCCTTCTCAGGAAGGGGCCGGAGTTGCATGGCGGGGTACTGGGGACGACAGGTGAGGAACTCGTTGAAACTACAGGTAAACGCTGATGGCGGTCATGGAGGATTTGGGTCAAGTTTCACCCTCTCCCTGAAAGGCGATGGGGCTCAGCTGCGCTCCCGGGTCCACGTGAATCCAACTTGGCACATAGTAGGATGTTTTCTACAAATACCCGAAGTGTCTAAGTCCAGCCCCCACCCTCGGTCCAGGCCTGGCCCAGCGTCCTTGCAGGGAGCAGATGCCCGCCCGAGCGAAGGAGGCCCACGTCCCCCCTGTAATAATCACACCTCGTTCTGACATCCATTCCCGGAGACCCAGCACGTTCCGCCGCCCTCGCAGAGGGATCAGCACGTCTGTTTGCTGACGGGTCGCCTGGCAGGCCGCCCCCGCCCCATAATCCTTTCCCCGACGCTTAATCACCCCCGCATCGATCCCCTGAGCCGGCAGATGCCGGGGCCCAGCTCCAGGCTGATGGAAAACTCAGTCCAGTCACATGTCCCCCAGCCCCGCGAGGACGCCAGCAGATAAGGAAGTGTCACCGTT
>NW_011889238.1:111299-111776 GCF_000151845.1 Pteropus vampyrus
GCTGATGGCGGTCATGGAGGATTTGGGTCAAGTTTCACCCTCTCCCTGAAGGGCGATGGGGCTCAGCTGCGTTCCCGGGTCCACGTGAATCCAACTTGGCACATAGTAGGATGTTTTCTACAAATACCCGAAGTGTCTAAGTCCAGCCCCCACCCTTGGTCCAGGCCCGGCCCAGCGTCCTTGCAGGGAGCAGACGCCCGCCCGAGCGAAGGAGGCCCACGTCCCCCCTGTAATAATCACACCTCGTTCTGACATCCATTCCCGGAGACCCAGAACGTTCCGCCGGCCTCGCAGAGGGATCAGCACGTCTGTTTGCTGACGGGTCGCCTGGCAGGCCGCCCCCGCCCCATAATCCTTTCCCCGACGCTTAATCACCCCCCCATCGATCCCCTGAGCCGGCAGCTGCCGGGGCCCAGCTCCAGGCTGATGGAAAACTCAGTCCAGTCACATGTCCCCCAGCCCCGCGAGGACGCCAGC
>NW_011889238.1:112930-119744 GCF_000151845.1 Pteropus vampyrus
CTCCCCCGAGCCTCCGTGTCCAATCTCCCCGTCAAAAGGACCTCGGTCACGGGGTTAGTGCTCACCCCCTCCAGGAGGGCCTCGTCCTCATGCGACGGCATCCGCAAAGGCCCCGCTCCAAGCGAGGCCACGTCCTGAGCTTCCGGGGGGGCTGGAGATAAGGGGACACAGCATCCAACCCAGGACACGCGGGGAGGGCTCCAGAGGTGACGGCCGGGCCACATGCTCCCTCGGGGGATGGCCCTCGGGGACGGGCGAGCAGGTCCGGGAGGGGAGAAAACCTTTCTATGAGGCCCCGTCGGATTCCCCTTTAATCATCATGAGCCAGAACGGTGTCCCACGTCCCAGCCCGGACCAGGCTGGGGCGAGCGTGGTCCGACCACGGTCCGTGTCCTGACGCTGGGCGAGCCGTCACTCGTACGGAGTTGGGGAGCGTGAGAAGTGGGAGTGACCGCGGAGGGGGAAGCGGCTGTCGGCCGCGGGGGGAACACGCACACGCTGCCGGGCCAGTCTCCGAGGCGACCGCGCTCGTCTGCGCTGCCAGGTGCACGGCAGAGGCCTCCGCGCTCCCCCGTCCCGTGTCCGTGCTCTGCGTGGTGCGACCTCGCTGCGCCCCATAACGAGGTGGAGAAAGCTTCAGGGTCCGTAGCCATTCAGCGTGGGACGGCCCAGTCCCCAGCGAGGACGTCCTGTCTGTCTAAATTCTCCCATTCGGACATTTCGTGTAGGCGGAATCATCCCAGAGATGGCTTTTCGGGAGTGGCTTCTTCCGCTCGGCATAGCGTCTTCAAATTTCTTCCAAACTGTAGCCTAGTGTTGTACCTTCGAGTGAATCGTATTATTCATCTATCTGCCTCTTTGCTGTCTGTCTGTCTTTCTCCAGGGAAACGTGAGATCCGGGACCTCAGCTGCCCCCACTCCGGCCCCACGGGCATCTTCTTGGTTCCCAAACGCAGTGACCAGCTTCCTGCTGCTCGGAGCCTGGCCCTGCCGTCCGCTTCGTCTGGAAGCCGAGTGCCCAGGTGTGGCGGGGCTTATGCTACACCCTGAGCTCCAGTGCTGTCTCGAGGCCGCCCCGTACCGCAGAGCGGTCCCTTCTGTGCACGGCACCTGCGAGTCTTTACCGCACCTGTTTATTTCCTTCCTGGGGCTATTTTTCCCACGATCCGATATCATCTCGTTGTTTGAGTTCGTGTTTGTTTTGTCTGTTTCCTCCCCGAAGAATCGACGTCCCATCTGGACGGGGACCCCCGAGCCTTCGTCGGCTGCCGCGTTTCAGGGACGCAGACCAGCGTCTTCACCACAGTGGGTTCTCAGGATTCGCCGAAGGACCAAACGAACAGATTTCATCCTCCGTCACGCCCGGGGTTCCTGTCACCCTCCGCTGAGTCCCTACTGCCACATCTAACGCAATGACCCTCTCTCTCCACGGCTGAGGGAATCTCCAGAAGCCGCGGCACTCGGAGAGCCCCCACCGGTCACCCCCTCGTGCACGGGACCGCACGGACGCGCGCGAACCTCCATCTTGACCCCTCCCTTAACCTGGAATTTTTAAGTCAATAACATTTCGCAGTCTGGTGATTTCTTTCCACCCAAACGTTTCGGTCGGTGGAAGATAAGTTGAAAACAAAGTCTCATAATCGGCTTCATTCTTTGAAACCTTTTCTAGTGTTTTCCCTACGAGGTTCGGGGTGTCTCGGCTCTTTCATGAAACCCTCGGGGATCCGCGTCGGTGAACGAGCCCCGCACCTCAGAGACGGCGGAGAGCAGGACTCGGCCGTCGGGTCCGTGGGCCCCTTCTCTCTTCGTCGACGTGTTTGGCGTCTGGGAGCAGCTCACGAGCCTTTCCGAAGGGACCCAGGCTCAGGGAACCCCTTCCGCGCAGCGTCGCCCAGCTGGAGATCCGGCGATGCCCAGACCAGTTCAAAACACCAGCGTCTGGCCGAAGGTTCGACTACTTTGGACCGCGATGCAGAACTGGGGGCGGGGGTGGGGAGGCCTGTCTAACAGCCACGTGTCACCCGGCGTCTGGCCCCTGTCCCTGAGCGACCGCTGTCCCCCGTGGCTGGTCGGGGGAGGAGCGTTGCTCCCGTGGGCGAGCGTGTCCTCAGCGCCCGGGAAGTGGTCCCTCCAGGCAGGCACTTCCTCTGGGCGCCTCGTCCTCGCCGCGCGACTGCCTCTCCGTCCGGGGTCCCCGTACCGTGCCCCCGCCCGCCATTTCATCCAGATCGCCCGCGAGCTCTGCCGCACGCCGTGCCCAGACCACCCAGGTCTCCTGAGTGGCCTTCACGACCTCTGGGGCCACCTCGTGCGTGTCACCCCTCTGTCCCCTAGCGACTGCTCCATTCACACCCGAGTCCTTCCCGCCTTCCCAGTCCTGGGTGTAACTCCGTCCTGTCCCACCCAGTGAGCCGGCCGCAAGCGCAGGCTGTCACTTAGTTCAGTCTTGAGCTCTACGATGTGATCGCTAATGCCCCCAGGGAAGCGTGGTGGCGCACGCAGGGCTCCCCTCCTCACACCCCACCCCTGATCTTGGCCCTTCCGCCCCAGCTGCCGCGGCTGCTCTCCGAAGCCCGGATGGGCTGTTTTCCACAGGTCACGCCCTGTGCCACTGGCATCGGTACAGGAGCTGGTCTGATAGGAGCGGTTCCTGCATCGCCGGTCACAGCAGGTGAGGCCGACCGCGGGCACAGGCTGTCCCCTGGCACCTGCCAGGGCTCCTGGGCCTTTGGGAGCAAAGGGTAAACCGTAGCCCTTCCCGTGGCAGGTGCAGCTCAGGGCGCCTCGCTGGGCAAGCTGACGGCGCGTTTGTGCAGGTCGGTGAGATGTACGTGTCCCCAGGTGGGCGCACGCCGACAAGCAGGGGGGACTGGGCTGGACGTTAACCCCGCCCCCCGCACCACGGGGCCCCAAACGCCACTCGCAGTCGGCTCCAGCACACGAGGTCGCCCTGGCACCCGTCAGGGCGGCAGACCTTTCCCCTAATGACATGCGCAAATCAATAAGTGCACTTTGATCTCGACTACAGAAGAAGAGGAAATCGGAGGCCAAAAACCAATAAGGACGTTACCCAGAGCACCGACGGAGGTGAACTCGGTCACTTTTATAAACTTTTTATAATACTCATGGGCTACTTTCAAAATTGGAAAGATTATTTAAAAGTCCTATTTATAATGGCATCCTCTCGAAATATGAACACAGCCATGAAAAAATTATGTGCACCATTAAAAAAAAAGCCACCGAAGGGTCTGCGAGATGAGTTCTTCATTTTTATTTCCGGGAAGAGGGGCTAGAGGGCTGTTTTCCTCATTTATTTCTTCGGCTTTTCTTCATTTTCCAGGTTTTGCGCAATAAGCCTGAATTGCTTTTTTCGGTCGGTTTCATTACATTTTTTTTTTTTTAACACAGGAAAATATACGAAAAGCTTGCATTAGTGTAATAACAGACCACGGTCGTTGGAGACACGAGCGCGGGTTTGAGTCCCAGCTCTGCCCCTCCCAGCAGTGACCTTGAGCAGGGTGCCCTGAGCCTGTTCCCCGTCTGTAACACCGGGACGCGCACCTCCGTCAGACGGGGGCCAGTGAATAACCGGACAGCGTTCTCTGCGGACAGCAGTGCCCGAGGGAGGCAGAGCTCGACTGCCGTCGAGGCTCACACCTGACGTAGCTCAGCTGGTCACAGTGGACCACTGACGTACTTGCCCGAGGCCAGCGGCAGGCGATTTCGGAGTTTAGGTCGGCATGGATTTTAAGCATCCAGCGTCACTCCCTTTCCTGTGTTTGGAGCTTTAATTGTGTAAAGAAATATACGAGCTCGCTGGGTAAGTGGCTAGATTGAGGGGCGGGCCTGGTTTAATGCCAGAAAGGTCTCGAAGGCTGGTCTCGCCCACGGCATGCGTGGACCTCCTAGGGCTGTGAGTAAGAAAACAGTCACAATACACGAACCCCGACAGCCTCTCACAGGAACACTTGTGACCTGATGACGTCACAGGGATTACGTCACGTGGGGAATGTTCCAGAGCTTCTCTCATAGACACACATGTACCAGCACCTCTAGGAGAAGCCAGCGGGTCGGAGAGTGGGGTAGGGAGCAGTTGCCTGGGTCTGGGGACTTGGGGGACGATGGGAAGTGAGCCTGATGGGTATGGAGTTTCTTTGGGGGACGATGGAAATTTTCTAAACTCGATGTGATGATGGACATGCAACTCTGAGCCCACACCACACACCGACGAACGGTCCACGCTACGCGGCTCGGCGTTTATGGTGCGTGGATTACACCTCGGCAAGGCCATCACCCCGTCTCCTCCCCAAATATCTATCCTCTTTCCCACCAACCGAGAGCGACAACCGTGCCACTGAACCCTCAAACAGCAACCGCAAACCCCAAGCAGTACCAGCGAGAGGAAGCCTCGTCCCGGATGACAGGTGCACGCGGGTCCCCCGGCGTCGAGGCGCCCGTCCCGTCTTTGACGTGGCCTCGTTCCTGCGGCGTTGTCTCTGATGGGCAGGCAGTGCTGGAAACACCCTGAAACACTGTTAGAAATGCGCTTTTTTGGCCTGTAAAAAACAACATAAACGGAGCCACTTAGCATCAGAGCCGGAGCTGCCACAGGGGACCGGGCTTGCGTGTCCTGCGCTTAAACCTGCGGCCGTTCAACCGGAGTAGCCCTGGACGGGGCCAGGGTGACACCGCGTCCCAAAGACCTGTGTGCGGAGACAACAGGAAAGCAGATGTGACGCAGGAAAGCACACGTGACACAGGAAAGTGACGGACGCCTGCAGGACCGAAAACGCAAAACGCGGTGGAGAGTCGGCTCCGCCGTCTGCACCTGCCGCGTGCACCTGCCGCGTGCACCTGCCACGTGCACCTGCCGCGGCGCCTCCCTTCCGTGGCCTTTGTCTCTCATCGGAGCAGGTTTGGGCTCAGCCCGAATCAGCGCCTCCCCAGCAGCCGCTCTCTTTGACGTCACATACACGCTTGCCGCCTCTGACGTCGGCCTGTCATTTTTACGTTAACGGGCCCCACCTCACCATGCTGTGCGTCACCAGCCGTCCTGGCGACTCTGAGCGTGCTCGAGTGTGAGAACCACCGAGGTCCACGAATCGCAAGGTTTCGTTGTTAGGAACCACTCTGGATCCATCACGAAACCAAGAGGAAGAGAATCGAGCAGGTTGGCAGGCGCGCCCTCCCTCTCGCCGAGTGGACACTTCGTGTGTTCAGAAAGCTGCGCGTCTGGAGGGGAGAGGAAACAGGAATTCGATGAAATAAGAAACACCCCACACAGTACGGACGTGTCAAGCCATGGAAAGCATTTTAATGACAACCGACACCACAGGTATAAATAAATAAGTCCTTCTTTCCTTCTATGATATGTGCTCGAAAGATCTTTTTCCAAAGATCTGGCTAAGGTTACGAGGCTTCAAGGACCCTGTCTTAGCTACTGATTTTCGTAATTAAAAAAATAAACGCGAGAAGCATCCTCGAGATCCGAGAGCCGGCGTCTCACTCCATGAGCTGTGGCCGCAGAGGGTCGGGGCGGGCACCGCCGAGCGGCCCCCTTCCCGTGCCGTGGTCCTGCCCGTCACGACGCTTCGCTTTGGACGAATGCGTTTCGCAGCGTGCCGCTGCCGTGCAGTCGGGCTGCCGAAAAACACGGTTGACTGACCATCGAACATAGACGTTCACCTTTTCCGTCTGTGCCGGTGCAGCCCGCCCAGCGGTCGGGAGGAAACTCATGGCTTTTATCTTTGTGTCTTGTTACCGGTGCGCGTGCGACGGAGCCGCCCCACGACGCTGGTGCCGACTCCCCCTGGGAATACTGTCTCACCTGTGGCTTTGACCCAACCTTCCCCGATGCGTGAGCATCCCCACGACACCAGCGAAGCCGCGGCTGAGAGGTCAGGGGCCCTGCGGGGCTCGTGCTGCTGGCCGTGTCCCGTGTGAACAGCCTCTGACAATGTCCCACGAAGTGGCTTTGTCCCTAGCGTGTTGTTGGTGTTGGTGGTGGTGGCGATGGGTCAAGGCAGCTCCCCCCGCCCCCCCAACTCCCACCTCCAAAAGGCCGTGCCATTGTAAAAGCTCACCAAACATCGACAAGCCGGAGGGATTCAGAAAAGCCTCAGACTTACTACTTAAAGAAGGAATTAACTGACATTGGGTCTAAAAGCTCGTCGAACGGACAGGAATATAATTCATGTTTAATTTCAGAAAAATATGCCATTTATCCTTGGAAATAAACATCAAATAGAAATCAAATGGAAGTCTAGGATAGAAAAGAAAAAAAAAAACACCGAGAAAAAACGGAAACAGACAAGGAGGGAAAAAAGATGATGGAGCGAGGATTCAAAAACCCTCAGGCGACCAAAATTCAGGCGCGTCTCCGGCCAGCCCCGCGGGGACAGTCCAAGGCTGTCCTCGGAAATGGGGACATCGCATTCATATGGAAATGTCTCTTTGTGGGCCCTTTATGCTCTTTTATTAGAAATATAAACAGCTGATTATTTCTGTCACTTTTTATTTGTCTTTTTGCCTTTTTTAACAAATAATTTTTGGTAGCTCGTCTGCATTTCATCCTGACTCATAAAATAACCTTTGCGACTCGGCCCGGCATGGCTCAACGCCTGTCAGCCTGGCTCCGAGTCTGTCCGCCCTCATCAGGCTGCTAAAAAACCACTGATTACAAAAAACGTCCCTTCCAGGCTTCAAAAATGCCACGTGGTCTCTGAGGGGCCCTGGAGCTCCCCTGTCCCACCCGTGGCCCCCGAGCACCCTCGCAGCCCCAGGATCTGCTCTGGGGCCGAGGCGACGGCCGGGG
>NW_011889238.1:122237-124747 GCF_000151845.1 Pteropus vampyrus
GTCTGAGACGGACGTGTACTCGGCCTGTCCCGTTTCCAGCTGCCCGCCCCCCCGCCACCGTCAAGGCCCAGGACACCCACTTTCCTCTGGGGAACCCCGTCTCTCCCATTCGGAGTCTGTGTGTGGGTGGGGGACACCCCGCCCCTCCAGTTCCAGAGGTGGGCACGTGACCAAGGCAGGTCCAGCCAGTCGGCACACTCCACCACCCCGTTCACGGCGACTGGCTCCAGAAGGACACGTGACCAATGGGACGTGACGCCTAGGCTTTTGCTGGAGCCACAGAGAAGCTTGTCTCGCCGGGGGCAGCGAGTTGGGATGCAAGCCTGGAGTGGCCATGGCCACGTTGCGGCCACTCGGGGACAGTCTGCTGGAACGCGAGGCCAGCACGGGGGCCAGCAGAGTTAAGAGGTGGCGAGAGACAGAGATACAGTCTCAGGAGCCTGTTCCAACAGCAGAGGAGACTGGCTGAGTAGCGACAAATACGTGAGTGGAAATTAATTACCCGACGGGCAGTCCGAACAGCAGGTTCGCCGTGTTTGAGGTGACTGACAGGGCCAAGAAACGTAATCGCAGGAATAAAAAGAGATGAAAAATGTAAAGCGGGGGTTGAAAGAAGCGAGGGAGGGGATGGGGACGGCCAAGGCCTTCTGCGGGCCCCCCCAGAAACAAAGACTACGGCGTGGGGGGCGGGGCGGCTCGGGAGAGGTCCACGCGCTGGACGCCGTCCAGGAGCGAGGGAAAGTGCCGATGATAAAAACGAAGGTTCCCGATGCCCGCGTTTGAGCTTCCGGACCTCGCTTTACCCAAAGATACAGACGCCTGGACTTGACCTGGGCAATTCCGGAGTCTGTGAGGCCACTTGAGTTCGGTCTCCACGGCTTGTCGCTGAGAGCCCAGCGTACCAGGCGCTGCCAGCAGGGAGAGAGCAGCGGGCCGGGCAGGCGGGGGTGGGGGAGGCAGGAGGGGTGGAGGGGCAGCCACTGCCCTCCCCTGCGGGGCCTGCTCAGCTTTCTGCCGTTGCCGGCAGGAGGGCCAAGCAGGTAACACCCTCCGGAGCCTGCGGAGAGGAGCTGGTCTCTCTCCATCCATCAGCCAGCTTCCTTGCGCCTCAGGTAAAATAACCTTCCAGCCCTCTCCCTGCTGGCGGCCAGCTTCCTCAGCAGGCAGGGCGCCGGGACCCCCCAGCAGTGGCCGAGCCGGGAACACGCTGCGTTGGTGGCCCTCATCGTCCCCTCCTTGCTTCGTCAGGCCCCGCTCGTCCCCTCACCATGCGTAATCGAATGCATTAACGCGGTTTCTTTTTTTTTTTACGTTCCTGTCCTAGCTTTCTTTAGAATAAATGGGATGGGAGCCCACCTCATGCTCAGCGCCCAGGAGCCATTCAGATTTTGCATTTCAAAGTCGGAGCTAACCACAGCAAGGTGCCTGCCTTCCTCGCCCCCTGGCTGAGATAAAAGACTGTTAGCACAGCCCGCACCTTCATCTTGGCTGACTTTTCATCTTAAATTAATTTTTCTTCACCAACTCGAGAGAGACGGAGAAAGCCCTTAACATAAAGCGAGCCCCCTGAACGGCAGATAATCTGAATGAAGCCTTCGGAACGCCGTGGGCTCGCCGAGACGCGTCTGCGTCTGCCCTGCGGAGTGACTGACACTGAGTCCCCCGTGAGCGAATCTCCACGAGGCCGGGACACAGCGTTTTCTCCCGAGAAGCCAATGCGTTTCCCCAAAGAGGGGGCGTTCTGAGCGACTGGACATCACACGGGCCCAGGAATGGCCGCGCGCTCCACCCTGTCCAGGGTCCTGTCTGCCGTCGGTGAAGTCCACCCACAAACTCGTCTGCGTCGCTGTGGGGCCTCCAGTGCCGGCCCCGAGGAAGACAGACGGGCTACACCGGATGGCGGTTGGCGGCCTTGCCCCAGGTGGCCCCCCGTTAGCTACTCATCTCAGCAAGTAGCTTTCTGCTTCCTGCTCCGTCTCCCCCACTGTCCCCTGCTCTTCATAAACTGGGAAACACCTGCCATTTGGGCTGGATGTAGATGTGACTATGACCCAGGTCCCGCCTCTCAGCGCTCTGGGACTCAGTGACTGCACAGGTTCTAGAATGGGCCGCCTAACCCCTGGCACCGGGGATCTGAGACGTTTGCCGCCGAGCTATGCTGTACGGCACAGCCGACCCCAGGACACGGGGACCTGCCTGGGGGAGCCTGACGCTGTCACACAGGCCTCTGAAAGCAGAAGTACTTCTCTGGCTGTGGCAGGGGGCAGTCAGAGGTTTAAGGCATCGGAAGGACTGCCCACGCTGGTTCTGAAGATGACGGGGCTGTGGTGAGTGACAGGGAACGCGGTGGCCTCAGGACGCTGAGAGGGGGTGCTGGCCAGGGGCTGGCACAGGAGCAGACATGGCAGGTGTGTGACCGGAAGGAGACGATTCTGCCGACGAAATGCGTGGGCGTGGAGCGTCCGCGTAAGGGCCCGGCCGGCCGACTCCGCCGTGAGTGCGGAGCCCGG
>NW_011889238.1:128014-132598 GCF_000151845.1 Pteropus vampyrus
GAGACCTCTATCTGCAGAGGCAGCCGGGGCACCCACACAGTGACGTGCAGGGGGGCGCTCAGGTACTGGTACGTGAAGTTCACCACCGCATCCACCTTGCCTTTCATCTCCTTGCCATTGACAAAGATGTAGTCACAGTGGTCAGACACCTGCAGCGACAGAGATGGGACGGAGGACGAGGTCATGGGGTCGCAGAGACCACCCTTCCTCCACTTGGTTTTTTCTCTTGCGAAGCACACGTGTTTAATTTAGGCTCCTCCCAATGCAGAGCCTGAGACAAGGGTTCGGTGCAATTGGTTTACTTGGGAGGTGAGCCTGGAGAGCCAGGGCCAGGGAGCAGGATGAGGGAGGCAGAGAAAGAGGAAAAGCCAATGCAAAGGTGCATTTTCGCATTTGCTGCTGTGGCTATTGGGCTGTCTCCTCAAGGATTCATGAAAAACCTACACAGCCATCCATGCGGGGAGAGCTGCCCTGTGGGTTAACTCCCCTGCACCTCCAGGCTGAGACACAGACCCCAGGCATCTGAGAAGGCCCTGGGATGGAAAGCAGAAAGCAGCTCAAGGTGGGAATCGGTACAATCACAAAGTGAACTTGAAGCCGCGCAGGACTGCGCCTGGGATTGAATGACATGGGCACATTCCCCAGGCTTATGTCCACATCCGACCCCATCCAGCCTCCCAGGGTCAGAAGGGCTGTCCGGCCTTCCTTGCCATCAGGGCCCCCACTGTTCCTTCCCTCTCTCCTCTAAGCACACGGCCCCGATGGTTCCACAGGATGCCCAGGCCTTCACTCATGTAGTTCCCTCTGCCTGGGAGCACCCTATCTGGCTGGCCTGGCCGGGCACCTCCCCTGACATCTGGAATTATTTGCATATTTGTGTTATAATTGTTCATCCGTGGAGGACGGCATTGAATTAGTGCCAGCGGCCTATGCTCCCTTCCTCTGTATTCTTCCCCTCCCTTTCCCCGTTTCTAGCGGACCTTTGCAGGCAGAGCACAAAGCAAAACAAACATACAGAGAAGGAAAATAAAAAGTCTGCGAGCATTCAGACTTTGTGCTCCAAAGACTCAGCCCTTAAGGACATGAATCCAATTATAGCTCCAAGGACATCCCCACGTGGCAGAACAGCAGAGGGACGACACCAGGGTTCCGTGCAGTGGGCAACGTGGACGGGGTGGGACTGTATCAGAGGTCGCCCTGTGGACTCTGACTGAAAACGGTGCCCCCAGGAACTACGCACGGAAGCCCCGAAGACTAGAAGCCCTTCCTCTTGACCTTGGCAATAGTTCATTCTCCTGGAAATTAGGCTGAGGTTATGTTCTGCCCGCTTCAAGTCAAGCGGGGTCGTAGAGAAACAGCGCGATCTGTCCTGCATGCCAAGCTCACGGGCTGTGATTTACACGGGCCCCACGCGTTCACATCCGCCGCTAAACTGTGAAATCCTGGAGGGCGAGAAGCGCATCTGCTTTATCTTCGATCTCTTCCTTCCTCACACCAGCTGCTCATGAAGCCGGAGCTCAGCAAAGCAGATACCGAATGGATGGACGGATGGACGGACGGATGGACGGACGGACGGACGGACAGACGGACGGACGGATGGACAGATGGGTGGATGGATGGACTGACAGATGGATGGATGGACGGACGGACGGATGGATGGACGGACGGATGGATGGACGGACGGATGGATAGATGGATGGACGGATGGATGGAAGGACGGATGGATGGATGGATGGATGGACGGATGGGTGGATGGACGGATGGATGGATGGATGGACGGATGAATGGATGGATGGATGATGGACAGCTGGACGGATGGTACCCTTTCTTCATGGGGATTCCCTCTTCAAGACAACCAAACAAGAATCTTGGGGTGAGGGGTGATGAGGTGAGAGCCTGCGCTAAGATGGAGCTAAGAGCAGTGGAAACACAAGTTAATTTGAAAACTTCTAGAAAGCACTCGAGCAGCGTCTCAGCCTTTCTGGGGTCGCTGACTCCTTAGAGCATATACGTAAAGCTAGTTCTTATGGTAGAAAAGCAGGCACACGAAGGCTTATGTAACGTTTCAGAGGTCAAGAAGTCCCTCGGGGACTCTTCACAGAGCGCTTTCCACACCGAGAACAAGCTGCCAGCTCGCTGACCTGCCTCCCGTCCGAACGTCCTGTCTGTGGACCCGATAAAATAACATCCGATGGGAGCAACGCACTCCTCTGATCACCCCCTCGGGCGCCGGCTTCCGGAAACGATGGATGGCCGCTTGGGCCCGATTTTCAGCCTCAGCTCGCACTCCTGTTCGGAGGCGCGCTGGGAGGGCCGGGCTGGATGGGACAGCGGCAGGGAGCAGCGGGGAGGGGAGCACATGGGCGGAGCTTCTCGCTCACGGTCAGGAGCGGTTTAGCGATGTTCACATGCTGGTTAGGGGTGGGAGCCAATCGGAGCCGCCGACCCAGACTTCTTATTAGCCTGGAAACATGGTCCTCGTCTGCGCAGGCGCGAGCCTAACAGCCAGGCGTGCGTCGTATCAGTAATCACTTCTTTAATCAATGTCGTCATTTACAGGCCATTGACTTCCCTCATTTATTACCTTTCTGAGCTCTGGCGAGGGGGGGGGGGGGGAACCTGGCCGCTCCAGAACCTATAAATAATTCAGAGGAACGCCAAGGGTGTGGAGTCGCAGTGCAGGACGGGGCCGTGGTCGTCGCTGTGCCCGAAGCTGCCGCAGGTGCCCGGGAAGTCTCAGGAAGCATCGTCATCTCCTGAGTGGCTGAAGCAGAAACTACGGTGTCACAGGACGAGCTGGCTCGTCTGCACAAAGGGAGGCCCGAAGCCCCTCCGGTGGCCCAGCTTGGTTTCTGGATGTCTTTCTCACCTTCCGTCGTGGGCGGGGCGCCCACTGAGATAACCAGCCCCGACTCTGCTCACTCGGAGAGTTAAGCCACGCGGGCTGAACGCGCGGTGACCACTGACCTCGCCAGTCTGCTCCGAAGAACCTGCAGGGCTGGGGCGGGTCACGTGGATTCTGGTTGAGCGGCATGCTAGGCATCAGATGACATCTTCTGTGGTCACTCGGGCCTTGGGCACTTCCTGGGGACGTCAAACCTGCCTTCCGGAGGAGACTCTGAGGAATCACCTTCCACGGGGAAAGCAGAGCCATCTGCTGGTCACCGCTGCGTGCAAGGTGACACCCCCGAGCAGGTTCTCACAGCTGAGTGCACGTCAGGGAGGGCCGGTCAGCGCGGCCCGCTGGGCCATCCCCAGAGTCTCCGACAACGCAGGTCTCAGTGCGGCCGCCACGCTTGCATCTCTAACAGGGCCCCAGGTGAGGCTGATGCCCCACAGCCGGAACGCGCCCCTCGAAACACTGCCATTGCCCCTCTGTGTTCTGTTCCCACGGCGTCGTATACGTCCTGTGTCTGTAACAGGCGGCCAGACTAGGGTGGGGGGACCGCGCAGCAGTTCATTTCCCACAGCTCCGGAGGCCAGAAGTCCCAGAAGAAGGTGCCAGCACATCCGGTGTCTGGTGAGGACCTGCTTCCCGGTCCACGGATGACACCTTCTGCTGTGCCCTCATGTCCCAGGAGGGGCGGGGAGCTCTGGGGTCCCTTTCACAAGGGCATGAATCCCAGTCATGAGGGCTCCACCCTTCCGACCCCAGCAGCTCTCCAAAGCCTCATCTCCTATCCCCATGACCTTAGGGGTTAGGATCCCGACAGAGGAGTCTGGGGCGGGGGCGCACAAACACCCCATCCATGACAGATGCCTTTCCTCCTTGTGGCCTTTCATTATGATGCTTTAAACTCCACCTCTGTGCTGCGGACTCCCCGGTCCCCCCCGCAGGCACCCCGCTCATTCAGCACCTCCAGTCAGCATCACACACTCACATGGTCGGAATTCAAAGCCCTGCTCGAGCGGTTTTCTGCTTGTTTTGTTTTTCCACTTAGGAGAATGGACGCTGGAAGTAGAAATTAATTCAGAGACAGAGAAATCAGATTTACATTCCTTCTATCCCAGCTGTGACCCTAAAACAGCGGTTCCCAACCTTTGTGGCACCAGGGACCGGCGCTCCTATGGGCATCTAAGGCCTGAGGATCCAGGCGGAGCTGCGGCCCGGACGCAGGTGCGGGGAGCGGCTGCAGATGCAGATGATGCTTCGCTCACTCGCCGCCCACCGCTCACCTCCTGCTGTGCGGCCCGTTCCTAACAGGACGGGCAGCGGTACCTGTCTGTGGCCTGGGGGGCTGGGGACCCTGCCCTAGGACACCGGATCCTCTGAGGCAACGATGCGCAGGTGGCTTTCTGCGGCCTCCCGCCCGCGGTTCCTTCTGGAGTTTCCTCGAACGTAAACTTCTGACACTTTTTCTCTGCCATTTCCATTTATAGTCGCGACTCCCCGAAACCTCCCCACCCCCTCCTCGCGTGCTCCCTAGCGCTCGCTCCGTCTCACGCGCCATCCATTTAGCCGTTTGTTTCCGCCATTCCTTGTCCCGTTTCCCGAGAACACACACTCTAGCGCGACAAGGATTTTGTCCGTCTGTTCAGGGTCGTATCCCTAGCACCTGAAACCTGGCACATAGTAGGTCCACG
>NW_011889238.1:133258-135129 GCF_000151845.1 Pteropus vampyrus
CCCACCGCTCACCTCCTGCTGTGCGGCCCGTTCCTAACAGGACGGGCACCGGTACCTGTCTGTGGCCTGGGGGGCTGGGGACCCTGGCCTAGGACACCGGATCCTCTGAGGCGACGATGCGCAGGTGGCTTTCTGCGGCCTTCCGCCCGCAGTTCCTTCTGGAGTTTCCGCGAATGTAAACTTCTGACACTTTTTCTCTGCCATTTCCATTTATAGTCGCGACTCCCCGAAACCTCCCCACCCGCTCCTCGCGTGCTCCCTAGCGCTCGCTCCGTCTCACGCGCCATCCATTTAGCTGTTTGTTTCCGCCATTCCTTGTCCTCTCTCCCGAGAACACACACTCTAGCGCGACAAGGATTTTGTCCGTCTGTTCAGGGTCGTATCCCTAGCACCTGAAACCTGGCACATAGTAGGTCCACGGGAAACGGACGCTGAAAAATGAATGAAGGAATGAATGGATGAATGAATGAATCAGAGCTTGCAAATGAGCGGCCCGGAGGTCACACTTGGCCTGCACGTGTTTTTAAAATATCTCCTCAGTTACCAGCATTGAAAAACGAGGACACGCAGTTTTGCTCCCGGCCCGAACCCTAAAAGCATTGCAGTTCCGGCCTGGTGTCTCACGGGCCTCACGGACCAGGCGGAGGGTCTGGGGGCACGCTGGGCAGGGCAGCGCCAGCAGCTGGCCTTGGAGGTATGGAAGGCCAGCCCCTAAGGTGTCCGCCCCTCGCAGGCCGCGTGCCCTGTCTGCTTTCTCCCCTGCTCCCCGACTCTCTCCGCCCGGCACAGCTAAGCGCCGGCGTCTACTTATTTATTTTGTTTCCAGTCTCTTAGTCTCTGTTTGTGGGCGCTGTCCCCAGCGGGCAGTGCGCACAGTGGAAACCCTGCCCCGGGCGTCAGTGGCCGGCCTGCGTTCCTCCAGGGACCGGGCTGCAAGATCTCCACGGAGCACCCCTGGGAGACGACTTGGCCGATCCCTCCTCCGAGCAGACGACTGGCAGACGACCGCGGGCGCCCAGGGAGAGCGAAATGGCCAGAAATGGTCTTACTACCTGCAGGGCAGCGTGTTGCCACGGCAACCACCGTGTGGGGCGGGCGGGGAGATGTGCAGGTGTCGGCCTCTCAGGTGTCACACTTCCCCCCTGGGGACACTCATCGCCCGACATCCACCCGGCCAGCGCACACACGCGAGCGCGTCCACGCACGCGGAGGGGGACTTCCCCGGAGGCCCAACGTCCACTCGTTTTCTGTAACGGTTTAAAAATATTCCTGGGGTCCCTCCCCAGACGCGCGTGCTAAGCCCATGCGCTGCCGTCGGCCTTGACCTCTGCCCCGCAGCGGCCGGACCCACAGCTCATCGCACCGCCCTGGCCCCTGGCGCGGGCCGGGAAGGTCCCACGGCTCAGCCTGGCCCGGAGACAGGAGGTCTCGGGGTCTTTGACTGGGCGGAGGGAGCATCTCGTCTCTGCGGGGCTCGAACCCGGGAAGCTGGGGACCTGGAGCCTCCAGGAGCCGCCATGCGAGAGGGAGAAAGAACAGTGGATCCGGGAGAGCAGACCCCCCCACACCTGCAGCCGCCCGGCCCGGCCCCTCACGCCACAGCGTCACCCCACTCAGCCCGCCCCAGAGGCGCGCCCTCCACTGCCGCACCACCCCTGGGAAAGATAAAGGGGCCACTGCGGGGCGGGCGCCGGGGCGGCCTGGGACCAAATCTGGCAGGAGCACTGTTCCCGGGCTCAGCTCTCCCCCGAGGCGGAGCAGATGGCTCCTCGGCTGGCGCCAGAGCAATGTGACTCGCGAACAAATGGTCTCATCTGACATGAAGGCTTTTCTCGGAGCAGTGTCCTCTGCGGCTTTGGAGAGGGGGTCAG
>NW_011889238.1:143174-148677 GCF_000151845.1 Pteropus vampyrus
TCCCGAGAACACACACTCTAGCGCGACAAGGATTTTGTCCGTCTGTTCAGGGTCGTATCCCTAGCACCTGAAACCTGGCACATAGTAGGTCCACGGGAAACGGACGCTGAAAAATGAATGAAGGAATGAATGGATGAATGAAT
Organism: Pteropus vampyrus; assembly: GCF_000151845.1. NCBI lineage: Eukaryota > Metazoa > Chordata > Mammalia > Chiroptera > Pteropodidae > Pteropus > Pteropus vampyrus. The sequence goes on from NW_011889238.1 coordinate 143,318, forward strand.
GAATCAGAGCTTGCAAATGAGCGGCCCTGAGGTCACACTTGGCCTGCACGCGTTTTTAAAATATCTCCTCAGTTACCAGCATTGAAAAACGAGGACACGCAGTTTTGCTCCCGGCCCGAACCCTAAAAGCATTGCAGTTCCGGCCTGGTGTCTCGCGGGCCTCACAGACCAGGCGGAGGGTTTGGGGGCACGCTGGGCAGGGCAGCGCCAGCAGCTGGCCTTGGAGGTATGGAAGGCCAGCCCCTAAGGTGTCCGCCCCCTCGCAGGCCGCGTGCCCTGTCTGCTTTCTCCCCTGCTCCCCGACTCTCTCCGCCCGGCACAGCTAAGCGCCCTAAGCGCCGGCGTCTACTTATTTATTTTGTTTCCAGTCTCTTAGTCTCTATTTGTGGGCGCTGTCCCCAGCGGGCAGTGCGCACAGTGGAAACCCTGCCCCGGCCGTCAGTGGCCGGCCTGCGTTCCTCCAGGGACCGGGCTGCAAGATCTCCAGGGAGCACCCCTGGGAGACGGCTTGGCCGATCCCTCCTCCGAGCAGACGACTGGCAGACGACCGCGGGCGCCCCAGGGAGAGCGAAATGGCCAGAAATGGTCTTACTACCTGCGGGGCGGCGTGTTGCCACGGCAACCACCGTGTGGGGCGGGCGGGGAGAAGATGTGCAGGTGTCGGCCTCTCAGGTGTCACACTTCCCCCCTGGGGACACTCATCGCCCGACATCCACCCGGCCAGCGCACACACGCGAGCGCGTCCACGCACGCGGAGGGGGACTTCCCCGGAGGCCCAACGTCCACTCGTTTTCTGTAACGGTTTAAAAATATTCCCAGGGTCCCTCCCCAGACGCGTGTGCTAAGCCCATGCGCTGCCGTCGGCCTTGACCTCCGCCCCGCAGCGGCCGGACCCACAGCTCATCGCACCGCCCTGGCCCCCGGCGCGGGCCGGGAAGGTCCCACGGCTCAGCCTGGCCCGGAGACAGGAGGTCTCGGGGTCTTCGACTGGGCGGAGGGAGCATCTCGTCTCTGCGGGACTCGAACCCGGGAAGCTGGGGACCTGGAGCCTCCAGGAGCCGCCACGCGAGAGGGAGAAAGAACAGTGGATCCGGGAGAGCAGACCCCCCACGCCTGCGGCCGCCCGGCCCGGCCCCTCACGCCACAGCGTCACCCCACTCAGCCCGCCCCAGAGGCGCGCCCTCCACGGCCGCACCACCCCTGGGAAAGATAAAGGGGCCGCTGCGGGGCGGGCGCCGGGGCGGCCTGGGACCAAATCCTGGGACCAAAGTCGGGCAGACGTCTGGTATCTGGCGGGAGCGCTGTTCCCGGGCCCAGCTCTCCCCCGAGGCGGAGCAGATGGCTCCTCGGCTGGCGCCAGAGCAATGTGACTCGCGAACAAATGGTCTCATCTGACATGAAGGCTTTTCTCGGAGCAGTGTCCTCTGCGGCTTTGGAGAGGGGGTCAGAACCATCTGCCCAGTCCCCGCCGGTCCCGGGCACCTAGCCCACCTGCCAGCCTCTTTCAGGGTCGAAGGTGTGCACAGGTCTCACCAGGCGAAGGCTCCGGTTCCCACGGGACTTCCTGTGGCGCTCCAGTGTCCTACATACGTGTCGTCCAATACGGTAGCCACGAGTGTAAACATCAGTGGCCACGCGCCGTAGGTGGCGGCCGTGCTGGGCGGCACAGCGTCAGGCAGATCCGCACGTCTATCTGTGAGGGGAGCAGCAGCTTTCAAGTTCGTCCGAGCACCAGGAGCCTGAGACCTGCGGGCCGGTGACCAGGCAGACCGGGCTCGAACCCTGGCTCTGCCATTTATCGGCTGTGTGTCCTGGGGCAAGTCACTCAACCTCTCTGGACCTTGGCTTCCTGATTTGTAAAATGAACTTTCAATAGTATCCACCTCAGACTCGACCAAGTGATCTCTTTAAAACCCAAATCAGAGTATCTGGCAGCGTCCCAGAATAAAATGATATTCCGACCCGTGGCTCCAAGGCTGCGGACAGCCTGGCCCGGCCTGCGTGTGCTGACCTCGGCCTGGCCGACACTTGGGGCCGGGAACGCCCTTGTTGTCAGGCACCCTGGGCGTCTAGGCTGGTTAGCAGCCCCCCGGGACCCCACCCACTAGGTGCCAGCAGCCCCTTTCCCCTGAGCTGGGGCAACCAGAAGCATCTCCAAACACGGCCAAGCGTCCCCCGGGGCAGCGAGACAGGCTGCGAGAATGCCTCACACTTCGTGCTTTGCAGGTATAACTGTGGGGAACCAGCAACCACCCCACGACGCCCGCCGTACACGTGTGCCCCCACTTCCCGGATGAAAGCGTGAGGCGGGAGACAGGGGCTGCGTGCGGTGGGCGAGCTCTCAGGCACGCACCAGAGCCGCGAGGGGGACCCGGTGCTGGAAGGGGAGCTCGGGCGAGGATCTTCCTTGGCCCCAGTGCCACCCCCGGCCCCGGAAGGGGCATGCAGGGCAGTGCCGCTCGGCCGGCCTGCGCCCAGGAGTCGCTGTGCTGACCTCAACGTTCTGCCGTTCTCGGAACCAAATGGCTCCTGAGGATAGAGACGTCCCAGCCTTTCTTCCGGAGCCCCAGGCTTGAGACGCGGGAACGGGGGGCTCTTCCCAGCTTGCGGGGAGTCGGCCCACTTTCCTGCTGCGGGCGGGTGGGGTGGGTCGCCACCCACACGGTCCTCTCTCTCACCGATGCTTTAAAAGCCTGTGGCTGTCCCTTCAGGCCTGAGCACTCCCGGCGCCCAGAGCCTGTGGCATCGTAGAAGCGCTAGGGAGAGCTGCCGGCTGCCCGCGGCCAGAGCGCCGGCCTCGCCCGGCCGAGCATGCTCACCGCGGAGGGGACCAACGCCGGCCCCTTGGGTGGCCCGGGAGGGCTGGGCTGCCGGTGACCCCTCTGCGTTATTTTTAGCTCTGCACTGGGATCCGTTAGCTGGAACCGTGCCTGGGGGTCAGACAGGTGGCACTGGGAATTCATGCCCGCCCCGTCGTGCGCGGCGCCCGGCCCCCGTGGCCTCGGGAGGGCCCACAAAAAGCATGTGCCAGGGTGTGGCCCAGGCAGACGTCACTCGGGAAGACAGGCGGGTGTCCGAGTGTCAGAGCACTGTGCAAACCGGGGTACACAGGCAATAGCAGGCACTGGCAGTGATGACGTCCCCTGCTCACTGGCCCAAATGTCCCCTCCTCAGAGCCCACCCCCCAGTCGCGCATCCTCACGCGCTCACCGCCGCCCTTGGCCGCGTCCTCCCCCGACCTCTGGGTCTGCCCATGCCACCTTCACCCCGCTCTGCCAGCAGCTCGGGCCACGAGCCACTCCAAATCTGTTTCACGAGGCGATTTTTAGTCTGAATACATTTATTTCCCTAAAAACACCGATTATATTCCTGCGCATACCCGCACTGGGCTCCACGTCGCACGCGTTTAGGAGCAGCTGTGGGTGGCTATGTGCGCGGCTGTGATGGGACCTGTGTCTGGGTTTTGCCAGCTGCTTCTCGCCCACCTGGAGAAGTCGACGGTGCTGGGGGGCCTTTCACGGTGTTGGACTTATCAGAAGTCCTGGCTCATGGGGACACGGCACATCAGTAGTGATAAAGGCCGGTGGCCAGCGAGCACTGGGTGTGGGTCCATGGCCGTGTGGGGGTTGGTGGGCTCCGGAGCCAAACCCAGCACCTACCCCTTCCCCATCCTGGCCAAAGTCACATCGGACAGAAGAAAGTGGGGGTGCTATCCAGGCAAACGGAGCGCTGATTCTCAGTGGGGGTGATTCTTCCTATCGGGGGACATTTAGTAACATCTGGGGATACTTATGATTGTCACAACTCGGGGAGTCCTATAGGCTTCTAGTGGGTAGAAGCCATAATGCTCCTAAACATCCCACAGTGCACGGGGCAGCCCGCATCTCACAGAATCATCTGGCACAAGGTACCTGCGGTGCCGACCCGGGGAAATCCTGCCTGTGCGTTTAGACCCTGCTGCCCGGTACAGCGGCCACTCACCGTGCGTGGCTGGGAGCCCCCGGCCGGGGCTGCAGCCAAGGGGTGCTCGGGGCGAAATGCACACTGTGTTCGAAAGGCTGAGTGACAAGTGTGGACTATCGCATCAATAATTTTAATATTGATGACCTGTAGAACCGATGAATCGGTTAAACACAATACATTCTTTAAAAGAGATTCTCGTTTCTTTTTAGTCTTTGAACGGTGACTACTAGGGAATTTAAAGTCCCACATGCACCTAGCGTTTTGGATGGCGCGGCTTAGCCCTTCGGCCCCCCGCCCCCTGCCCCCGCGGGCTTGGGGTCCTCTGTGGAGCACTGTGGGCTCAGGGCCACCACGGGCCCATGGATCGCTTCCGGGCGAGTGAGGAGCGTCACTCCTGACAGTCAGAGAATGGAGGGACTCGCCTGCCGTCGCTGGGATGCCTCAGCGCCACGTGCTGGAAGGCGGCACGGTGACGCAGACCACGACAGTGTGACCCCGCGGTGGCCGCACCCGGTGCAGGGGACAGTGGGCCCCGCCGGGCTGCCGCGGGCCCGCGCTGGGCGTGGGGCGTGCAGACAGGGTCTCTCCACCCAGTCCTCCCTCTCTTCTACTCACTCGGGGCTTTAACACCCCAGAAAAGATGGGGTGCTATCCGTCAGACTCCATTAGAGGGGGAAAAAGACCATTATCTAGATGCTTTCTTGTGCAAAAGGTATGTATTTTGGACTTGCGAGCCGCGTGGGCTCTGTCACGATGACTCAACTGTCCCATTGTCACACAAATGCAGCCACAGACCGTACGGAAAGAGTCACGTCGTCGGCCTCCGATTAAACTTTACATGTCAGGCGCCGGGCTCAGTTTGACCCCCGGTTCATCGTTTGCCTTAAAGAACTGGAGTTCCGGCAGCTGCCACGTGGGCTCGACCCACACTGCAGATGTATTTAAGTTTTTAATTTCTTGCCCATTAAAAAACCTTATAACTGGTTGCCGCCACTGTGAAAACGAGCTGATTTTTACATAAAATCGCCCGGCAGTGCGGTGTACACAAGCCAAACAGTCGAGCCTCTAATTCCCCCGGGTTTAACTCTCTCCACCCACGGGATGCTCAGGTGACGGTCCCAACGGCCCACTCCGGGGGGCTGACGGAGTCACTTACTTTGAGGACGTCCTCGTCCGCGGACCTGCATTCCACGGCCTCTGAGATGTCCGCCACGGCGCCACTCTCCTCCACAGAGACCACCTTGACGGGCAAGGCGACCGTCTTGCCTGTGAGTATGGCGGTGTTCAGGATCTCGGTGTCCTGCGGGAGAAGCAGACAGGCCCGGGTCAGGGGAGCTGGTCGGCTGGGTCGGGGGACCTTCCTGGCGCACGCCCACCTGTCCTTGTTTGGACGAGAC
>NW_011889238.1:148727-151022 GCF_000151845.1 Pteropus vampyrus
CGGTGGCCGCACCCGGTGCAGGGGACAGTGGGCCCCGCCGGGCTGCCGCGGGCCCGCGCTGGGCGTGGGGCGTGCAGACAGGGTCTCTCCACCCAGTCCTCCCTCTCTTCTACTCACTCGGGGCTTTAACACCCCAGAAAAGACGGGGTGCTATCCGTCAGACTCCATTAGAGGGGGAAAAAGACCATTATCTGGATGCTTTTTTGTGCAAAAGGTATGTATTTTGGACTTGCGAGCCGCGTGGGCTCTGTCACGATGACTCAACTGTCCCGTTGTCACACAAATGCAGCCACAGACCCTACGGAAAAAGTCACGTCGTCGGCCTCCGATCAAACTTTACGTCAGGCGGCGGGCTCAGTTTGACCCCCGGTTCATCGTTTGCCTTAAAGAACTGGAGTTCCGGCAGCTGCCACGTGGGCTTGACCCACCCTGCAGATGTATTTAAGTTTTTAATTTCTTGCCCACTAAAAAACCTTATAACTGGTTGCCGCCACTGTGAAAACGAGCTGATTTTTACATAAAATCGCCCGGCAGTGCGGTGTACACAAGCCGAACGGTCGAGCCTCTAATTTCCCCGGGCTTAACTCTCTTCACCCACGGGATGCTCAGGTGACGGTCCCATCGGCCCACTCCAGGGGGCTGACGGAGTCACTTACTTTGAGGACGTCCTCGTCCGCGGACCTGCATTCCACGGCCTCTGAGATGTCCGCCACGGCGCCACTCTCCTCCACAGAGACCACCTTGACGGGCAAGGCGACCGTCTTGCCTGTGAGTATGGCGGTGTTCAGGATCTCGGTGTCCTGCGGGAGAAGCAGACAGGCCCGGGTCAGGGGAGCTGGTCGGCTGGGTCGGGGGACCTTCCTGGCGCACGCCCACCTGTCCTTGTTTGGACGAGACACCAGGGCGCTCACCTTAGGAACTCGGTCTTTGGAATAATTTCCCAAGAATGCTGAACAACTGACTTTTGGTTTATTTATAATCATCCTCCTGGGTTCTAACAACAATCAAGAGATATTTACCCTTTTTTATCTCTATTGCAGACACCACGCAGAAGCTACACCTCAGTTCGGTTGTGGTCGTGGGTGACAAACTAATTCTGGCTGGTTTGAGCACGAAGCTTCTGTGGTTGGTGGGCTCCTGCACCTCCCCACCGAGACACCCATGAGCTAATCTCCGGGACCTGTGGATTGGTGTCCTCACACTGTAAAAGGGACTTTGAGGTTGTGATTAAGTAAGTATCTTGAGATAAGAAGATTATGCTGGGTTATCTGGGGTGGGCCCAATGTAACCGTGAGCATTCTCAGAAGCAGCAGCGTGTGGGTCAGAGGAAAAGGAGGTGTGGTGACTGGTGACGCAGGCCGAGGTCGCAGGGAGGCCGCGTGAGCCGGAAGTGGCAGCCTCCAGAGGCTGGACGAGAACCCGATTTTCCCCAGAGCCCGAGGGAGGATGGGGCCGCTCCGAGTGATGTGTCTGCCAAGACCGAGTCCCGCGGGAAGAAAGGAGGGGAGGGAACAGAGAGATTCCCACCAGGCAAAGAGCAGCGACAGCAGACGTCCGTCCACCACGAGGCCTGTGAGGCAGGACTCGTCCCCAAATGCCCACAGTCATTGCGGTGGACACCAGGGAACTATGGGCTTCGTTTTCTATGCAGACTTCTCAGCAAACCGCCCTGCCTTCCCCTGTGCTCACAGGAGCCCCCCATGGCAGGGAGGGGGCCTTCATGGCTCCTCGTGGCTCCGTGCCCAGTGATCAGTACGGCACCCCTGTGCGTCGTGCTCGGAAAGCGATGGCCAGAGCACTTCTCTCGAGTCCGTGAGCGCGACCTGCGTGCACTTTTGAAATGGTTCTCTTTCTGGCTGGCTGAGGATGAAAGCGCGTCTGTGGCTTTGGGACATCTCTGGGCACCTTTTACCCAAGTCCGTCTCCAGAAACACTGCCCCGCTTCGAAGTGGGAGATGCAACGGGAGAGATTTTCAAAGTCCTTTCTGCAGCGGAAGCAGCTGACCCAGAAACGACCTTTGGCATTGAACGACACAGCGTGGGAAGAGGCGTCTGTCAGGAACGGAGAGCAGAGCAGCCCGCACGCGCGCGCCCCCGGGGAGTCTTCTGCAGGGTCCACGGGGTTCCTGGAGCTGGGCTGCAGCGCGCACGCCGGCCATCACAGGTGCTAAGAATCCCCGCGGTCCCTTCTTGGGTTCATTACAGGTAATGTGCTCAGAGTTCCGTCTCCCCATTTCCTCCTCCGAATGGCCTTTGGCTAATGGCTTCATTAAGGCCCCGAACTCCCGCGTGGAT
>NW_011889238.1:151072-151681 GCF_000151845.1 Pteropus vampyrus
CCGGTGGCATCTTCACCTCCGCATTTGACAGGTTAGGAGCTGGGCCACGCCTTCTCCCCGCGGTCGAATCTGAGCCATCCATGAAGAGTCGACAGCCGTTTAGTGAATACTTAGTCTGCACCCAGCACGTCCGTGTCACCGGTCACAAAGGAGTGACCCAAAGGGACAAGCCCCTGCTCAGACAGGCGGACAGGACGGCGGGGAGAAACCAGCGAGCAGGCAACCACCACGCTGGTCCAGCAGGACGATGTCATTAACTAACTGGTGCCAAAAATCCAGCTCGAGTTGATCTGAGCAAAGAGGGGACCGACCGCCTTGTCTGACCCACACATCCGGGGACACAGGCCTCAGCAGCAGCCGCGCCCGCGACACCTGGCCTCGGACCCCGGCCTCCCGCGCCGGGAGAAAGCACGGTTCCGGCGTTTAAGCGGCAGTCTGTGCTGCTTTGCTCCGGTAACCGGACCGGACCGATGCAGCTCGTTAACACAGCCCGGGACGCTGAGCTGGGACGGGGGACAAGGGAGCACCCTTATCGTGACCTGAGGAGGGGTCGTCGGAACCGTGGCGGAGGGGCAGGATCCACGGCGGGAGACCGCAGAGGAGCGTGAC
>NW_011889238.1:151731-152237 GCF_000151845.1 Pteropus vampyrus
GGAAAGCGATGGCCAGAGCACTTCTCTCGAGTCCGTGAGCGCGACCTGCGTGCACTTTTGAAATGGTTCTCTTTCTGGCTGGCTGAGGATGAAAGTGCGTCTGTGGCTTTGGGACATCTCTGGGCACCTTTTACCCAAGTCCGTCTCCAGAAACACTGCCCCGCTTCGAAGCAGGAGATGCAACGGGAGAGATTTTCAAAGTCCTTTCTGCAGAGGAAGCAGCTGACCCAGAAACGACCTTTGGCATTGAACGACACAGCGTGGGAAGAGGCGTCTGTCAGGAACGGAGAGCAGCCTATCCGCGGCCGCCCGCCCGCCCGCACGCGCGCCCCCGGGGAGTCTTCTGCAGGGTCCACGGGGATCCTGGAGCTGGGCTGCAGCGCGCACGCCGGCCATCACAGGTGCTAAGATTCCCCGCGGTCCCTTCTTGGGTTCATTACAGGTAATGTGCTCAGAGTTCCGTCTCCCCATTTCCTCCTCCGAATGGCCTTTGGCTAATGGCTTCA
>NW_011889238.1:152765-153404 GCF_000151845.1 Pteropus vampyrus
CCGGTGGCATCTTCACCTCCGCATTTGACAGGTTAGGAGCTGGGCCACGCCTTCTCCCCGCGGTCGAATCTGAGCCATCCATGAAGAGTCGACAGTGAATACTTAGTCTGCACCCAGCACGTCCATGTCACCGGTCACAAAGGAGTGACCCAGAGGGACAAGCTCCTGCTCAGACAGGCGGACAGGACGGCGGGGAGAAACCAGCGAGCAGGGAACCACCACGCTGGTCCAGCAGGACGATGTCATTAACTAACTGGTGCCCAAAATCCAGCTCGAGTTGGTCTGAGCAAAGAGGGGACCGACCGCCTTGTCTGACCTGCACGTCTGCGACAGAGGCCTCAGCAGCAGCCGCGCCCGCGACACCTGGCCTCGGACCCTGGCCTCCCGCGCCGGGAGAAAGCACGGTTCCGGCGTTTAAGCGGCAGTCTGTGCTGCTTTGCTCCGGTAACCGGACCGGACCGATGCAGCTTGTTAACACAGCCCGGGACGCTGAGCTGGGACGGGGGACAAGGGAGCGCCCTTATCGTGACCTGAAGAGGGGTCATCGGAACCGTGGCGGAGGGGCAGGATCCACGGCGGGAGACCGCAGAGGAGCGTGACGTGTCTGCGGGAGGTCACACGGGACCTGGGGGCGTGCGT
>NW_011889238.1:153454-155675 GCF_000151845.1 Pteropus vampyrus
GGGGGCGTGACAGCTTAGAGCGCGTGCGTTTTCCTTTGGGGGTGACGGAAGCGTTCTGGACTTAAACCGTGCTGATGAGGGCATGACCCTGTAAATACACGAAGAACCACTTAATTATAGACTTTAACTGGAGCATTTTGTGGCAGGCGAATGACATCTCAGCACATAAAGACAGGAGAGAGCAGGAGAGGCCAGTGCCACGGAAGGCCACAGGGGTGCTCAGGGCCGGCTCTGCCCCTCGCCTGGCTATGTGGCCCCGGTCAAGCCAAGCAAGTCGTCTGCCACGGTCGACTCGGCCCGGAGAGATCTGCATCGCGAGACTGCAGGGCGTGGGGGGGGGCCCGGAGGCTTTGCACCCACGAGAAGCATCGCTCTAAGCAGAGGGACCTGCGTGAGACAGGAAGGGACTTTGCGCCGAGGCTCTCTTTACCAGTGGGTCATCACTGGCAGCCTGTTTCCGGTTCTGGCGCACCTGGCTCCCCGCGCACTCTGTCCCTCGGAGGTGGACATGACCCTTGAGTAATAAGGGACCCCGACAATTGGCCTTTCCGGGCTTCAGGGGGTCAGAGACCGTTACGAAATGACTACTTCCAAAGGCAAAGTAGATGAGTAGGAAGACGATCCTTTCTTCCCCCACCTCGGCTAGAGCTCAGTAGGTGGGAAGAACATGCCACGGGGCTGGAGGATGCTTGAGACAGCCGGACGGGCCCCTGGCTCGCGTGGCAGGCTCTGTGAAGGCCGAGGGTCCCACTCTGGAAATCGGGAAGAGGGGCCCGCTGCCCGGTGTGCCCACCTGGCCGCCTGCATCCCGCTGGCTGGCCCGAGCCTTCTCTGTGCTCGGTTTTCCTCTTCTGTGAAGCGGGATGATCCCACGTCCCTCGAGGGTTTTTGGGAATTCGGCGAGCAACCCCCCTAGCTCAGTGCCTGGCACAGAGGCAGCCGCTCCGTACACGCGAACCCCGTCGTCCCTGATCCTGGAACACAGAGCCCACGAGCCGTGACTCTGAATGTCAACGCCCTGTCACCAAGTCACTCGCGAGCACCCCGGCCTCTGAGCCTTGAGAGTGAGCACTCGACTGTCACTCACGTGAGAGGTAATTTAGCATCACTTGGAGCAGCCGCGTGATTTAACTTGCAGTTCGATCCGGAGCCACCGTCAGCAGGGGGACAGGCTTTGCTGCGGTTTCGGGGCCTTGAGGCTGGACCTGAGGCTGTGCGGTGCGGAAGGGCGGGCCCTCGGAGAGTCTGGGTTCTCAGACCGGCTTCCGGGGAGTGCCAAAGGCTCCCCTTCTGCAACTCCCGCTGGCCAGGCCATGCTGAGGCCTGCTTGGCAGGAGACTGTTGAGACGGTCATCTGCTTCCGGTTCCATCCGTGGTTTGGTCACTTTTGCCTCCCATTTAAGCCTGGGAACCAGTCCCGAAGGAAGAGCTTCGGGGCAGGGCGGGGCAGGACGCCAAGCAAAGCCCAGTTCCCAGGGGAGGAGGCCTACAAGTTGACGAAGCGTCTTGGCCAAAATCAGGAGAATGGGGTCCTCTGCCAGCCATCCCTCTGGAGCGGAGTCCCCTCTCCCGGGACACAGCCGTCTGGATTCTGAGACAGAGGGACAAGTGTCCTGGCTCTGAACGGCACCTCCAGGGAGAGGCAGAGAAGGCGGCTGTCCGCGGTGTCTATGCGGCAACACCCACCGTCTCCGAGTCCCAGAGGTGGCCCGAAAGACAGGGGCTCCCTAAATAAAATCGCTGGGTCTGGAAAGCAAAAAGCGGCTAGTCGACGCTCAGCCACAGCCCTCTTTTTCCGTGATTTTTGGGGGGCGGGGGTCGAGTGGGGAGGAGCACCCGCTGAACAACTCAGCTTCTCAGTCTCCCCTGCGGCTCCGCGGGATCGTGTGACTCAGGTCTAGGACGACGGCTCTCTAAGTGTGGTGCCCCGGCCAGCAGGGCCAGCAGCGTCGGCATCGCCCGAGGACCTGTCAGGAGGGCAGATTCTTGGGCCCCACTCTCGACCTGTTGACCTTTGTTTTCACGATCTCTCCCGGTACCTACGGTGTTGCCCAAAGTTTGAGAACTATTGTTCCGGTTCAAATATGAGCAGAGATATTATGCGGCACGTGACGAAATCTGCTTCACGGGGGCTGAACTTACTCAGTGGGGATATTCTTTCTGCTCTTTTCCCTTCTGGATGCCTGGAATACATATGCGATGGCTGGAACGCTGGCAGCCA
>NW_011889238.1:155725-158267 GCF_000151845.1 Pteropus vampyrus
GGGCCGTGGGACCCAGGCGCGGTTGGCCCGCCAGCCAGGTGTGACCACACAGGTCCTCTGCCGTGTCCCCAGGACTCGGAGTGATGCGTCGGGTCAGGGGGGAGCTTCCCTGGACAGTTAAATGTGCGTGCGCGTCTGTGGGGGGGGGCGTGAGTGTGCACGCGTGTGCGCATGTGGGATTGACGCCGCAGACACCGTGAGCCGTGCCGGCCGCTGCTCCCGCATCCGGTAGTCGAGTAGAAGTGACCGCCACGTGCCCCGCACACGATTTAAATGCATCGAGCTGCGCTGTGCGTGGAAACTGACCGCGAGCCCGCAGGCCGGGAGGGACACGCATGCGGGCGCAGGTGCCCGGAGCTGCCGCCATCGCCACGTAGCTCCCTCTGCAGGAGGCCAGGCCGTACCTGCCCCCTCCGGCCCTGCTGAGCCATGAGCCGCTCAGCATGGCGGCGACAAGTCCCTGCGGCTCCCGCGGACACCAGGGCACGCCCGCCGCCTCCCCGCACACGCCGGGGGCACGACTGGCGCCCAGGCTTTCTGTGGGGCTGTCGGCGTCTCTCTGCTTCGACTGCGTCTGCTCCGCCTCCGCCCCTCCCATCACAGACCAGAGAAAGCTCCGTCTTGCCGAAGAGAATGAATCGAGGGGCATCCTCAGGTCACCGTCGACGCCGATGTGAGCGAAGCCCCAGGCTTCTGAGAAAACACCCTGTTATTTGATTCGCCCTCATAAATGTAAATTGGTTTTGACATTTTTCGTATCTTCTACAAATCGTATTTTTAAATTTTTAAATAAAGAAAACACAGAATTCCTTCTGGAGTGTTAAAAAGGCTGAAGGGTGACGATAAACTGAAGAAGGTGTCAGACCAACGGGACTGGCCGAGGGGACGGACGCCGATGCCAGGAGTGGTGGGGGCCTGTGAGCAACACCCCCGGATGAGGGTTCCCACGGCGAGAAGAGCCTGGAAATGTGCTCGGTGCCTGCGGTGGAACGTGGCTCAGCCACGGAAGGGAACGAAGCTCGGACACACGCCGGCCGCACCATGGGGGAGCCTCGAAACACTCTGACACACGCCGGCCACACCGTGGGGGAGCCTCGAAACACTCGGACACACGCCGGCCGCACCGTGGGGGAGCCTCGAAACACTCGGACACACGCCGGCCGCACCGTGGGGGAGCCTCGAAACACGGCACTGAGCGAGAGACACCAGACCCATGTGCCGCGTCGGTATGAAATGCTCAGAACAGACGAACAAACGCAGAGACGGGCCGCAGGCCGGGGGCCGGGGGCTGGGGGCTGGAGGCCGGGGGGCGTGACAGCTTAGAGCGCGTGCGTTTTCCTTTGGGGGTGACGGAAGCGTTCTGGACTTAAACCGTGCTGATGAGGGCATGACCCTGTAAATACACGAAGAACCACTTAATTATAGACTTTAACTGGAGCATTTTGTGGCAGGCGAATGACATCTCAGCACATAAAGACAGGAGAGAGCAGGAGAGGCCAGTGCCACGGAAGGCCACAGGGGTGCTCAGGGCCGGCTCTGCCCCTCGCCTGGCTATGTGGCCCCGGTCAAGCCAAGCAAGTCGTCTGCCACGGTCGACTCGGCCCGGAGAGATCTGCATCGCGAGACTGCAGGGCGTGGGGGGGGCCCGGAGGCTTTGCACCCACGAGAAGCATCGCTCTAAGCAGAGGGACCTGCGTGAGACAGGAAGGGACTTTGCGCCGAGGCTCTCTTTACCAGTGGGTCATCACTGGCAGCCTGTTTCCGGTTCTGGCGCACCTGGCTCCCCGCGCACTCTGTCCCTCGGAGGTGGACATGACCCTTGAGTAATAAGGGACCCCGACAATTGGCCTTTCCGGGCTTCAGGGGGTCAGAGACCGTTACGAAATGACTACTTCCAAAGGCAAAGTAGATGAGTAGGAAGACGATCCTTTCTTCCCCCACCTCGGCTAGAGCTCAGTAGGTGGGAAGAACATGCCACGGGGCTGGAGGATGCTTGAGACAGCCGGACGGGCCCCTGGCTCGCGTGGCAGGCTCTGTGAAGGCCGAGGGTCCCACTCTGGAAATCGGGAAGAGGGGCCCGCTGCCCGGTGTGCCCACCTGGCCGCCTGCATCCCGCTGGCTGGCCCGAGCCTTCTCTGTGCTCGGTTTTCCTCTTCTGTGAAGCGGGATGATCCCACGTCCCTCGAGGGTTTTTGGGAATTCGGCGAGCAACCCCCCTAGCTCAGTGCCTGGCACAGAGGCAGCCGCTCCGTACACGCGAACCCCGTCGTCCCTGATCCTGGAACACAGAGCCCACGAGCCGTGACTCTGAATGTCAACGCCCTGTCACCAAGTCACTCGCGAGCACCCCGGCCTCTGAGCCTTGAGAGTGAGCACTCGACTGTCACTCACGTGAGAGGTAATTTAGCATCACTTGGAGCAGCCGCGTGATTTAACTTGCAGTTCGATCCGGAGCCACCGTCAGCAGGGGGACAGGCTTTGCTGCGGTTTCGGGGCCTTGAGGCTGGACCTGAGGCTGTGCGGTGCGGAAGGGCGGGCCCTC
>NW_011889238.1:158317-161404 GCF_000151845.1 Pteropus vampyrus
CGCGACCCAGCCCCGTCCTCTGAGCCACGACAGGAGCTGACGGCCGTACCCCTGGAGATGCTGTGAATTAACGCTAACACAGCATCTCGGGGGGGTGCCTTAAAAACCACAGCTTCACGAAGACGTAATTCAGACGCCGCCCGCCCGACCATGTCCCATGCGACAGCCGACACACCCGTCACTCTGTTTGCGTCGAAACATCGCCGACGCCCCAAAAGGAGACCGGCACCTGCTGGCAGTCTCTCCCCACCCCCGTTTGCCCGTTCTGGACGTTTCGTGCAGATGGACACACACGACACGTGGTCTTGGTGTCTGCTTCTCTCTCTCTGCATCGTGCTCTCGAGGTCCCTTCAGGTCGTAGCGAGGGTCAGGGCTCCGTTCCTCCCTGACACCATCCCATGGTGCGGACGGGCCAGTTCTGTACCGCTCCCCTGTGGACGGACACTTGAGTCGTTACCTGACCACCGTTCGCCTGCTGCTGAGGACACGGAAGTTTGGCGCGTGCAGATGTCGGTTCCTCTCGCGTGTACCCCCAGGAGTGGGGGTTGCAAACGCGCCTTTTAAAACCAGGTGATTACAGAGACTCACCCCGAGATGAGTCACCCTTCATGGGCTCACTTGCATTAAAGACGTTAGATGAACCCCGAGGATTGACGAATCCCCTCTCCCCCCAAAACTTTCCCTAACACGACACAATCCAGCCCCCGGGCTCCGGGCAGTGGAAGGTTATGTTTTGTGGTCGTTTCGTAAAGCAGAGCGGGCGGCGAGCTGGGCTGTGCCTGGGCCAGAGGCTGGGGAGAGCGGGTGCTGGCCACCAGTCAGGCGTCCTGCCCCAAGACCCCCGTCCCCTCTGCACACACAGGCATGCTGTGACCCCTCCTCTCTGTGCTGTGAATGCCGCTTCTTGTGACTCTCAGAACGCCGTGTTCCGAGCCCCCGACGTCGCTAGACAGTGTCTGGTTAATGAGCCTCATGCACGGGCTGCTTTTGCAGCTGCATCTTAATTAGCGACCCTCACGGCTGACACTCGGTTAGCACAGGAGTGCTTTGTTAGAACTTGTGTCTCTTCCGATGTTTCAGGCGCGGATCAGTGGGGTGCTGTGAGGCTGACTTGTCTCATTTCCCATGTCGGGGGGACAGCGAAGTGTCCTTGTACGTGGCGTGTGCAGCTCTGCTCCTGGCACGGACCCCACCCCACGGCCAACAAGAGGCCCCTTTGACGCGCAGAGGCGGACGGGGCTGTGTGTGAGCGTGATCCAGCTTACGTGGCGGGAGCGCGTGTCGGGACCGCCGCCGACCCGGACGAGGTCGTTCCGTGCTCTCCCCAGACTCCTGGCTCTCATCCCGCTGGTGGAAGGCACAGCCCCGTGGGGCTGGGACTCCTGGGGATCCTGGTTTCCTCGTCATCCCCCCCGCCCACGCTTCCGTCCACTCCGGTCCCTTCGCTGCACTGTGGACGTGCCCGAGGCTTTGCACGTGCTGTTCCTTCTGTCTGGCGTGCTTCCCAGATGCCCACGTGGCTCCGTCCGTGGGGTCTTTGCTCACATGTCACTGCCCCCATGTCCATGCCTCCCCAGCCCTGTTCCCTGCCGTGCCCTCCAGAGCTCCGATCACCCGTGGGACACTGTACGTGCCACCTCAGCTTTGGAGCGATGTCTGTCTCCCTCCAGGATGGCAGCTCCGTGGGAAGACATCGTGCGTGGCTGTCTGCCTTGTTCACACCTCCGCCCCGTGCCTCGAACAATACCTGCTCACGGGAGAGGCTCCGAATCGTACGGGGCATAGATGAGAAAAGACAAATCGTCGGCGCGTCTTTCCAGCCTGAGGTTCTGCTGCCTCTAGGGGAAGGGACACTGAGGGCTTCTGGAAGGCAGCCTTGGGTTTGGCGGAGAGACACTGACCAGCAGGCGTGCGGAGTCCACGATCCAGAGATGACGAAGGCTCAGGGCCACCCATGTGGCTCAGGGCCTCGGACCCAAATCGTCCTTGGCGCTGCAGGCGGCTTGGGCAGCAGGAGAGGCAGGGCCGCTGCAAAAATGTGAAGAGGGTAGAAACTCCAGGAGGCACAGAGATGGACTTGACGAAGGGGGGGGCCTCTGAAATCGGGGCGCACGCTGGCTGTTTTCTGCACATCGGATCTGACGGGTAGAGATGCCACAGGTGCAGCCAGCGAGCTTTCCGACGGGTCAGCGGTACATCTCTGGTCTGTTCTGATTAGCCGGAGCCTGTGCCGCCCCCACCGGTACGAAGTCGGACCGTCACTCCCATTTGTACCAATTGCAAATGGAACAGGGAGGGTCACTAACGAGATTCCGCGCTCTCCTGGGCACCGAGTGCGAGGCCGCGGTGGCACCCCCACCTCCCGCTGGAAGGGTCCAGCAATCGCTTTTCATGCGACTCTTGCACGGGGACGCCCGCACGGTCAGCACACAGAGGGAGCCGGACTTGCCGGAGTGACCCGCAGAGGTCCCGCACGCAGGGGCGTGAGCGTGGAGCACCGTGCTGTCTGCGTCAGCCACACGGAGCTCAGAACAAGCCTCCCTGCTCTTCCCCAGCTCCGAGTGCGGCCGGCACCGAGCCCCCCGAAAACACAGCCTCACGGTAGCAAACCAGGCGGCAGCCCAGTCCTGGGTGGGGGCTGCGGCTCGTCTCCAACGGCAGCCGAGCACGTTTCCTCCCTCCCCGAGGACACGCGCTACCAGCGCCGTGGGCTCGCGGCAACAGGCCCTTAACTCTGGGCTCTGTCACGATGGGGGAGCTCAGCCCCCACCTCATTTACTTCCAATTCGTTCGCGGTGCAGACCGGGGTGCGGGAGCCACGCTTTACTTATCCATCAATTTACTCCTAATACGAAGTGGGGACGCTACTCCGAAATGTTCATTGAAAACAAGAAAGCAATTCAATTTAAGACGGCCTGCGTCTCCGGGAGGCCCGGCGCTGTGACTGAGTTATTAAATGGGACTGTCCTCTGGGATGGCACGTGGAATACGCGGCATCGAGCTCCCGGAGAAATGTCACTTTTTTGTTTTTTTTGCAGCCTCTTCGAGAAAGGAGGCAATTGAGAAATGTACCTCATTCCTCTAGAG
>NW_011889238.1:163273-169640 GCF_000151845.1 Pteropus vampyrus
TATAAATAATGTTGTGTGATCCCGCTGGCCTGCGTGTCTCTGGGTGGGCAGGTGTTTTGGTCTCTCTGCCCAGCTAGGAGCAGACTGTCGGGCGGCGTGCAGGGGCGGCGTGCAGGGGTGCCGTCAGCGCTGACACACCGCCCAAGTGTTCTCCAGCCGACGTGCACTGCCTCAGGCCCCGCGTCCGATGGGGGCAGGTCCCAGTGGCCTCGCGTCCACGTCGCACTTGGTTTGGTCACCTTTCTCTCTTCGGCCCTTCTGGCGTGTCGCGATGGCGGCCCACCGTGCTTCGATTTGCATTTCCCAATGACTCAGGACGCCGAGTGTTTCAGTTCCCCTAACATTTCAGACTTAAACGCATTACTGTGGTAAGCCTTGGCTCGAACTCATTGAACCGTTGCTCTGACATTGGATTTAATCTTTATGTTACGAGAATTTGAAAAGAACCAAATAATAGGATGGCGAGGCGGCATTTTGGCCCATCGCCGCTAAAAAAAAAAAAAAGAAAAAAAAAACAAAGAAAAAAATCAAAAGAAAATGAGAAGGGTGATTGGAAGCAGCTCGATGTAGCAAACATAACAATAACATTTAAATTAATTATCAACCCGCATGTCATTAGGATTTCACATTCACCATTTAAAATTTCCTTGTAAAATTGGGATTTTAAAAAAATCTGCCTCTTGTGTATGCCAGCAGATACGGCGCCTGAATAACAAGAGTGGAGGGCACCGGTGCCGGCTTAGACCCCGGATGCTGTCCGCCAGGCGCACAGGGTGGCTGTCGGCCCGGTGGCTTCCCTCTGTGCTGGTCAGCCCGGATCCTCAGCCAAGGTCACGCCGCCGCCGCCTCCTCGAGTTAACGTGTGTGTCCGCCCACGTGTCTGGGAGAATCCACGTCAAACGGGTACCCCCAGACAGCGGGGCCCCCTGCCCGCCCGAGGGCCGACCTCTGAGGTGAAGGCAAACCTTTTGCAAACGAGTGGGGAAAACTTTCCAGTTTCCACTGGCTCGGCCCCCTCGCAGATTTAATTCTGAGAAGCGCGAGCAGCAATCCGGTCGGCAAGTCCCATGTCCCGTGCAGAGCTGACAAACTGGACGAATAGGAGTCTTCTGGGGAAAAGACAGGACCTCGCCTCTTTCTTTTATGTGGTTAAGGGAAAGAGAAGTGGACGGTCACCTCCATGGATTTCCTGGCAAATTCAAGGAGGAAGGACCCTCCGAGGGTCAGGGAGAAACGGTGAGAGAGCCGAGGGCAGGAGCGGCCTTCGGCAGACTGGACCATCCGCCGCTTCTGCCGGGGGATGCTCCCGAGCTGGGTCTCTGCCCGGCCGTCCCGGGGGGGAAGGAGGTGAGTGGCACAGACAACAGGGACTCGACTCTGTGGGCTGCCGCTTCCTAGCCGTGTGTCCTCGTGAATCTCTTAAGCTTTCTGTGCCCCAGCTCCCTCCTCGTTAAACAGGGGGAGGTACCGATCTGTCTCTGTTTCCTGCGGCTGCTGTGACAAGTCATCACAAACCGGGTGGCTTAAAACAACAGATATATATCCTCTCCCAGCTCTGGAGCCGGAAGTCTGAGATCTGGGTGCGGGCAGGTCTGTGCGCCCTCTGAAGGCTCCAGGCGAGGGTCCTGCCTGCCCCTCCCAGCTCCTGGTGGCGGCTACGTCCCCGGCATTTCTCGGCTGTGTGATCGTGGGTGAGTGACTTCACACCTCCCAGCCTCAGCTCTCTCATCTGTGAAGTGGGGGTTGGAATTCCCGCCCCATGGAGCGTTTGAAATGACTGAATGCCAAATGCAGAGCGTGTGTGTGGGAAGCCCTCCAAAACATTAGTTCCTGTGTTGTAGGTTTGCTACGCCCCTTTGGGAAGATCTTCAAGACCCTGGAGGGAGAGAGGACCTCAGAAAATTCCAAGCAGAGTCACCATATGATCCAGCACTCCCACTGCCGGCGTATACCCCCAAAACGGGAGTCAGGCTCGCAAAGACACCCCTGCACCCACAGTCACCACAGCATCATTCACGATCATTGAGACACGGACACAGCCCGAGGGTCCACGGACAGATGAATGGGCAAAGGAAACGTGGTACGTACGTACGAAGAAATATTACTTGGCCGTCAAAAAGAAGGCAGGGCCATTTGCGACAACATGGATGGACCCGGGACGTGGTGCTCAGCCGGTAAGCCGGTTGCAGAAGGACAAATGGTGTGGGACACCACTTCTATGAGATCTAAAACAGTCTGGTGCCCAGAGCCGAGGGCAGGAGCGGCCTTCGGCAGACTGGACCATCCGCCGCTTCTGCCGGGGGATGCTCCCGAGCTGGGTCTCTGCCCGGCCGTCCCGGGGGGGAAGGAGGTGAGTGGCAAAGACAACAGGGACTCGACTCTGTGGGCTGCCGCTTCCTAGCTGTGTGTCCTCGCGAATCTCTTAAGCTTTCTGTGCCCCAGCTCCCTCCTCGTTAAACAGGGGGAGGTGCTGATCTGTCTCTGTTTCCTGCGGCTGCTGTGACGAGTCATCACAAACCGGGTGGCTTAAAACAACAGATATATATCCTCTCGCAGCTGGAGCCAGAAGTCTGAGATCTGGGTGCGGGGGGGTCTGTGCGCCCTCTGAAGGCTCCAGGCGAGGGTCCTGCCTGCCCCTCCCAGCTCCTGGTGGCGGCTACGTCCCTGGCATTTCTCGGCTGTGCGATCGTGGGCGAGTGACTTCACGCCTCCCAGCCTTAGCTCTCTCATCTGTGAAGTGGGGGTTGGAATTCCTGCCCCATGGAGCGTTTGAAATGACTGAATGCCAAATGCAGAGCGTGTGGGAAGCCCTCCAAAACGTTAGTTCCTGTGTTGTAGGTTTGCTACGCCCCTTTGGGAAGATCTTCAAGACCCCGGAGGGAGAGAGGACCTCAGAAAATTCCAAGCAGAGTCACCATATGATCCAGCACTCCCACTGCCGGCGTATACCCCCAAAACGGGAGTCAGGCTCGCAAAGACACCCCTGCACCCACAGTCACCACAGCATCAGTCACGATCATTGAGACACGGACACAGCCTGAGGGTCCACGGACGGATGAATGGGCAAAGGAAACGTGGTACGTATGTACGAAGAAATATTACTTGGCCGTCAAAAAGAAGGCAGGGCCATTTGCGACAACATGGATGGACCCGGGACGTGGTGCTCAGCCAGTAAGCCGGTTGCAGAAGGACAAATGGTGTGGGACACCACTTTTCTGAGATCTAAAACAGTCTGGTGCCCAGAGCCGAGGGCAGGATGGTGGTGGCCGGGGCCCGGGGCCTGGGGACGGATGGGAGGCGCTGATCAATGGGCACCAAGCGCCGGTGACGTGGGATGAACGAGCTCTAGGCCTCTGCTGGCCAGCACTGCACCTGGACGTCACGATGCTGAGAATTCGCTAGGAAGACGGGTCTCTGGCCACGCGTTCCTCCCACCGAGAAAACCAAACACGAAAGCACAGACGGACACGGGAAGCTGGGAAGGCGGTGGGCGTGTCGCCCGGCCGCGGTGATGGCGATGCTGTCGCGGGCGCACGCACGGGTCCGGCCCCACGAAGCAGATGTGTCAAGCTTGCCCAGGCTTCTCGTGGATCCGTGATATCTCAGTAAAGCTTTATAAAGGGCAGACGAGCATTCAAGCCTGAGCAGCAGTGACAGCCGGGTGAGGACGTGGTGCTGCCATGGGGAGGTCACGGTGGCTCTGGGTGGGGGGGCTGGACCCTCCTTTGGGGCTCCTTGGCTGTACCACGTGCCCCGCTCAGGCCTTGTGTCCCCGTGGTGGGCCGCCCACGGGCCCTGGGCACGGCGCGGGCCCCGCCTGGAGCAGGCTCGGGGCAGGCGGTGGCATGCGGAACGGTGCGCTGTGCAAAGGGCTCCGCCCGGCCAGCCACAAAGCCCGTTGGGATCGGACGCGGACGGACGCGTGACTGAGCATCCTCGCAGCTCCCTGCTGCAGCCCCGAGTGGGCCCGGCCCCTGGCGGGGCTCACGGGGGCTGCCAGTTAACGGAGAGGTGTCCCAGGAGGTCACGTGAGCCCGGTCGCGGGTGCCCCTCACAGGGGAGGCCGGAACGCTCCCGTCTGTGCGTTTGGAGGGCAAACGAAACACTGTCCCATCGAATAAATGAAGGTGCGGATTGTGGCTTTTTAAAACTCCGTGACAAAACCCAGATGGAGGAAGAAAAAACCCCCAAACCTCATTTCATCTCGCCGTTCGTGTGTTAATTGAGAAAGCGAAAATACCAAGATTAATTCCCATTCAAATCTGCACCCACCTAAGGTTCTCGAAAATGAAACTCCATTAACGGTTCCTTCTCGTCTGTACCGTGGAGCATGTTCCCTGCCTGGGGACACCGCTCTGGCTCCTTTTCCAGGCCGGGCACAGCGGGGGCTCTGTGAGCTTTTGGAAAGCGACTCCCCCATCCCCCGTAACAGGACACGATGCGGTTATCTGAGAAAACTTGTCATTTAGAAGCTCTTAAGGTGACGCGAGCCAGCCTCTGAAATAACACTGAGTGACTTTCAGGTCTGATTACACTGAGTGGCTGAAAGGACTCGCTCTGAGCAAGTCAATCGCTTGTCGTTTCTGTGGGCGATGGGAACACGAGCCCCGCATTTATTGGCCAGAATGAGGACGCGGCGGACACTACGACTGCCTGATGGTGCCAATTATATATGCTCGCGTCCCCGCCTGCTAATAAAGGCTGCCTTTTCAAGTCCCCTCGAGCAGGAAAAGGGACACCGTGACTCTCAAGCCACTTTAGACTCCGGCACAGCCTGAGCAGACGTCCGAGTCCTTGGTTTGGTGATGAAACCTCAGATAAGAGACGACGGAAAACCAACACAGGAACGAGTGTCCGGTGGGTGGCTCGTCCCCTCCTGTCACTCAGGGAAGTGGGCTCCACGGGTCTGCTGCTGGGGCGGGCAGGGCCGCCGAGCACGGCCGGGCAGGCTTCGCGCTGCACGCGGGCCCCACGTCACGTTGCAGACACGGCGAGCGTCTCGTGGAAGGCCGTCTCCTCGCCATTCGCACGAAGATGCTGCCTGGGCTGGTGGCCAGTCGTCCTCCCAGACAGCGTGGATTTCTAAGCGCACAGCCCGCTCTCAGACAGAGGACGGGTTAAGCCTGGACCAGGCGCTCCCTCAGCTTCAGTAACGAAGGGCATGTGGATTTACGTAGCAGGCAAGCGGGAACCTAATGTATTTCGTTCACTCCTTAAACTCAAAGTCTAGAACATTCTCCTGCCGCCGTGTGGACATTCAATAAATATTTGCTCAAAGAGTGAGTGGTTAGTCAGTATGTAAGGAGAGACTATTGTGGCTGGCTTGCCAGCTGCCCTTAGCTGTTTCCCCATTGTCTTGGGAGTAGTCATCACGGATGGTGAATTTTTCGGGAGCGGGGGAAGGAACGAACGATAAGTCCCTCCGTAAAGAAGGGTAAGGAGAAGCCTTGGTAGAAAGTTCGACGAGCGAACGCAGCCCCTGCTCACAGCTAAGGCTCCCGTTTGCCCAGTGCCACTCGGTCGGGGTCGGGGAGGCTCGCTTTCCCGTATCCGGCTCCCCCGGGGCCCTCGCCAGGCCAGGGGCTCAGATGTGTGGGTCTCGATACTCCCCACAGCCTCACAAACTACCGCGGACCCTGAAGAGCTTTTGCCTACACGGGTCAGACGTAGAGACATTGATTGCGTTAACAACTACAACCAGAAGGTGGGGGGACTCGAGGTGACAATAACACATACTCCGTTAACTGTTAGAGTGAGGACATCATGCTTACGTCCGTGCCCTCGTGACCAACCACGTCACAGCGTTCCAGGCGTCCCAGCCTCGTGAAGTCCTCCCCCACGTCGGGTCAGCATGGCTGACGTCACCCACAGAAAGCCGCAGTGTGGACGGCACGTGACCTCCGAGGTGCCACAGAAGGCCTTGCAGCTTCCCTCTTGGTCCCCAGGGAGAGCCAGCTGCCATGCTGTGAGGTCACTCGAGCTGCCCTCAGGAGAGGTGCTAACTTGCCAGCCAAGAGAGCGAGTCGCCTGGGGCGGCCCCTCTAAGCCCCGTCCAGCCGTCAGCGATGCGGCTGCACGAGCGTGTTCACTGCAGGCTCAGGAGGGACCCTGAGACGGGAGCCCCAGCAGAGCCGGTCCTGAACCCCCGGCCCTCGGGGGGGTTTTTATTATCCATCCACGGATAACTGCTGCCTTCATCACCACCACTCCAATAACCTAGCCACCAGCTTACATTAACATGAATTAAAATTAGATGAAGTTAAAAACTCAATTCCTCTGATACTCCAGCCAATTTTGAGTGTCGGTGACCTGTGCAGCTGGTGGCTCCCACACTGGACAGACCTGCCACACCGTTACGGAGGGTCCC
>NW_011889238.1:169690-171900 GCF_000151845.1 Pteropus vampyrus
ATTGTGGCTTTTTAAAACTCCGTGACAAAACCCAGATGGAGGAAGAAAAAACCCCCAAACCTCATTTCATCTCGCCGTTCGTGTGTTAATTGAGAAAGCGAAAATACCAAGATTAATTCCCATTCAAATCTGCACCCACCTAAGGTTCTCGAAAATGAAACTCCATCAACGGTTCCTTCTCGTCTGTACCGTGGAGCATGTTCCCTGTCTGGGGACACGGCTCTGGCTCCTTTTCCAGGCCGGGCACAGCGGGGGCTCTGTGAGCTTTTGGAAAGCGACTCCCTCCTCCCCCGTTACAGGACACGATGCGGTTATCTGAGAAAACTTGTCATTTAGAAGCTCTTAAGGTGACGCGAGCCAGCCTCTGAAATAACACTGAGTGACTTTCAGGTCTGATTACACTGAGTGGCTGAAAGGACTCGCTCTGAGCAAGTCGATCGCTTGTCGTTTCTGTGGGCGATGGGAACACGAGCCCCGCATTTATTGGCCAGAATGAGGACGCGGCGGACACTACGACTGCCTGATGGTGCCAATTATATATGCTCGCGTCCCCGTCTGCTAATAAAGGCTGCCTTTTCAAGTCCCCTCGAGCAGGAAAAGGGACACCGTGACTCTCAAGCCACTTTAGACTCCGGCACAGCCCGAGCAGACGTCCGAGTCCTTGGTTTGGTGATGAAACGTCAGATAAGAGACGACGGAAAACCAACACAGGAACGAGTGTCCGGTGGGTGGCTCGTCCCCTCCTGTCACTCAGGGAAGTGGGCTCCGCTGGGTCTGCTGCCGGGGCGGGCAGGGCTGCCGAGCACGGCCGGGCAGGCTTCGCGCTGCACGCGGGCCCCACGTCACGTTCCAGACACGGCGAGCGTCTCGTGGAAGGCCGTCTCCTCGCCATTCGCACGAAGACGCTGCCTGGGCTGGTGGCCAGTCGTCCTCCCGGACAGCGTGGATTTCTAAGCGCACAGCCCGCTCTCAGACAGAGGACGGGTTAAGCCCGGACCAGGCGCTCCCTCAGCTTCAGTAACGAAGGGCATGTGGATTTATGTAGCAGGCAAGCGGGAACCTAATGTATTTCGTTCGTTCCTTACACTCAAAGTCTAGAACATTCTCCTGCCGCCGTGTGGACATTCAATAAATATTTGCTCAAAGAGTGAGTGGTTAGTCAATATGTAAGGAGAGACTATTGTGGCTGGCTTGCCAGCTGCCCTTAGCTGTTTCCCCTTTGTCTTGGGAATAGTCATCACGGATGGTGAATTTTTCGGGAGCGGGGGAAGGAACGAACGATAAGTCCCTCCATAAAGAAGGGTAAGGAGGAGCCTTGGTAGAAAGGTCGATGAGCGAACGCAGCCCCTGCTCACAGCTAAGGCTCCCATTTGCCCAGTGCCACTCGGTCGGGGTCGGGGAGGCTCGCTTTCCCGTATCCGGCTCCCCCGGGCCCCTCGCCAGGCCAGGGGCTCAGATGTGTGGGTCTCAATACTCCCCACAGCCTCACAAACTACCGCGGACCCTGAAGAGCTTTTGCCTACACGGGTCAGACGTAGAGACATTGATTGCGTTAACAACTACAACCAGAAGGTGGGGGGACTCGAGGTGACAATGACACATACTCCGTTAACTGTTAGAGTGAGGACATCATGCTTACGTCCGTGCCCTCATGACCAACCACGTCACAGCGTTCCAGGCGTCCCAGCCTCGTGAAGTCCTCCCCCACGTCGGGTCAGCATGGCTGACGTCACCCACAGAAAGCCGCAGTGTGGACGGCACGTGACCTCCGAGGTGTCACAGAAGGCCTTGCAGCTTCCCTCTTGGACCCCAGGGAGAGCCAGCTGCCATGCTGTGAGGTCACTCGAGCTGCCCTCAGGAGAGGCGCTAATGTGCCAGTCAAGAGAGCGAGTCGCCTGGGGCGGACACTCTAAGCCCCGTCCAGCCGTCAGCGATGCGGCTGCACGAGCGTCCTCACTGCAGGCTCAGGAGGGACCCTGAGACGGGAGCCCCAGCAGAGCCGGTCCTGAACCCCCGGCCCTCGGGGGGGGGCGTTTATTATCCATCCACGGATAACTGCTGCCTTCATCACCACCACTCCAATAACCTAGCCACCAGCTTACATTAACATGAATTAAAATTAGATGAAGTTAAAAACTCAATTCCTCTGATACTCCAGCCAATTTTGAGTGTCGGTGACCTGTGCAGCTGGTGGCTCCCACACTGGACAG
>NW_011889238.1:173307-175004 GCF_000151845.1 Pteropus vampyrus
CCCAAGCCACTCCCCACCTATTCTGCCCGAAGGGTTATTTTTCAACTGAGCAAACGTTGGTCAATGGGCCTAGAGCATCCAAATCATCCTTGAAACGCTCCTGGAGAGCTACAAACATGAAATTTTGAGAAGGGGCAGAGAGGTCAGGGGAGGACGGTTTTGAAAAACAATAAAATGGTATTTTTCACTGTCTTCTCACAAACGAAATTCTCCGATTCCTGTCGGCGGAGACCGCGGCCAGCTCTTTGAAAGGCCTTCGTGTCTCCAGCCCTGAGGATTTTGCCCGCACGGTCCCCGCGGGCCCCGAGGCAGTGTTAAGTCGTCCTTCACTTATAGATTGACAGGCGGGCCCGCCAGCCTGTCTGGGAGGCTGCGGGTCTGCTCACGCACCCTCAGCGCCCCGCACCTGCTTCTCTGCATTCGGCAGTGTCGAAGGATGCAGATGAGCAAGCACAGGACGCAGGGGCTGGAGAAACCCAACCGCGGGGTCCAGACACCCCAACAGACCCCATGACATCTCCCTTGGGTGTGAGCAGCCACGAAGCCGGGAAGGAAGATGGCCCAGCGCTTCTGATCACGTCTGTTTTCTGAGAATAATCGAGCTGGGTTCTCTGGGCAGCGGAGCCTGGAGGGAGCTTGTAGCATGTCCTTCGCGGTCACGCGGGGTCCTGGCTGGAAGCAGGTGGCCTCCCCCAGAGAGGCTGAGCTGGAGGGTGTGTAACGCGGGGCTGTTAACAGAACTGTGACAGGGTCGCAGGCAGCGGCCGAGACGGTGCGGCCCGGACGCCTGCCCCAGCGGGGACCCCTGGGCCAGGGAGGGCTGCCCGGTCACCAGAACCCAGAGAGAGGCGGCCACGGAAAGCGGACGCCCCAGCAGGACAGGAGCCGTGGGCAGAGAGGACCACACCCTGACAGACGTGCACCGCAGGTGGGGGGTGAAGCCGGCCACATCCATGGCCCGGGGTCCCCAGAGCAAAGCGCCACCAACTGGGTGGCTTACGACCTCTCGCGGCTGCAGGCCGGGGGCCCCCAGGCAGGGTGTCAGCAGGCCCCCCGAGGAGAAGGGCCTTCCTGCCTCCCTCCCGGATTCTGCGGGCTGATAGAGACTCTCGCTTTCCTCGGCCCGTAGCTACGTCCCTCCTGTCTCTGCCACCGTCCCCAGGTGGCCTTGCTCCCTGCTTCTCCTCCGTGTCCTAAGGTCTCTCTCTCTGCCGGGACACCAGGCACTGGATCTAGGACTTCATCCTAACTTAGGCGCATCTGCAAGGCCCCGACTTCCATGCGGCTACGCGCGTGGGCACGGGTGGGGTGGGGTGGGGAGCAGGGGGTGTAGTGAGATGGAACAGGGAGTTAGGATGTCAGTGTCTATTTTTGGGGGACGCAATTGAAGCCACCACAGAAGACTCTCTCTCCCCGCTCTGTCCACTGGCCAAACCCACCAGAAGCCAGAAGCTGAGCACCCTCTCTTGCTGCATAGTCCAGGCAGGGAGGCTCCAGGGGTCCCCCAAACCTTAGTGAATCTCCCTGATACCCTAGGAAGGTGAAGGTTAGGATCGTTATTTTGAGAACAGGCGGTACTTTCCTTTAAACAGCCCATGATAATCACTTTATTTTAAATTTGATTTTATGCAGAGAGATATGGATGCATTCTAGGAATTTTAAAAGCTTTATACAAGAAAAAGACCCTAACTTCTCAC
>NW_011889238.1:175159-177498 GCF_000151845.1 Pteropus vampyrus
CTCTGCATTCGGCAGTGTCGAAGGATGCAGATGAGCAAGCACAGGACGCAGGGGCTGGAGAAACCCAACCGCGGGGTCCAGACACCCCAACAGACGCCTTGACATCTCCCTTGGGCGTGAGCAGCCACGAAGCCGGGAAGGAAGACGGCCCGGGTGTGACCAAGCGCTTCTGATCACGTCTGTTTTCTGAGAATAATCGAGCTGGGTTCTCTGGGCAGCAGAGCCCGGGGGGAGCTTGTAGCGTGTCCTTCGCTGTCACGCGGGGTCCTGGCTGGAAGCAGATGGCCTCCCCCAGAGAGGCTGAGCTGGAGGGTGTGTAACGCGGGGCTATCAACAGAACTGTGACAGGGTCGCAGGCAGCGGCCGAGACGGTGCGGCCCGGACGCCTGCCCCAGCGGGGACTCCTGGGCCAGGGAGGGCTGCCCGGTCACCGGAACCCAGAGAGAGGCGGCCACGGAAAGCGGACGCCCCAGCAGGACAGGAGCCGTGGGCAGAGAGGACCACACCGCTGACAGACGTGCACCGCAGGTGGGGGGTGAAGCAGGCCACATCCATGGCCCGGGGCCCCCAGAGCAAAGCGCCACCAACTGTGTGGTTTACGACCTCTCGCGGCTGCAGGCCGGGGGCCCCCAGGCAGGGTGTCGGCAGGCCCCCCGAGGAGAAGGGCCTTCCTGCCTCCCTCCCGGGTTCTGCGGGCTGATAGAGACTCTCGCTTTCCTCGGCCCGTAGCTACGTCCCTCCTGTCTCTGCCACCGTCCCCAGGTGGCCTTGCTCCCTGCTTCTCC
Organism: Pteropus vampyrus; assembly: GCF_000151845.1. Classification (NCBI taxonomy): domain Eukaryota; kingdom Metazoa; phylum Chordata; class Mammalia; order Chiroptera; family Pteropodidae; genus Pteropus; species Pteropus vampyrus. The sequence continues at coordinate 175,945 of NW_011889238.1, forward strand.
TCCGTGTCCAAAGGTCTCTGTCTCTGCCGGGACACCAGGCACTGGATCTAGGACTTCATCCTAACTTAGGCGCATCTGCAAAGCCCCGACTTCCATGCGGCTACGCGCGTGGGCACGGGTGGGGTGGGGTGGGGAGTAGGGGGTGTAGTGAGATGGAACAGGGAGTTAGGGTGTCAGTGTCTATTTTTGGGGGACGCAATTGAAGCCACCACAGAAGACTCTCTCTCCCCGCTCTGTCCACTGGCCAAACCCACCAGAAGCCAGAAGCTGAGCACCCTCTCTTGCTGCATAGTCCGGGCAGGGAGGCTCCAGGGGTCCCCCAAACCTTAGTGAATCTCCCTGATACCCTGGGAAGGTGAAGGTTAGGATCGTTATTTTGAGAACAGGCGGTACTTTCCTTTAAACAGCCCATGATAATCACTTTATTTTAAATTTGATTTTATGCAGAGAGATATGGATGCATTCTAGGAATTTTAAAAGCTTTATACAAGAAAAAGACCCTAACTTCTCACCATGGTTCAGGGGGCAGGGAAAACGATTTCATCTTAAGCGTGCAAAGGAAAAAAAATCATAATCATGAAATGCTTCGAAACTCCAGGCAAATCTCGCCACCTCCCAGGAAATGAGTCAGGTGCTCCTCCCGGGCTCAAAGCTTGAGGCGTCTGCAGGAGCACTGGCTGCCACGTGGCCACCATGAGTAGACTGAGAGCAAAGCCAGGAAGTAGCTGGGTCCTAGTGACAGGACCTGAGTCCCGATCACTGTGAATGAAACCAGCACGAAACTTCCGGGCTTTGGATTACACAAGCCACTGTGCTTAAGCCATTTTGGGTTAGGCTTTCTGCCACATGTAACCCCCAAGTCCCAATCGATATACTTCTCAACGTGGTGCAGCGAAGCCTGCCCACCCCGAAACTGGACGGAAGTCCCTGGCACAGACGGCTGAAGCTACACTTCAAAGTACCCGTCACACGCCTCTGAACCACTACCCTCTCTGTGTCTCCCGTGGAGGGGTCTTTGTCTCCCGCACACGTAGGGAGTGTCCTGGAGACTCGCCGCAGGGCATGGCGGACAGGGTCGTGACTCTGGGGAATTACAGTCCAGCCTCTCACCATCCTCCTCCTCCCTTGCTTGCTGCCAGCTCCACGGGCCCAGCTAGGAGTCACTGACGGGCTGGCGTGTGCTGCGTTTGTGCCGTGTTGTGTCAAATTTCTCGTGTAGTGAGGCAGAGGCCACAGTATCCATCCAACTTGAAATCAGATACCAATAGGATGGGTAAGGAAGTGTCATATGTCGTTTCTAGGCCATTGCTTAGAAGACTTTGCATGTGACTGTCCGACCGTCTGTTCCTCGGTCACAGAGCCCGAGAAGGCCAGATGGTGCTGACGTTAGAGCTGCACGGTGTGATGTGTCCACCGGGCTTGGTGCCTGGGGGACCACACAGAACAGCCTCCTGTCATTTAAGCCGCGTTTTATAGGCAAGAATAACTACGTTGCATCAGATGCCAGAGAATCGAGGGTTGTCTGTTGCACCAGCATAGATGCATGTGGTAACC
>NW_011889238.1:177548-179288 GCF_000151845.1 Pteropus vampyrus
TGAGGCAGAGGCCACAGTATCCATCCAACTTGAAATCAGATACCAATAGGATGGGTAAGGAAGTGTCATATGTCGTTTCTAGGCCATTGCTTAGAAGACTTTGCATGTGACTGTCCGACCGTCTGTTCCTCGGTCACAGAGCCCGAGAAGGCCAGATGGTGCTGACGTTAGAGCTGCACGGTGTGATGTGTCCACCGGGCTTGGTGCCTGGGGGACCACACAGAACAGCCTCTTGTCATTTAAGCCGCGTTTTATAGGCAAGAATAACTACGTTGCATCAGATGCCAGAGAATCGAGGGTTGTCTGTTGCACCAGCATAGATGCATGTGGTAACCTAACATTTCCTTCAAAAAAACCCCCCAAAAACTAGAATAGACTTAGAGAAGAAAAAGTAAGCAAATAATACTAGCTTTGGTGCGCGATATGGCAAATATCATGAGGCCGATATGAAAATAACCGAAGATGAGAAACGTCACAGCTTCCAGCCCGGAAAAAAGTGGGAGACTTTGCATGTCACCTCTCGTAATGAAACAATGCAGTAAACATCCTGGGAGCAACAGGAGGGACAGAGGACGCGATCGGACAGCCGAGCACAGGAGCGTCCGTGATCACGCACGCCTTACCATGGCCAAGGGGACGATGCCCACCAAGTCCTTCTGGCTGATGAAGACCTCAGACACGGCGAGGTCCGTGGTCCCCTTCCGCGGGTACTCGACCTGCCAGGTGATGGGCTGGGTCCCCGAGAGGCTGCTGAAGCTGGCGATCTCAAAGTTCATCTGCACGACCTCATGGAACGAACCGCTGCTTCTGGAAGGGAGCAAAGGAAGACAGCTTTTAGCCGGCTGTGTCCAGGGGGAAGACCCTTCTCTCTCTCTGGCCCTCCTCCTCGCCACTGGAGCTAGAATGTAAGGACCAGGACAACACGGTTCGGGGACAGCACCTCGGGCTCGGTGCCAACGGCAAGTCAGGGACCTGGGGGGCTTGGATGGAGCAGCACCCACAGGTGAAGGATCTGGGCCAAGAGTCTTCAGCATCGGGCATTAACCAGTGCATGTACTGACGAGTCTCCGGGATTGATTTCCCCTGGCTCTTCAGACAATGAGTTAACCCAGTTCGTCCCGCCCTTGCACTATGAACCCACATGACCTTTGAACTAAGTGGACCCCCTTTAAATCCAGCTCTGTAAGTGTGGCCGATGCCGTGGGTGGCTCGCTCAACACCATTCAACCCTTTCCGAGCATACTGTCCTGTCCCATGGAGGCCGAGAAGCAGGAAATGACACTGCCAGGCTCCCTTGCAGCTAGACGCAGGCTTGAGCAGATTCCACGTCTCCGAGACCCTCCTCTGTGACTGAGATGTGGACGCGGGTTCTAAAGCAGGAGCTGGGGACGGAGTTAGGATTCTCTGGTTCCTCGGGGTCAGCGCTGGTGGCATGTTGTGGCTGCAAACTCTCCCTGCGGGGTTGGGCATTTTCCTTGTCAGTTTTACCCCTGGCCGTGTGGCAAACACGGTCTTCCAACAACTGTCTTAGAAATTTACGAAACTGCCCAGCACCCTTCAGTGAAACCTCTTCTGTGCAGGGGGACCCGTCAGCTAAACGGACTCTGTTGTCTGTAACGAGGAAGTCTGAAAAATACCCTAAATTTGAGGTAGGTCTATGTATATGTATATGTATATGTATATGTATATGTATATGTATATGTATATGTATATGTATATGTATATGTATATGTATATGTA
>NW_011889238.1:180298-183472 GCF_000151845.1 Pteropus vampyrus
TCTATGTATATGTATATGTATATGTATATGTATATGTATATGTATATGTATATGTATATGTATATGTATATGTATATGTATATGTATATGTATTATGTATATGTATATGTATATGTATATTTTCAGCAAGCTCTCCCCAGCGGTTCTGTTACTTTGGGAACTATTGACAGTCCAAGCGTCTCATTTTTTAGATGATGATATTAAGGCCCGGAAAGGGGGAATGGCCTGCTGACGGCCACACAGCTCGCTGGTGGCAGAGTCCTGGTTCCGAGTCCCAGGCTCTTGACAGCGTCCTCCCCTACGACAGCTGGCGGTGGAGCATGGGACACCCGGCGAGTGCCTCCAGGACGGGGTCGGCACGCTGTGGCCTGCGAGCCCCAGGCCGCCGGCCGCCAGCTTCCGTAAATAGTGCCATTGGAACGCGGCCCCGTCCGCTTGTTCACACTTTGTCTCTGGCCGCTTCTGACACGGTTGAGTAGCTGTGTCGGGTAACGTGCCGCCTGCGGAGCCTGAGGTATCGACAATCTGGACCTTTACAGAAAACGGTTTGCCAGTTTGTTTAGGTCAGAGAACGGGGCGTCGAAGCAGCTTCCTGGAGCCAGTGAAGGGAAAGAGTCAATACTGCAGGAAACATGGCTTTCCAGGCGCACAGTGGGTCCGCAGGGCGGGCCAGGGATCCCGTCAGTTCCAGAAGGTCCCTCCGGCTCTCGCCTGGATGCTGAGTGTTGCTGTCAGGGGTGGGTTGGCAGTTAGAGTCCCAGCCGGGAAGGCCGCGTGCTTCGGGGGACTTCAGGGTGTTTTCCAAAGCACTTCGAGAAAGAGAAAGCACATGTGCCGGACAGCCATGTCCGGGGCGTGTGCTGGTTCCCCGGACGAGCAGGGGAGAAGCCCTTTCCTTTGCGGGGGGCATAATCGGTTTGGGGGGGCTTGCTCCCCAGTCAGAATGCTAATTTCTCATCCCATCACCTTCAACCTTGCACAGGGCCTGGGGCAGGGGGTGACGGAAAGGTCACCGCACCAACCACAGCACTGGGCCCATGCGTCTTCCCCACGCTCTGCGGGCCGGCTGTGGGGTCCAGAGAATCCTGGTGTAGGAGATGCTGGGTGTGCCTCTGGGGGGTAATAAATCGATTAGTTTTCCATGCTGCAAATATTGGGTCTCCAAGGATTCTATTTAAAGAATAAGAAAGAGGGGAAGGAACGAAGGAAGAGAAGAGAGGCGGGGACTCAGGTGTTGGAGCCGAGACGTCGTCCTACGGCTCTTTACAGCGACACACGAGGGTCAGGATCCGGGCCGTGAGCTTCCAGACTGCCCGAGTTCAAGTCCCAGCTCGCCGGCTGCTGGCAACTCTGCTTCCCCTCCCGCGATTCGCAGAGTGGGAATACTACTCCTCCCCGTTCCCTAGAACTGATACGAGGGCTGACTAAAGAGAGAACAAGTCTCATGCACGGAGCACAGAACTCGGCACTAGCAAACGTCAACCAGCCTTAGCTGTTCTTGTTGGTGGCAGGTCTCATCACCGCGTTGGTTCTTAGTGACTATAGCTTCGGCTGCCTGAGGCGCCTTGAAAACTTGCCGCTTTCGGGCTGGCCCAGGAGCCCCCTGTGAATGAGCCATGATAGAGACGTGAATTCTGTGCCCGTCATCGTGAACCGGGACGCGTTCAGATTGGTCACTGTCAGATGCGACACCATGGTACCCTGGTGGATGAAGCCCGAGGGAAGATGTGTGTCTGCAATTCCGTCTGTGGTCAGGGCCCTCTGCCGCCTCTGAGCCGACGCAAGTCTTTGCCAAGCCTTTGCCTCGAAGGGACCGAGAGCCCTCCAAGCCACCTGATACGGGGCTTGGGATATTGTTAGGGTACTAAGTAGAAGGAGTTAAAGCCTTCTGGGACTGCAGAGAGCACCCCAGAACCGCCTCTCGCTGGGGACTGCAGAGAGCACCCCAGAACTGCTTCTCACTAAGGACGGCAGAGAGTACCCCAGAACTGCCATTCACTAAATCAACAGTGCAGATTTACTGCAGTAACGTTTGAAAGAAGTTTTAAAAAAAGCTTACTCAAAACCTAATAAATTCCCCCAAGAGTCACAATAAAGTTCGGACCACTCAAAACCCAATTCACCAAACCTCTGAGCTGCTGAACTCTTATCTTGTGAGACAGTGGAGTCTGGGGCTGTGTTAAGGAGCCAAAGGGCTTCACCTGCCCCCGCGTGGCGTGTAAGGGGGGCGGGTTGCAGCTCCAGAGTCGCCGTCAGCCACTGTGGACGGCTCCACGTCTGTAGAGAGAAACAGACTGACGGAAATGAGGACGTCGCCTTCTGAGAGGGCGGCCACGCGGGAGGACGGTCACTGTCCCGGGCTCTGTTTTATGCGTCCTACTTCGTGTGCATGTCATGAAGGCAGAGGACACGTGGTCCCCGTGGGGAAGGCTTTGCCAGCGACCCCCGGTGACCCAGGAGACCGTGGAGAACTCTCCGTGGTGCTGAAGCCCCGTGGTTCGCCCCTCAAGCCGCAGGCCACGGGGAACCCCTTACTCTGGCTGACTAAGGGGGTTTAGCGAGCGCCTCAGACTTGCTGGGAAATGTGGGGGCAAAGGGCAGTTATAGGACGAGAACCTTGGAGAAAACCAGTTCTCGGCAGGAGGACACCCCCGCCGATGCCAAAAACGGATTTTCTGCTGAGCTCAGTCCTCTGCGTCACCAACCCCACGTCAAAAGTGCTGAGTGGGGTGACGTGACTGTCCGAGATGAGAGAACACACCCTAATTCAATGTGTCAGGGACGTGAGAAAAAAAGCCGGTCCGTTATGGAGAGTCACCTCTTTCGCCCCGCTGCATAATCAGCACACAGGACGAATTCAGGACGCGGGATGCTGGTGAAGGGCCGAGGGCAGGGAGAAACCTTTAAAGGCTGCCCTGTTTCCAGGCACGTCTACATTATGCTATGAGTTGGGACTTTAAAAAATGTCCTCCTCTCTGCCCCAGTCCCCAAAGCCGGAAGCCGTACAGGCACAGGCAAACGTGAAGGGGTGAGGAATGAGTGCGCCGACCTCACCACGGGGCACGTCGATGGCGACGCTGTTTCTCCAAAGCAGACGGGCACCCCTCCCCCGAGAGCGGCCGGGACTTCGCCGCCCCGTGAAGCAGGGGCTCTCGATCTTGGCTAAATGTCACA
>NW_011889238.1:184067-186863 GCF_000151845.1 Pteropus vampyrus
CCCATTCAGTACCCAGGCAGGGCTTGCACACCTTCGTCTTCCTAAAGCCACTGTGCCGGGATGCGCTCAACAGTAGGTGGGGAAATTTAAGACCCCAGCCAGCCTCCCCAGGTCCTGACCCGAGCCCCGCCTGTGCCTTCCAGGGGCCTAACACACAGGAATGTACGACACGCTGTTTCTCAAGGCGCTGACATTTCAGCTAAAGTAGGTCATGCTTTAGGAGGCACGAATGCTTGGCCCCGGGGTTAGCGATGCTTTCATGCCCCAAACCTGATGCTATGTATGACCTTCCCCATCTCTTCCCCAGTTCACCCCACTCTGGCCTCTTCGGGAAGACTCACGGACACCGAGCCGCCTCCACCTCGGGGCCTCGGCGCTTCCCTCCCCCCCAGACACCCGCCCCTCGCCTGCGCCTGCATTCTGCATTCTTCCCGTCTCCCCGGCTCACCCGGCTGTTTTATCGAAACCACCAAACGACACGCCACGCACTTAAACGCGTCCGGCTCATCACCTGGCCTCCCCTCTCTCCAAGGGAGCTCCGCGCGAGCAAAGACGTCGCTTTGCTCACCTTGCGACGCGGCACGGCGTCGACCCATAGGAGGTGCTCAGCAAATATTTGTTGAATGAATAATGAATGAGCGATTGCTCCCAGGAGCCGAGGTCCTCTATAGTCACTAGTCATGCTCCTTCCCTCCCACTAGTCGGATCGAATTTCATTCCCACTGGAGGAGGGAGAAGGAGTCTCTGCCTAGTCGGGGAAGAGGCAGAAGCATCCTTTGAAGCTATCAGCCTTTCCAGAAGGCTTGAACTCCTTCCAAGAGAAGAGCGACAAGCAGAGCCCACTGGAGGCCTTCCAGGGACGACACGCTCCAAGGTCCACTACGAAAACGTCCCATTTTCCAAAGATCACCGCTGACAGAAATTGGATCTGCTTCAAAGCTCGCTATTGAATTTCATGCCTGCTGAGCTCCACTAAATACGAAACAAAGAGGCTGACTTCACTATGCAAAAATATAATTTACAGTTAATGGCTGTAATTGATGAGGGTCTCATGGCAGCCCGACTGCTAAGACTAAAACGCTCAGGAAGGAAGTAAAAGGAAGTTTTACTTTCGAAACAGAAGGCGTGTTACTGAGCACCCAGCCCGGTTGCCCAGCCAGCCAGCATTCACCAAGCGCCCGCCTCATGCCAGGCACTGCCACCTGGTACTAGAGATACAGACGTGGTCCACAGCGGGCCACGGTCCACCGTGAGGGGCCCACGATCCTGCGGTCAGTTCCCCACTTATGCGGCTAAAGACACAGCGGGGAGACGGACCGGAGTGGATGCGGAAGCCACATGTCTCGGGGCTGCTCGGCCCTTGTCCCTGGCTCCCTCTGCGGCATCTTCCAGGCAGGCTCCGTCGGAGTTGAGAGCGTGGCCTCATTCTCGCATCTGGAAGAATTCACACCGGCCACCTCCACCGCCCTCTGTAACGTCCTCGACGCCGGCTGCCCGGCAGAGGTACCTCGTGAGGTTTTGTGACACCAGTGCTTTTTAGAACACGCCCCCCTCTCTTCCCTGAAGAGTCCGCCGGTCCGTGGGGGGCCTGGCTGTCTCTTTTCCCTTTTTCCTGATCAAGCTTCCTAGGGCGTCTCTACCTGTTGCCTGGACCATGGCGACCCCCTCTCCTCCCGGATTCTACGCTTGCCTCTCTACAGTCTGTTCTCTGCCCAGAGGCCAGAGGATTTTTCTATAATATGCAACTCAGAGGGCCGCTTACAATCCCCCCAAGTCGCCCCGGCTTCCTGTGCAGTTAGAGCACAGCCCGAAGCCCTTCCCCGGGCCGCGTCCGCCAGCTCTGGCCCTGTCTGCTCCAGCTGCTCTGGGCCTGGTCCGCTCCACGCTCCACGAACTCGCCCAGCTCACTCGCTGCTCCCTCCGGCCGCTCTCTGTGCGGCTGGCTCCATCTCGTCACTGACCACAGGAGTCAACACCCGCAAACGACTGAACACCGGCTCGGACAGACAGACCCTCCCCAATACCCACGCCCCAGAAACACCTCACCGCCAGACTGTCGTCACTGCGTGATCGCCGTCAGAGACACTGCTTGGCTTGCCCGGTCCGTTTTCCGTCTCCCCCGCCAGGTGTAAGTGTCCCGAGGTGGGAAACGTTGTCTGTCTTGGTCTCTGGGGACCTCGGTGCCTAGAATGGTGCCTGGTCACGTAGGGGGAGGTGGATAAGTCTGTATCCGTGAAGTGAGCAAACGTACGGTCCTCGGGTGTCGCCCCCGGCCTGACTGTCCTTGGGAAGCTCCGCCGTTTGCATCAGCCCGTGTCCCGTACACGCCCCCGATGTCCTTTCCTAGCGACACTTATCGGCGACTTCCCAGAACGTCACAGCCGAGGGGTGAAGCTCACTGGGGCGGGAGGGATCGAAAGTCGGCTGAAGAAAAGGCGGGGACCAGGGCCGTCGCAGCGGCCGGCAGACGCGTGGGACGCGGAGGCACAGGACTTCTTCGCGAATCTGCCGTTCGCATGTGTGCGTGTCCAGCAGGGAAATGAGCATCGCTTAGGCGTCAAGGGGTCGCCGCCCCCCACCAGCCCTTGCAAACCTTCCTTTTTGTCTCCAGGGTCCCTTCGGTGTCCCAACAACAGGCACGGGACCGAGCCGCCTGGCCAGACCAGCCCTCCCCGACGCGACAAGGTGCGTTTGCTCCGCCCGGCGTCCCCGGGCCGGGGAAAGCCTGTGTTAAGTGCCTTGAAAGCATCACTAATAGAAGACAGATGGGCCGAGACGCGCTCCCTCCATCAGCGG
>NW_011889238.1:188991-190568 GCF_000151845.1 Pteropus vampyrus
GTGCCCTGCTGGGCATCTTTGCAAAACTCTGCCGGTGGCTCGGAGCTAAGTCTGGTGAGTGACGATGCTCAGACCCTGGAGAGGGACTGGAGCTTTAAAGGAGGGAGGTCCTTGCATAGCTCATTCCCTCGAGGCAGGGCTCAGAAGGAGCCTCACCTTGGGGGGACCGACAAGAGCCCCCCACTCTTCTCTGGCTGTCAGGGAGCCAGGATTTGGAAGCCCGGCTCCTACCCACCAGCCAGCACTGTTTCCACATTCCTGCAGGCGGGCACGAGGCACCCTACAGACGGGATGCCACAGTATGAGCGGTCCCTCTTGGGGCTGACCAAGATGACAGATGTGTCACGACCAGTACGAAAACAGTTGTTGAAAACCACATTTTGGGGCTCGGCGGATACACAGCAATAGCTACTTCACGAGTCATTCAAGACACGGTAGAATACGTGAAGGGAGCGAGCTGCTAACTTTAGCAGTTGGTAGGATTCCGGGAGGGCTTCATGGAGGAGGTGTCGTTGGTTCTGGGCGTTGAATGATATAGCGACTCTCCAGCACGCAGCTCCAGAAAGTTCCTCATTCATTCACGGTGGTTAATGCTTCCGGGGAACCCAGGTCAAGGGGGTTCCTCTGAAACGTGGTGGAGGTGGGGGTGGGGCCGGGGGCCGAGATTCAGGGTGATGTCGGCACTCTCTCCAACACCGGCACGCCCCGCTCACTGGACAGAGCTCAGCTGCCCCTATGGGTACAGAATCTGGAGCGGCATCTGAGCAGGCCCAGGGCCGACCCCCCCACAAGACGCCCGGGATGGGCGGCCGGCCGGTGCAGGGACCGCCTCCTGCCCCTCCCAGGTGGAAAGGCAGGTCAGGGCATCTGACCTCTGGGCATCTTCTCCAACGCGGTCACCTGCAGAGCCACTCGGCGCAGACGCCCCAGAGCCTCCTGTGTGTGGGGCACGGACGGGTGGACGGGTGGCGTTTCGATGCGTTCCCTTCAGCGCGGGTGCCAGCTCTGGGTGTCATTTCGGGCTGGGTTCTGGGTGTCCGGGTTAATGTGAGGTGGGGCCCGAGAGGCGTGGGTGGTTCCCTTGTTCTGAGCTCCAGCACCCCAGCTGCTGACGAGCCGTCAGTGGCCCCGAACCTTCCCCTGCCCGGCTGTGTGGGACCATGGGGACAGGCGCCCCCAGCCTGGGAAGGGCGAGATCTCCACAGGCCGTTCTGACGACCAGGAACCTCTCCCACTGCGGGGCAGCTGTTCGTCCTTCAGTGCTCGGCTCAAAATTCTCCGTTAGGGGTGCTTTTCATCAACTCACATTTCTTCCTCCAGCTTTTACGTAAGAGAGACCTCGTGCCTCATTACTGAGATGTTTCTGCCGGTGTGTTGTTACTTGTCTCCTTTATCTTCAGAAATGTCTCCTTTATATATGAGGTTCGTAGTACATATTATCAGCACAGAAGTGCATCTATATAATCAGATAAAATCATACATAATTGCATGCTCAAAAGTGATTGATAATTAGGGGCACGAAATCAAAGATGGTTGGTATATACAGATTTAATGAGCGATTTCTCTACTGATGAACG
>NW_011889238.1:191703-192916 GCF_000151845.1 Pteropus vampyrus
GGCCCCTCCAGCGAATGCGGCACAAAGAGTCGATGAGAAGCCGGGAGGCCGGCGGCCTCCGCCGCCCGGCTCTGAAACTCGCTCCGGCTGGGTCTCAAACGTGTCCGGCGCCCCGGCGGGCCATCGTGACAACGGCGAACTTTGCGTTTAAAAGGCAAGAGAAAGAGGCTCGGATTTAAGGAGCCGGGGACTCTTCCCAACCGCCGTGCTGAGCGCGATCCCCTTCAAAGGAAAGTCAGAGCGAGCCGTGAGATCGCGCTGAACCCATGGGTGCCACGCGCCCCTGGCGAATGCGGTGAGGGGTGTCCGCCCCGCACCCCCCTCCGCGGAGGGAAGCAGAGGTCTGCAAGGCACCTCGTCACCAACACAGGCTGCACCTTTGTTCAGGGACTGGCTGGGTTTGGGAGCTCACTGTGATTTGCAAATTAAACATTTCTTTGGTCGTGTAGTTTAAAAAAAAAAGAAAAAATGTCCCTGGAATGGGGACTCCGGCGGCGCTGGCCGTGTCCGCGTGACGGTCCGCCATGCTTTCGCATCTGCCCCTCAGATCGCGTGCGAACTTCTCCCCGAGACGGAAGCCCCGTGATCTCCCCACTCCTCCGACCCCACTGAACTTCTGCATCGTGCCCTCGGCTTCGGGAGGGGACGGGGCCGTCTGGGGTAAAGCAGTGCTTCTCAAACGAGGGTCACCCTGCCCGCCAGAGGACAGTTTTGGTTGTCACCGCGAGGGTGGGAAGGTGCTACGGGCGTCTAGCGGGCAGAGGCCAGGGACGCTGGCTGACCCCGCAACACAGGACTACCGGCCCGAAGCGTCAAAACCGCCCGAGCGACAACACGAACGCCCTCTGGCGTGGGGAAGGTCACAGCACCGCGTGTCACGAGGCAGGGCGCGCGGGGGCGTCTGTCCCCCAATGTCGCTGCGGTGACCGGCACGCCCTTAAAGAAAGGCATTCGAGTGGACGCGAGCCATCGCGTGGGCCCGGCTGCCCGGAGCGTGAGCGAAGCTGGGCCGCTCGGTGGTGGGATGTGCGGGGCAGTCACCTGCCCTCCAGCGGTGGCCGGAGCCCGCTCCCGGGGCTGAGGGGGCCCCCTGGTCGCACCCACTCCCGGTAACGAGACGGCGCGGCCACCACTTCTGCACGTGGCGCTTGCTTTCCCTCGGCGGTGGTTACGTGCTGGTCCGTTTGTTTGCGGTGCCACCATCTCCTGAAGG
>NW_011889238.1:195298-196533 GCF_000151845.1 Pteropus vampyrus
CCCCGTTCATACCGGATTCCCAGAACAGGCAACTCCGCAGACACGGCAAGTCGGCGAGCGACTGTCGGGGGCGGGGGTGGGAGGGGAGCAGGATGAGCTCGGCTCGCAGCTGGAGGCTGCCCGTTGGGGTGATGAATTAGGTAGTGGTGAGGGCTGCATAAGTCTCTTATGTGCTGAAAGACTCTACCTTTTCAAAGGGCAAATTTTATGGTATGTGAATTATATCTCGATAAAAAATGATGAGAAATGAAAGACACGAGAGAGGTTATTCTTAAAGCGTCTTTAAAGAGTTCCGAACACCACTCTGCCCACACGGTCTATTTCAACATCATCATCACCATCATCATCATCATCATCATCATCATCATCATCATCATCATCATCATCGACAACAGAAGCTTAGCTCCAGGCAGCAGATGACCGGCCTCCGGAACTGACAGCCCATTAGCTGAGCAATCGAGGACGAGGTGCTCGATCTTTTCAAGTGCCAGCGTCCTGGCGTGTCACACGGGGATCGGTGCAGGGGACAGGAGTGACAGACGAGGAATGCGAAGCGCTCAGCTGCGCTTCCAGCAGACAGACAGCGCACAGACACGTCGGCCATCATCGTCCACGGCAACTGCTGGAGTGCCCGCCCATCTCGGGGGAGGGAGGAGGACTCAAGGTCAAGGCCAAGCAGGACATGGCCGCCGAGGGGCTGTTTCCATTGGCTGAGCACATGGCCCCGCTCTCTACACGTGCAACACCCCATTCGAGGGCGCGCGCTTCTTCATCCCAAATCATTTCAAAGGCTGCAGGACAGAGGGCGTTGACCCTCCTCTCTCAGACACGGGGACACAGCTGATTCCGCAGGGGGGGTCCCCACCATGGCTGACAGCACGGGGCATGCCAATCGCAGCCTCTGATGACTTGGTGGTCACGTTCTGTACTGTCAGGGGCTGCTGTAAAAGACCGAGCTGGACCAAAAGGCTAGTTAATGAGTGTCTTTCATGGCAAACGAGGCGTGTTTAAAAGGCGCCCTTCCTAATACCGGATTCTGCGGTGTTTGTGTTTTCCACCATCTTCGATCTGGCTTACAGTTTTGTAACTCGTACATAAACGGTAGCACTGTGTGTATATACTTCCTGTCGCTAGATATGCAAATAAATTGTGTCCAGTGGAGATTGATTCCTTTCTCCACCTAAGTGGGAAAAGTCAGTTTTTCACTATGTATAAATTTATTTCGTGGCCTATAC
>NW_011889238.1:198763-206422 GCF_000151845.1 Pteropus vampyrus
CAACGCGATCAGGCCCGAGCCCGCTCTGACTTTGGGTATGAGCAAGACCCCGTCTCGCTTACATCGAAGAGGGCGGCCTTTCAGAGGGCTCGACCGTGAGCAGGGGAAATCTTGGGGTGGGGGAGGCCACGTCAGACACTGTCGACCCAAAACACAAATGCTGGCCTTCCTAATGGCGCCAGCTCCCGTCACGGGCCAAGCACCGGACGCACGGTGAACTCATTTGCTCTTGACGGCCACTTCGACAGGCGAGAAACAACCTCGGTTTCACAGATGAGAAAACTGAGGTTCAGAGAAGTCGAGCATCGTCCTCGGCGCTGCCCAGCAAACGAGGGCGGGGCCTGCTGCCGGCCACTCCGCTGCGCTTACACGGTCCTCCTGTGAGCGGGACCGGCGACGCCCAAACCTCAGGGGTACCGTGAGCATCAGGGGTCAGCAGAGCTGGACCAGGATGTGTACACAGGGGCGATGGAGGGACCGCCACCGGTGGGGTGGGCGCAGGGCACTGCTGGTCGGAGGGCTGGCCTCGAAGCTGCTCTGGATCCACGGCACTGCTTTGTGTTGAATTTGAGGCTGGCTTGGGCGTCTGCTGGAGCTGGTGTGGGAACACCTGGAGTCTCTCCCCGCCTGCCCCGGGCAAGGCGGCTACCAATAGTCATGATGATGCAGGTAGTATTTAGCGAGCGTTTACTAAGGGGCAAGCACAGTGCTGAGCCCTTCACGGTTAAATGGCTTTTCGTCCCCCCACAGTCCCATGACGTCCCCATTTTACAGACAAGAAAGCTGAGGCCTGAAGAGCGATTTGTCCAGGATTCGGGATTCTCCTGCAGGATTCAGACACGCCACGCACAGCCTTGCTCCGGAGAGCACAGGGCTTGGTGCCGGGGACGCAGCAGCGTCTCTGCAAACGGGGACACCTGACTTTTATACCATTACTGTCCTTGTCACCGGGAGCAAACAAAAGTCCCTGCCTGAGGCGATGGTGGCCTTCCACGGCCAGCCCTCGTGCGCCCTCCGCTCCTGCTCGTGTGTTCGAAGGGTCTGCCCTCTGCGTTTGTCCGGGCGACGTCCCGCCAGACCGAGCTCCAGGGACCGCCGGGGCTCTGGCTCCCGTGTCCGGTTACCGGAAGGCCTTCCCCGCCGGAGCACCCCTCTTCCTGGCATCCTGGCTCCATCTTGGTTTTCCTTTAACCGTCACATTCTCGTTTCTTCAGATTCCTACTTCCGTCAGGGACTGCGAGCTGTCCCCTTCTTCCGCTGTGCCCTTCTAGCTTGGCCCCACGACTCATTAGGATAAAAGATGACACCTCCCGGCTTCCCTTGCAGCTAGGAGTGGCCATGGGTGTGCGTCCTGCCCAGGGGTTGGGAGCGGAAGCGACACGTGCAGCTTCTGGGTCGCGCCTCTAAACAGCACAGGCAGGCTCCCGTTTCTGCTTCTCTCGTCACACGGGCTGGAAGTGACACTGTTGAACCATCCCGGCCTGTGTCCTCAGAGCAACACCTGGGGTGACCGAGCGACATCCGGGAGGAGTCTGGGCCCAACGCCTTTGCAGAGTAAACCTGCCTCACGAACTCGAACGTTTACACAACACGAGGACTCGACTTCTTTCTTGCTGAATCGGTGATTTGGGGGGAGGGGCTCTGTCACAGTGGCCGGCCCCTTTGGTCCAAACTAGTGCACAGGGCGACCGCTGCGGTTTGCAGAGTGACCGGCTTTTGTCTGCCTCCGCGCAGACCTGTGGGCGACAGCCTGAGCCAGTGAAGTATTAAGGTGACTCGCTGTCACCTTAACTTAAGCCTCAGTGCTTCCTCCCCAGGTGGAAAATTAAAGGCATGATGGATGAGGTGTCTCCGCCGTTTAGCTGGCCTAGTTTACACGCCGCTGGGGAGCAAACACCGCACCGGAGTTGGAACGAGTAAGGAGTAACAAGGGCCACTTACGAAGAATTAATGTGAAGCGCACGACGTGAAGGCAAACGTTATCGGGTTAGCTGGGGAAGGCACGGACAGCGCCCCGCAGAACGGCCTGTCGCCGCGTCTTCGAGAAGAGCGCTAAGGGAGGGGTGAGGGACCGAGCTAGAGTTATCGGAATAATCTCCGTGCTCCGAGACTGCTGGATTTCCACACGCATTTCTTCCCGAGGCCTCTCGGACGCGTGGCTGTGTTTTCTCCTGAACCAAAAGCCTGAGTCTTCCGCCGGCGTGGGGAGCTCGGCGGTCACTCCCGGAGGCGTGGTGCCGGTCCACGTGGAGCGGGTCCAGGGGACAGCCGGCGAGGCCTCTGGCCTTGCGGAGACGCTGGAGGAAGCACGTGGTGGCAGGTGGGGCAGCCCTCTCGTGCCGATTTCGGGCTCCTGCATTTGTCGAGCTTGCTGCTGTGTCTTCTGGAACATTCCCCCGGCCCCAGTCTGTTTTCCGCTCATTCACTGATAATATCGTGTACGTAGATGGGACGGTGACACCGTTCTGATCAAAAACTATAAGGGCTTCTCACTGTTCTCCAGATACAGACAAAAGCCCATCCCCAGGGCCGGCGTCCACCACCCTCCCTCCGGGGGGGGGGGGCTTCTGAGCACTGGTGCGCCATCCTGGGTCACGTGAGTGAGGGCAGGCCCTCGTGGGACCAGAGCAATGGGGCAGAAGGACACGGGCTTCTGGGGACAGTGCCGAGCAGAGGCACCGGACCACCCTAGACTCTTTTGTGGCAGAAAACAAGGTTTTCTTTAATTTACGTGGCCTTGAACAAGGCCCCTTTCACAAGCAATCGACTCATACTGTAAGCAATAAAATACACTCCTCGTTTACTACAACACACTTGCTCATCACATTTGCCACTGCTGCAGGGGACTATTTCTTGGTGTGTTACTGATTTTCCATCTTTTCAAACGGACAACGGATAGCATGGGGCCAGTGTCCGCACCTGTGTGACTAACCCTGGTCTTCCCACCGCCTGATTCGGTTACTAAACGCAAACACGGAAACCCAGGTCCTCACTCTGAGACCCTCCGGTCAGGCTTCAGCCCCCGAGAAACTGTCACAGGCACTAGGAACGCAACACCCGAAGGCCCCTTAGTCCTCAAGCTCTGGGGGGACATCCCGAGCCTTTCTGTGGCCCGCGGGTCTCTGCGTCCTGTGTGGCATCCTGGCAAGATGGAGCAGAGCTTATTTCCTCATGACTAGCAAGTGTCCGGCTTGGGTAAAGCTGTGGCGTTCTCGCCAACTGGAATGACATCCTAAGAAGATGTCTGCGCATATGGCAGTGCCTGGTATGGCCCCCTTACCAGGGGAACGACATGTCCCCTCCCGTTCATCACGGCTGTTGAGAGGACGAGATGGGGGGACAGCAGGGCGGGGGAGGCGGTGTGGAGCAGATGGTCCCCGGCACGGCCCGCCCGGAGCCTGGGCTCTCGTCACTGGCCCCCAGGACATGCAGACGCTCTGACTCATCGCTTCATCTACTGACGACGCCACGCACTGTAGCAAGCATCGTTCGATGACTTCACCACGGGGCAAATGCTGCTCACACTCCCAGTGCGGTGACGGGCAAGGGCAGGCAGCTGGGCAGGGCTCGGAGGTCACGGCCGAGAGCCGGGACGTCATGGGGCGCGCCGGGGAGCCCTGGAAGGCAGAGCCAGCAGGCGCCCCACGGCGTGATCACGCTTGAAAGACAACACTTCGGCCGTCTTGAGAAGAGGAGACGAGGGCCGGGTCGGGGACAGGGGACACGAGAACTCAGGTGAGGCGAGGATTTAGAGACACGTGACACAGGGCTGCACACGGCATGTGCTCAGGGCAGTGCCAGCCGCACGATGGCACCACACGTGCCCGGGGGAGCGGCTCCTGGGACAGGGCGGGACCCGGGGCCGCAGCGCCCCCTTCAGAGCTTCCTGCTTGTTCCCGGGGAGCAGCGGGAGCGGCGCCCCGACATCTGCATCCCTGGTCCCGTGTTGTCCCTCTTGGGGTACTCGTGACCCACATCGGTCATGAGGAGAGAAAAGACGAGCGTCGAGAAATCAAGTGGCTGGTCAGTGACGAGGGGCCGGCGGTGTCCAGCGGTGCAGCCTCGTGCCGGGTCGCACGCCAGCCTCCTAGCGGTTATGACCACGGCGCATCGTGCTCAGCAGCCCGCTTCCGGAACGTACTTCACAGGTACAGTCACAGGAGTGCAGGAGGGCGTTGGGACAAGGGAACTCCACGTGGCATTTCCAGGCGGAAGACGTGATGACCTAGCGGCCAGCTGACAGGGGGTTGATTCAGATCGGTGATGCTAAGTGCCAGATGCTTTAAAAAGGGGAATAAAGAATTTTTGGTACAAGAGACACTGTTGGGTGAAGAAAAAAGAAGCGATGTTTAAAGTTGGGGAGGAACCGTGTGCGTGTGCGTGCGTGTGTGCGTGCATGTGTGTGCGTGTGGCCGTGTGCGTGCACGCAAGGATCTTTGGAAAGGTTCGTGATGAAGTGCCATGTTGGACGGACCCGGGAAGGGAGCTGGGTGAGCGGAGGGCAGGGGTAGACGTCTGAGTCTGGAGCTGTGTGAATGAATCACCTCTCCTATTCCCCCCCCACAAAAAATAATAAATCGAGAGCAAAATAAATACGAGCAGAAAGGGAAAATGTGCCTTAGTGAAGTGACAAATGACAACACACCTTAGACCTCTGGGGTTGGCTTATAAATAGTCAAAACAAGGAATAATCAAGCCACAGGTGCCCCCGGGCTACTGCTGTTCCTCTGCCATCTGTCTCTGGTGACCCTTACAAATTCAGGTTGCCACGAGGCTGGGAGCAAAGCCCAGCACCAACCAGCTCCTGAGACTCTGGTGAGAGTTGAGCGAGGCCTCGCCCCACGGGAGCTGGACGGCGGGGAAAGCCAGCACGACGCGGGGCTCGGCGGGGCTGCGAGGATTCAGAGTAACGCTGACTGACACTCAGAGCCGTGAGCATCTCTGTGCTGTCCCCACAGCCCTGGCTGGTCCGCAGCTCGCTCTCTGAGGACCTGTGATGGGCAGACTGCAGCCGGGGGACGACACCACCCACGCCTCTGCCGTGGGCTCCCGGGTTCTGATGTCCCTGTCCTTGGAGGCCTCGGCATCAGCCCCACAGCCTGCCACGGAGTTAATTACCGGTCCGGAAAGAGCTCCAGGGACTCATTCCGCTGTCATCGTCATTCATTTCAGGACAGGGCTGAGATACGTGTTTCTTTGATACATTTTCAGCTTGGACTGGGGACCACATGCTCGTCTGGGATGGCAGGAAGAGACGGACACTCTCTACTGCAGCACGAAAGGCCTTCCGAGAGGCCGGGCCGCCTCGAGCCAGGACATAAGCTTCTAGTTAGATGAGCACTGGGAAGCGGGGGGCCCTTGGTGTCACGAGACGAGCCTTTTCTCAACTCCTCACCTACGAGTCTCGTCCCATGGTGGAGAAGTGACAGGGCTCAGGAGCGGACAGCACAGGGTTAAAGGAGCGATGGTCTCGAGAAGCCGCGTGAGCGGCCAGGAGCTCATCCCTCTGGGCACCGATGTTCGGTCACGTGCTGCTGCATGGGAAATCCCCCAGTGTTCGGTCACGTGCTGCTGCGTGGGAAATCCCCCAGTGTTCGGTCACGTGCTGCTGCGTGGGAAATCCCCCTTCGAACTGAGTGGCATCGATCACTTCACTGTCTCTGACTCAAGAATGCTGGAAGGGCTTAGCTGGGCGGCTGGCTGGACACCATTCTCTCCAATCGCAGGGTCTCCTTGTGGTCTTCCCCGTGAGAGCCGAGTCCCCGGGTGTGAGCATGGCTTGCACGTGGCTCAGCGCTCTCAGAGTCACGTGGCGTCACTTCTGCTGCAGACGATCCATCAGCCAGTCACAAAAGTCTGTGCAGTTCCAAGGGGAGAAGACAGAGACTCATCTCTTAATGGTGGAGCTGTGAGGTCCAGGGGTCACATGGGATGGGGACACAGAGAGCACATCGCTGCGAGCGATTTTGGAAGACATGACTTCTCCTACACGCCATCATCATCTGAAACCTGACGACACTGACGTTCACGGTGTCGGGTCTGGGAGAAGTGACGGTGTTCCCAAGCGGTGACACAGTGCTGGCTCCCGTGGGCACCGTGCCCCGAGCCTAGGTGACCAAGGGCCTTGGGGGCTGTGGCAGCGGCTGCCGGTCCCGGGGAGGGAAGACGAGAGCAGTGGCATCTGGTGGCCCGTGGAGGACACCGGCTGGCCTAGCACGCCACCCGACCAGAAGCCAGGCGACAAGGAGGGTGGGGGGAGCAGACGCCATGCCACAGGCAGGGACCTGGCCGGAACCCCACGCGTGGGAGCCAGGGGACAGACTGAGCCGGGGACAGAAGCGCATTCACGACATCCGCTGAAGACACGCGAGTCTGCGGGACCCGATCGTTCAGGGCAGATGATGTGGCGAAATGAGGCTGGCCTCAGGTCCACGTCTGTCCATGGGGGCAAGGAGCCGAGGTCCAGGACGGCTACTGTGCCATGAGCTGTGTCCCTTGAAGACACAGTCAGCCCCCTGAAGGACGTGGGTGCGGTTTTAGCCGAAGAGGGAGGCGTGGCAGGCACTCACTGGCCACCTCTGCCCGCAACTCCCTTGCAGATGAACAATATTCCTTCCATTTGGTCTGCACGACGATTTTGAAAATCCGGGTAAATGTTTAGAAACTGACAGATTGCATATGACGGTCTGGATTCTCGGCCGTTCTGGAAAACGGCAGAGGATGAGCATCGCAGGGCCTGCATTCCCACGCAGAAGGCTCCGGAGCCGGATGGGCAGACGCTCCGGGTCCGTGGGGTGGCGTCTGTCCACTCTCTAAGTGGCCGGGCTGACTCCCAAATCCACAGCCCGCTTGGCAAGTCCCATGTGCACTGCTGATGTATTTACATGAGAAGGTCAGGGGCGAGCATCAAGGCGCCCCTACAACAGGGGACTCTAAACGACGGTCCTCCCACTTAGAACGCAGCTAGGCAGCCGACTGAAAAACGAAGTTTGGGACCGACGAGCATTTCAGCGCAGCTGAGTCACAAAAGGAGACACGTCACAGACTGACCCCCTGTCCCCCTACAAATGCGAACGTGCAAAACTATGGTGATACTTACCTAAGATGTGGAATACGGGGGGAAAAACGTGTTTCTGAATATGTTTTTCTGATTATAAAAGTGAAAGACGAGCCTTGCAGAAAACAAGGTTGATAAAAGGATAAAGAAGCAAAAAAAAATAAAAGCAAGTGTCGGTTTAAAGCCCCTGGACTGTTTACACCTCTCGGACACCTGCTATTCGCCCCTTGTCACCCCAAGCGCAGGTACAGAGCCACGTGCTGGTGACGCAGCCAGCCGGACTTCAGTGGGCTTTGCATGTTTAAACCGTAGTGTTTACACCCACCTCCAATTCCTGCGACAGACACGAGCGTTTTCCGTTTACTTACAGACATGGAAGTTATTACAGAAAACTTCGCCATTTGCACAAATATTCGATTAAACGCTTCCTCCCTCCGAGGAGCTTCGTTTTTTTTTTCTTTTTCTGCCCAGTGGTGTGAACCCTCAGGTGACGGAACCCAGCAAAAGTTTTCCTGGAATAAGGTACGCGAAGCATGTTGTAAACTGCCGGGCACTGTGAAACTCACGGCATTTTCTGCACGCGGTCAAGCACCATGAAAAAT
>NW_011889238.1:206997-208709 GCF_000151845.1 Pteropus vampyrus
TCCTCCCTCTGGGCTGCGGTCACCCCATGGCTTTGGGAAACTCCTGCCCGATGGAGCCCCAGCTGCTCCGACGAGCCCAGATCCCCAGCTTTGAAGGAGAGAGGCCTGAGGAACGCACGTCGACAGAGCCACCAACACGTCCGCGTCGGGCGTGCCGTGCGTCCCTCCGTTCCCTCCCCCGTGGTCACAGAGCCACTGGCTGCGTTTACTGGCCCCAGAGCACTGATGCAGGGGGGTCGGACGGCGTGTCAACTGCTCCATCTGGCCTCGCGCCCTGTAAGTATGAAATATACCCTGTGGGTCGCCGGCTGGTTCTGCGTGATCGCCGACAGGCTCAGGCCGCTCACATCGTAACCTGAGGGGCGGGAGCCAACTGCGACACGCCGTCACGTGTGTGCGGACCAGCTGCTGAACCCGAGGGTTTACAGCCCCCGGCCCGCGGGTCTCTCAGGGGGCCCGGGCTCCAGGGCACAGGGCTGAGGATACAGCTGTCTTCTCTGACAGCCCGCTAATCGCCTCCCCGCCCGGTTGGGCATACAGGAGGCCAGTTCACCAGACAAGGGAGCAGGGGGCCCCTCTGCTCCTGAGAACCTCGGGCGGGTCGGTTAGAAGCGAACCCTAAGACGAGGATTCCTTTGCAGGTGACTGAGGAAGGAGGCTTTGCCAGGAGACGCTGGGAAGGCAGAGGGAGAGAGGACCCATCCCAGCCTGTTCTGACCCCCCGGGAGCTCTGGGGTGTCAACTACAACTCAGAGTCATCTGCCCCGGTGCGGGGAGGGACGTGGGCTTTCAAGCTTCACACCCATCATCCTTTGCAGAGACCGCCCCAGGAAGATGAAACTGCCAGAATATTCCAGAAATCTTCACGAGGGGGCAAGAGGGGCCAGGAGCCCTGATGGATGCTGGCGCGGGCTCACAGCAGAGCCCGCCGCGTGGGCTGATTGCGGCCCCCACTCAGAATTCGCAAGTCAAAGCCCAACCCCCCGGTGTGACCGTGCTGGGAGAGAGGCTTTTAGGGGATCATTTGGGTTGAATGACGTCATCACAGGGCTGTCCTACTTGGACAGGACTGGCGTCCTCGTAAGAACAGGGAGAGACACCAGAGCGCTCTCTCCCTCCTCGCCAGCCCCCGAGTGCGCAGAGAGGTAAGGCCCGTGAGGACAGGGCGAGGAGGCCACGGAGCGGGGTGTTCCCGGAGCCCGGCCCGGCCCGGCCAGCACCTTGGTCTTGGGCTTCTGGCCCCCAGAACGAGGAGAGACTAGATTCCTGCCATTTAAGGCCCCCGTCTGCGACATGCCGTTGGAGCCGCCGAGCAGACCCGGACACCCGCCTCCCCGCACCGACACCCGCCCTGCCATCGGCCCTTCCGCAAAGGTAGACGTCACCTCCTACGACGCCACATTAAGAAAGCCGAGAGCGTGTGGCATGCCAGCCCCACACCGTGACTCTAACTCACGGAAGCAGAAGGCTCTGCGGTCGGAAAGACGGACACACCAGGCTGAAGCCACCACACCCTCTGC
The DNA here is from genome assembly GCF_000151845.1 of Pteropus vampyrus. Lineage (NCBI taxonomy): Eukaryota > Metazoa > Chordata > Mammalia > Chiroptera > Pteropodidae > Pteropus > Pteropus vampyrus. Next base: position 208,518 of record NW_011889238.1, read on the forward strand.
GAGGCGGCCGCGGGAACCTGGGCCCGGAGTTCACGCGCTCGGAAAACGCGGCGGCCCCGAGCCGCGTGCTGCGAGGCCCGGAGCAGGCACGGCTGCCGTCGGGACTGTTCAGAAGTTACCAGCCAGGCTGACTCACCCCCTCGGGGACACCGTCCGGTTGCGACACGAGGGACTATGTACATCCATAGATTC
>NW_011889238.1:210524-211964 GCF_000151845.1 Pteropus vampyrus
ACAGCCGGGCTGGGCCGCGGCGAACGAGAGTCGAAGTCGGGCCTCTTGGGCGGAGGCTGGTCGTGGGGATCCCCCCTCTGCACAGGGCGGCGGCACTTACCTGTTGCGTGCGCTGGGCCCCAGGCGCTGGCACACCACGGTGGCGGTGGCATGCTTCCCGCTGTCTCCCAGCTCCTGCTTGACGTCCCACTGCCGCGGCTGGCTGGTCCGGGGGCTCAAGACGTTCACCCCCTTCTTCACCTTGGCTCTGCGGGAGGGAGGTGGCAAGAGGGGCCGCAGCGTGAGTGACCTGGCCTTTCCACCCGCACCCGCCACGCCGCGACCAGACAGAGCGAAGCAGATGGCGGCAATGCCGGGGCCCTGTGGGCGGGCGAGGGAGGGCACCTGCTCACAGACGCGAGCACGTGGACCCGCTGTCCAGCTCCGAGGGCGAGGGGACGTCCTGAGAGTCCCCAGCCCAGGGCATGGCGCGGCCACAAGGTCCGGAGAAAAGGCAGCCTGCCCAGCCCGCTCGGTCTCAGTCGGGGTGACCGTATCCTGCGGGGGACATGAGGCGCTGTCTCGAGACGTTTCTGGTTGTCTCAGCTGGGGACTGGGCGCTGTCGCCTGGTGGGTAGAGGCCAGGGACGCAGCTAAATGCTCCGCAGAACCCGGAGCAGCCCCCACCACACAGACTTATCCAGCCTCGAGGGTCACAAGCCTGGCCTGGGCTCACGCCCTGGCCTCCCCGCTTTGTTGCTGTGTGACTTCAGGTGAACGACAACCTCTGCGCCCCACTTTTTCCCTCTGAAAACAGACAGGATAATAGTACCCCCATTATAAAGCTACTGTGACGGTGAAACACATCGATCCACGTAGAGACCCAGTGTCGGGTATACAGCAAGCACTTAATAACTGTTAGCTATTGTTCTATTGCTCCAGGGAGGTCCCCCGGTCTGCTTATGTGACATTTGGGGCTTCCTGCCGGCACACACTCAGCCGAAGGGTGCTACGTCCGGGCCTTAGAAAATATAGTAAAAAACGCACAAGGCTCGTTTTCGGGCTGTTGTTTGGGCCACGTCTCTCGGCCTCTCTAAGCCTCTGTTTCATCAAAATAAACTGATGACAACAGCAGCAGATCGAGCACTGACGTCACCGTGTCCTCTCCTCCCAAGTCCCACTTAAACCTGGGGCGATGTGAGCGCACCTCTTGGAAAGCGGAACGCCGACGGACAAGTGAGTAAAGCGCTCACTGCGGACCCAAAAGCCAGCCGCCAGGTGTCAGTGGGAAAAGCTCGGGGCCAGCAGAGTTCACGCCGCAGAATCCGCCCGTCACGGGAAGAGGCGGGAACGCTCTAAGACTGGGGGCGGGTGACAACCGAAAGAAGGAGGGTCCGTGACAAGTCTGTGTGGGGAGTGGCCGGGTGGCAGAGCCCAGAACTCCACGTGGGACCTGGGGGG
>NW_011889238.1:214709-216028 GCF_000151845.1 Pteropus vampyrus
CTCGTGTGCGCTTCCCTCAGCATCCCTGACCCATCGATCTTACATGACGAGAGGACGAAGCCAGCCCAGGACGCTGACATCGCTAGAATGCCAGGCCCCGAGGCACAGGCTTCATTCACCTGTTTCCACATGTGCGTTGTTTTGGTGTATAGTTCCGTGAAATCACGTCGCACGTGTCGATTCGGGTAACCATCACCACGATCAGACTACGGGACCCTTCCGTCGCAGCAAAGAGACCCCCTCTCGTTGCCCCACGATAGTCACCTCTCCCCCGACTCTCGGCCCCGATCAACTCTGATCTGTTCCCTCTCATTGTAGTTTGGTCATTTCGACAATGTGATACATGGTTTTTATCAATGAACTCTGCAGAGTGATTTGACTCCTTAGAGGACATGCAAAGCTATGTCTTAGGAAGGTAGCAGCTTACAGCATCCCACACACGCGCACCCTGCCCTGCTAACCCCCCGGGCTGGAGGAGATAAATCCTGGCGAATGGCTAAGAGGCCAGACGTGGCGGAGCGAGTGAGCGTACAGGTGGTCACTCTGAGGGAGCCGAGGCGGTGGCAGCTGCAGATAAGCCACATCCCCTTTTCAGACGCAGAGTGTCCCAGTCAGCCTCAGCAGGCACCTGTTCTTTATACGCTGTCTGATGCTAAAAGGATTTGCTAAATATCCTGGCACTTTGGCCACAGGGAGACCAGGGGAGCTGGAGGGACAGAGATGAGAGGCACATCAGCATGCGAAAGCGCCTGGCCTTGGTCCTACGGCAGAACGCTCCCGCGGTCCGCCACCTTCTGTCCTTACCGCCCCTAAGAAGACCTCCGACGTCCGACTGCTCGAAGCCGGGTTTCGCTGCTTTGGGACTCTGCCCAGAGTTCAGCGTCCCTGAAGCTCCGGGCTGTTCTTCCCGCTGAATAGTTCACACAGGGAGGCGGGTCCTTGACCTTGGGTCCCAGAACCGGAAGTTTTGCAGCAAGACTCGGGTTAAAACACGGTGGTGTTATAGGACAGAGCTCGAGGACGCTGGCTTCTAGGGGAGGTGTGACAGGCCACCCTGTCATGTCGAATAGTCTGCTTGGTGTGGGGCGGGGGCGGGGAGGGTGGACCGCACACGGGGAGCACCTTCCAGTCCTGCCTCTGCTGCCGAAGGGCGCCGTGACCTTGGAGCAGGCACTCATTTGCCCTCTGCTCGTTTTCGTCAGCCGTCACGAGTGGGTGGCCTCGGTTCGGTGGCCCCCACGCCTGGGACTCCTGCTCCGTGGTCTCAGAGCCAGAGTTTGCAACGCCGACGCTGTCGCTTCCCGTAGCGGTCACTCCCG
>NW_011889238.1:216988-218746 GCF_000151845.1 Pteropus vampyrus
CCCACGCCTGGGACTCCTGCTCCGTGGTCTCAGAGCCAGAGTTTGCAACGCCGACGCTGTCGCTTCCCGTAGCGGTCACTCCCGGGGCTGACTGTCCTCGCGGGCACCGCGCTGGATGCTGGGACGTGTGCGCGGCGGACTCCGGCGTGGCCCGCCCTGGTGGCCCCGTCGCGTGTGGGTGTGCCCGAGCGGGCTTATGCCGCCCACACGACGTGCACATATCGAAGGTACTTCGTGCAGTTTTTCAGTGGTTAAAACTCAAAAGTATTCCCCGCCCTTTTCGGAATGTGCCTGACTCAGGTGTGACACGGGAATGACTCAGCGTTCCTCAAAGAAAATCGATGTTCGGGACAAACTCTGAACACAGGAACCCTGATTTCCAACCTCCAAGCCAACTGTCTCGAGGCCAGTTACGATCTCTACATGAAAAGCTCTCTCAGAAGCTACTCGAAGCCATCGAGCTTCTGGGAGCCGCTGGGGTGGCTGCTGCTGGGATGCGTGAGCGAGCACCTGGGTGTCCTGGGGCGAGGCTGTCGGAGGGGGCCGGGTACCCCCTGGTCTCTGGCCCTGCGGGGCTGGGTCTGCTCAGGGGCTGAATCTGATCCTCAGAGTATGTACCAAGGGAAAAAACATCTGTATCATCAGTCGTGGTGGTGGATGAATCTGTGCTTCTCCCCAAATTTAGACACCGAACTCCTAACCCCCCGGGGCCTCAGGACGTGAGCTTGCTTGAGACGGGGTCTGCGCCAAGGTCGCCCAGTTAAAGCGAGGCTGTTGGGGTGAGCCCTCGTCCGGTGTGACCGGTGCCCTCGCGTTCTTCTAAGAGGGGATGGGGGGACATCTGCGGACAGACACTGCACAGGGGGTGTGCCCCGTGAGGCGGACGCAGCTGACTGCAGCCCGGGGTCAGGTCTCCCTCAGGACGGGGAAGGTTCCTCGGGAGGAACCAGGGGCCGGCACCATGACCTCAGCCCCGGCCCCTAGGGCTGTGGTGCACGTGTCCGGGCTGAGGCCGTCCGTTCCGTGGTCCTTTACTGGGGCAGCCTTGGCCAGAGACCATGGCCGCCAACACCGAAACGAAATCGCAAGCTGCCACGCGAAGGTCTGGATTTCTGCTTCGCAGACCAGCGTGACGCCTCGGCACCCGGCGACCGCTGGGTGAGCCCGTGCCCCTCCGCGGTATCATTCATTCACCATTGTTCTTTAAATGAGCCATCTCCCCGTTTTGCATTTTAGCAAAGTTATGTCAAAAAGGAACTAGATACGTCGACCGCGAATGGGAAAGAATCGTTTTCTTCTAAACGCACGTGAAGATAAAGACCCGATGACAGACACACAAACGGTCTGTCCGCGAATCTCGTAAAACGGCACCTCCCGCGCCTAGCGGCTACCGCCCTCGGGAAGCGGAGATGCTTGCTCTGTCCCTCACGGCGACAGCTGCGCTTGTCACCCGTGTCCAGGCCCTGGCAGGCGTTGACCTGCCCTGAGTCGCCACAGAATCCGTCGTTTAAAATCCTGCATAGTGTACTCTCCTTTGGCATTCTGGGGGGCTATCTCCTAAGTTTAGTGAACCAGTCGGGGTTACGACACTTCATCAGAACCAAGGCAGAAGGAATGTCATGACAGCTGCCACTCAGGCTACAGAAAGCGGGGTTTGGGGCCCCGGCCTTCTTGGTGTGGGCGGGTGTGACGGCACCCCACACCACGGGGGAGTCAGGCGCGAACTCGACTAGCTGGCAGGGAAAGATTTAAACCCAC
>NW_011889238.1:219741-221705 GCF_000151845.1 Pteropus vampyrus
TACCGCCCTCGGGAAGCGGAGATGCTTGCTCTGTCCCTCACGGCGACAGCTGCGCTTGTCACCCGTGTCCAGGCCCTGGCAGGCGTTGACCTGCCTTGAGTCGCCACAGAATCCGTCGTTTAAAATCCTGCATACCGTACTCTCCTTCGGCATTCTGGGGGGCTATTTCCTAAGTTTAGTGAACCAGTCGGGGTTACGACACTTCATCAGAACCAAGGCGGAAGGAATGTCATGACAGCTGCCACCCAGGCTACAGAAAGCGGGGTTTGGGGCCCTGGCCTTCTTGGTGTGGGCGGGCGTGACGGCACCCCACACCACGGGGGAGTCAGGCGCGAACTCGACTAGCTGGCAGGGAAAGATTTAAACCCACATGTCCGTAAGGAGGATGGCAGGGCACGTGCTCACGCTCGGTTTCAATGACCGGGAGCCTTTAGCCGGCCTGGCTCCATCTGCCCCCCTCAACGCTTTGAGGCTGAAATAGTTCAAACCAAAACTCAGACTCAGGCTCATAAACCCCTCACGAGTTTTAAAAGACACAATCGCCTCGCCATCACCATACCTCGCAGAATAACTTCATAATGTCAGAACTTCCCTAATTCTCAGACAAAATCTTATTGTTTTACATCATCGGTTTGTTCCGGTCAGAACCCAACCCAGGGCGGCACAGGGGACTCGACAGTTATGTTCTAAGCGTCTTCTACTCTGTTCGGAGCACCCGCCCCGCAGTCGCGCAGGTGGCGTCTCCTGAACCACGAGGCCATTGGTGCTCTGACGCTTCCTCTGGTGCTGTCAGACTGCGCCCCGCACAGCCACTGAGTCTGCTTCCCTGTCCTGTTTCTGTGGCGTGAGACCCGGCAATGGGGCTAGGTCCAGAAGGGTCGGCTCCGGCAAGAACGCGACCCGGGCAGTGTCACCGCGTCACGTGCTGAGGCCAGAGGGGGCCCGGCCGCCCCGGAATGCCACGTAAGGGTTTCTGTGATGAACGGCGCTGTGACAGAGAGGGGTTGCCTGAGGCGGGGGAGACGGCACGCGTCCGCCGGAGGCACTGGCCGGGCACAGCGCAGAGGCTGCGAGGAGACGCACGGTTCTCGGGGGGACGCGGGAGGTAAAGCCAGCTCCCGGACCGAGTGGAAAGCCAGTCCCGGCAGACGGCGTGCCTTTCCCCGAGGCCGGCACCCGCCTGTGTGGCCAGAGCTCCCAGCCACCCAGTCCCGGACGGGTCCGTAACTCACCTGCCCCAAACGTCGCCCCGAGCCTCGCTCCCCGGTGGCGGGTGTCACCCCGGGGTGATCTGCCCCCTGGGGACATTTGGCAAAGGCTGGAGACATTTCTGGCCGTTGTGACTGGGAGATGGGGGGACAGGGACACCTGTGGGTAGAGCCTGAGACGTGCCCACTACCCCGTGATGCACGGGGAACCCCCACGACAAGGAGCCAGCTGGCCCCGCTCTCCGAAGTGAGCAGATGAGAAGCTGGGCTCTGAGGCTGAGCACGGGGCCCAGCCGGGCGGGTCGGCCACGTGGAACATGGTGTCTAACCTCTAACGCGGTCCCCAAACACGGACGGACGCCTGCTGCTCTGAGATCACCGTGCTGTGACCCCACAAGGTGTGGACTCCAGAGGGTTTACGATCTCACCGTGTCTACCCCGACGCCCGCTTAATCATGGGGGATAAACTGTCAGGAGGGAAGTCACGCCCGGCCCAGACGCGGGTCACCATGGAGACCGTGAGTGCGGACGCGGCATTCCGGGCCGGGACTCGCCGGCTGCATCAGGAAACCATGTTTTTTTCCTGCTGCCTTAATTTTTGAGATTCTTTGGAGGTACGTAAAGCGGCCGGGGACTCAGCGCTCCGCTGTGTTCGTGAGAACACCCCAAAACAACAAACAGCTCACAGGTATTGAAATTTCCAGTATCAGCCAGGCTCTCTGCTAAGCGTGTCCGTATGTTAGTTTAAAAACATCA
>NW_011889238.1:222316-223663 GCF_000151845.1 Pteropus vampyrus
CCCGCCTGTGTGGCCAGAGCTCCCAGCCACCCAGTCCCGGACGGGTCCGTAACTCACCTGCCCCAAACGTCGCCCCAAGCCTCGCTCCCCGGTGGCGGGTGTCACCCCGGGGTGATCTGCCCCCTGGGGACATTTGGCAAAGGCTGGAGACATTTCTGGCTGTTGTGACTGGGAGATGGGGGGACAGGGACACCTGTGGGTAGAGCCTGAGACGTGCCCACTACCCCGCGATGCACGGGGAACCCCCACGACAAGGAGCCAGCTGGCCCCGCTCTCTGAAGTGAGCAGATGAGAAGCTGAGCATGGGCCCCAGCCGAGCAGTTCAGCTGCATGGAACACGGTGCCTAACCTCTAACGCGGTCCCCAAACACGGACGGACGCCTGCTGCTCCGAGATCACCGTGCTGTGACCCCACAAGGTGTGGACTCCAGGGGGTTTACAATCTCACCGTGTCTACCCCGACGCCCGCTTAATCATGGGGGATAAACCGTCAGGAGGGAAGTCACGCCCGGCCCAGACGCGGGTCACCGTGGAGACCGTGAGCGCGGACACGGCATTCCGGGCCGGGACTCGCCGGCTGCATCAGGAAACCATGTTTTTTTCCTGCTGCCTTAATTTATGAGATTCTTTGGAGGTACGTAAAGCGGCCGGGGACTCAGCGCTCCGCTGTGTTCGTGAGAACACCCCAAAACAACAAACAGCTCACAGGTATTGAAATTTCCAGTATCAGCCAGGCTCTCTGCTAAGCGTGTCCCTGTGTTAGTCTAAAAACATCACCTCCATGTGACATCAGACAGACGCAAATTAAAACCACAGCAAGATACCGGTAAGCCGATCGGAACGGCCTGAACCCAAAGGCCAGTGGGAACGTGGGGCAGCGGGACCTCCCGCTCACGCTGGCGGGGACGTGACACGAGGCGGCCACTCTGGAAGGCGGCGTGGCACCGTCTCAGAAGACTAAACACAGCCTCACCACGGGATCCGGCAACCGCGCGCTCCTCGGTGTTTACCCAAGGGAGCAAAACCTCTCGTCCTCCCAAAACCCCGCACGTGGATGCTTAGGCAGCTGGATTCCTACCTGACAAAACTTCGAAGCAACCGAGACGCCCCTCTGTAGGCGACGGATGAATAAACCGTGGTCCGTCCCGACGGCGTGATGTTATTCAGTGCTAACGAGAGATGAGCTGTCGAGTCACGAGGTGACACGGAGAAGACTGAGGTGCGTGTTACTGCGGGAAAGACGCCCGTCCGACAACGCTGCGCACTGCGCCCTCCCGACGGCGTGACATTCTGACCCAGGCGACGCCGTGGAGCCGGTGAAGACACAGGGCCGCCGGGGGCCGGGGG
>NW_011889238.1:224683-227720 GCF_000151845.1 Pteropus vampyrus
ACACAGCCTCACCACGGGATCCGGCAACCGCGCGCTCCTCGGTGTTTACCCAAGGGAGCAAAACCTCACGTCCTCCCAAAACCCCGCACGTGGATGTTTAGGCAGCTGGATTCCTACCTGCCAGAACTTCGAAGCAACCGAGACGCCCCTCTGTAGGCGACGGATGAATAAACCGTGGTCCGTCCCGACGGCGATGTTATTCAGTGCTAACGAGAGATGAGCTGTCGAGTCACGAGGTGACACGGAGAAGACTGAGGTGCGTGTTACTGCGGGAAAGAAGCCCGTCCGACAACGCTGCACACTGCGCCCTCCCGACGGCGTGACATTCTGACCCAGGCGACGCCGTGGAGCCGGTGAAGACACAGGGCCGCCGGGGGCCGGGGGTGGTGGACATGAGTGGGCAGAGCGCGGGGGACTTTTAGGGCCGCGACGATGCTCCGTATGAGACCGTGACGATGCACGTGCGTCGTCACACCCTCTTCCGAACCCGCAGAAGGAGCCGTGCTGCGGGCTTGGGTGACGATGGCGTCAGTGCAGCTTCACCGGTGGTAACAAACGTCCCTTCTGCTGGGGGACGTGATGATGGGGGCGCTGGGCGTGTGTTGGAGGCGGGGGCGAGAGGGGGCATCTCTGTGCCGTCCTCTCGATTTGGTTGTGAATCTAAAATTGCTCTTTAGGAAAAAAAGATCTAAAAAAGCAATAAACCCCCTAGCGATCCCACTGCCATGCTCCTTTTGTAAACGGCCGGGGATGATGAGATGGGGCGGCGGAGAAAGTCGCTGCAGGTCACAGAGTCCAGTGGCGGAGTCTGAACACACTGAAGGGACCGGCGACCTGTCCTGATGTCCAGGTACTGCCCCTGGTGCCCGAGCTGTCCGGGCTTCGCACACACACACGCCCCGCTGCTAACCTGGGAGGCAGCCAGACCGCTCCGTGGTCGAGAATCACTAACGCAAAGGAACAAATCAATAACGAAAGCCAAAGGGCGCGGGAGAGCCCGCCCCCCCGACCCGCGATGGCTCCTTAAGTGACTTCCTGCCGGTGTCTGCGGCCTCCTGGAGAGACTCGATGGCCCATCACCGACACACTTCAGCAGGAGGAAGGCGGCTTCGGTGCAGCTGACCCATCGAGAGTCTATGAGGCTGACCCACAACCTGGCCCTGGAGGGGCCCCGAGCCCCTCGGTGGACCTCGTCTCCCAGCAGGGAAGTGCAGACCTGTTCCTCACGACTGGCAGAGAAGGAGATGATGACTCCCAGCCCCGGGGCCGGCGCCCCCCAGCACAGCCACGTTCGTGACGCCCCCCGACCGCCCAGGAAGACATTTTTCTTTTGTTTTCATGTGGGTCACAACTCAGGACACCGTGTCCAGCGGCCGCGGCACCCCAGCTCCCACACGCACGTCCCCCACCGCCTTTCCTGGCTGGAGCGGGCTCTCTGCGGGGCGACCGAGACAAACCCCCACACGGCGATGCGTCCGCCCGGCTCTCCGGGGAGTCGGCGGTGCGGCCGTGGGGATGATGAGCACGTGTTCGGAGTCCGCTGCCCGGGTTCGAATCCCGCCTCTGCCACTCTTAGAGGCTTCCGCTCCTGCCCCTTCATTCAGGGACCGATGCGGTCGGCTCCCCGCGACCTCGTGCTGCAGCCCCCACGCTCAGTCCGGCCAGGCGGGCTCCCGGAGCCCCTGCCTCTGAGCTTCCTTCTCTCCGTTCCCTCCTCCCGGCTGCCCTTCCCGCAACACCTGCACGGCCGGGTCCTCAGCTTCTCTGTGCTTACGGCTCACCGCCGGGGGCCCGCGTGACAGTCCCCCCCGTCCCGTCTGCCCATCCCACTTTACCTTCCTCCGCAGCCTTGATCACGACCCGGCACGTGCGACCACTCATTTCTTTGTGCATGCGTCTCCCCGACCAGACGTAAACGTCCTCAGAGCAAGGACTTTGCTCCTTCGTGCACTGCAGGGTCTCCAGGGTCGAGACGCGTGTCCCATGTGTGGCAGGCACTTGAGGATGTTTACCGAGTCATTTTGATAAAGAGCCGCTTGCTGAGCGATCGCCCTGTGACGGGCGTGAGGCTCGGTCGCCGGAACGCAGAGATGAGACCCGGTGTCCCGCGCAGGGGCCGCGTCCTGCGGCCCTCGCCGTCGTGGCTGCGTGTCTACTTTCTCCCTCGGCCAAGGCGCGCTTGGAGGCTGGCGCACGTCCGCCTGCTGCCTTGCGCTGGGAGCTCTTAGAGCAGGGCCACGTGTACGTGGTCCTCCTGGGACGCAGAGAACACAGGCCTTTTGATGCCCGAGGCACTCGATGCACCATCGGCGGCCAACGACCCCGACGCTCCTCAGGTCCCCGCCAGCCCCGCCTGCTTCTTCAGAGGCAGTGACGGTCTCGGGGTCACCGCGTAGCTCGTCAAACATCAGCTCTGGCTCCTGGACCCGGGACACTGAGAAGCTGAGTCACCGACAGACAGAAAGGGACACGCCAGCCGCCTGTCACAATCTACGTTCTTCGTTCTGGAACCATTAGAAATCACACATCTCTCGGGCCGGCAGGCACCAGATTCGGATCACCCAGTGGGTGTCATTGACGGAACACGCGTTTGAGCCCTTGTTGTTATTGATTAGTGACACTTTGGGCTGCAAAAAGCCAGTGTAAGGAATTCTTAAGAAAAAGGCGTTGAATTCCCTAAAGAACAAGGTGCGTGTGGTCGGGCCCCACGGGTCCCCGTGACGCTCACTGGCTCAGGTCTCGCACCACGCGCCTCCGCTACCATCGCAAGCAGGAAAAGAAAGAGTTAGGAACGTGAATAATGGCAAAAGCCTTCATCTTCCAAAGATTCTGTTCCTGAAGCTGGAGTGGGGGCCGGAGAAAGACCAGCTGGCAATGGAGCCGGGGACGCAACTGACCACGGTCCACCTTCTGGGGAGCAGGCCAACACCGGCAAGCCGGGCACCTCGGACTTGCACTGGGGGCGAGGACGGGAGGACACATCGATTCTCTCAAGCGTCTGCCCCACCAGTGTCCTGGGGGGGCCCCTTCCGGATCG
>NW_011889238.1:228010-230987 GCF_000151845.1 Pteropus vampyrus
CTCATTTCTTTGTGCATGCGTCTCCCCGACCAGACGTAAACGTCCTCAGAGCAAGGACTTTGCTCCTTCGTGCACTGCAGGGTCTCCAGGGTCGAGACGCGTGTCCCATGTGTGGCAGGCACTTGAGGATGTTTACCGAGAGATTTTGATAAAGAGCCGCTTGCTGAGCGATCACCCTGTGACAGGCGTGAGGCTCGGTCGCCGGAACGCAGAGATGAGACCCGGTGTCCCGCGCAGGGGCCGCGTCCTGTGGCCCTCGCCGTCGTGGCTGCGTGTCTACTTTCTCCCTCAGCCAAGGCGCACTTGGAGGCTGGCGCACGTCCGCCTGCTGCCTTGCGCTGGGCGCTCTTAGAGCAGGGCCACGTGTACGCGGTCCTCCTGGGACGCAGAGAACACAGGCCTTTTGATGCCCGAGGCACTCGATGCACCATCGGCAGCCAACGACCCCGATGCTCCTCAGGTCCCCGCCAGCCCCGCCTGCTTCTTCAGAGGCAGTGACGGTCTTGGGGTCACCGCGTAGCTCGTCAAACATCAGCTCTGGTTCCTGGACCCGGGACACTGAGAAGCTGAGTCACCGACAGACAGAAAGGGACACGCCAGCCGCCTGTCACAATCTACGTTCTTCATTCTGGAACCATTAGAAATCACACATCTCTCGGGCCGGCAGGCACCAGATTCGGATCACCCAGCGGGTGTCATTGACGGAAAACGCGTTTGAGCCCTTGTTGTTATTGATTAGTGACACTTTGGGCTGCAAAAAGCCAGTGTAAGGAATTCTTAAGAAAAAGGCGCTGAATTCCCTAAAGAACAAGGTGCGTGTGGTCGGGCCCCACGAGTCCCCGTGACGCTCACTGGCTCAGGTCTCGCACCACGCGCCTCCGCTACCATCGCGAGCAGGAAAAGAAAGAGTTAGGAACGTGAATAATGGCAAAAGGCTTCGTCTTCCACAGATTCTGTTCCTGAAGCTGGAGTGGGGGCCGGAGAAAGACCAGCTGGCAACGGAGCCGGGGACGCAACTGACCACGGTCCACCTTCTGGGGAGCAGGCCATCACCGGCAAGCCGGGTACCTCGGACTTGCACTGGGGGCGAGGACGGGAGGACACATCGATTCTCTCAAGCGTCTGCCCCACCAGTGTCCTGGGGGGGCCCCTTCCGGATCGAGCTACAGCAGCGGCTACTGGGGACACACAGGAGGCGAGGGCAGCCTCGCATTCCCCCCGACATTCACAGGGCAAAGCGGGACGAGCAAGCCTCGCTCGGAGCCGCGACATAGCGCCTCTCGTCCGGGGGAGCGGGCAGCTGCATTCGCAGCCGCAGCCCTGAGATTTATAGAGCGGACGCGCTGCTCCGAGGGAATTCGCTCGCTCCGCACCTGCCCTTTCCGTAAGAAAAAGAAAAAAGCAAACGAGAGTAAAGAAACCCGTCCAGCCTGCCTCAGCAGGCCGCCCGGACCTGAAACGCACCCCGGGCGCTGACTGCAGAGTTCTGATGCATGAGCTTGCATTCTCCCGACCCACGAATGACCGACTGCTTGCGGCTCCCTTTTTGATGAATTCTGCCCCGGAGTTTGCCTTCTAGGGTTAGAATTATGCACTCGTTTGAACAACAGGTGAACAACAAAACGAAGAAATAATATCCAGGGCCGTGAGGACAGCCCGCACGGGAGCTGTGTGGAACTGGAGCCAGCAGGGCAGGGGGCCCTGAAGCGAAGCCGCGTGCGCAGGGGGGCTTTACTGTGGCGTGGAGTCATCACACGGTGGCACTGAAGTCTTGCAGGCGGGGGGAGCTGCTTGCACATTCACACTGTGAATGTCCTGAACACACACTCCCAATGCCGCAGTGACGCAGTGACCAGAACTGCACTCCATGCAGTCCCTCGATTTTTTCTAAAAGGTCCCTCTCGTCCAGGACACAGCCGACATTGGACGCTACACCAGCCGTCTTCCTTTCTAATGAGAGGATCCCGCCGGGCTCCAAGACATCCAGTCCGCGTGTCCCCGCGCAGCGAAGCTTCCGGTGTAGCTGCCGGAAAGGCCACGTCCCCAGCCACAGCGACTGGTTCAGGAGTGACCCGGGACTTGGCCGGTGCAAATCGGAGTCCTTTGCAGAGCTTTCCAACGTCGGGACAGGGGAGACTGTGCCCTTCAAGGGGCTCCAAGCTGGGGGGTGGGGAGCCGGAAGCTGTCGGTGGCTTCGGGTCTGCACTGTGGACATTTGCTGAGAGACAGAGGAACCCACGATGCACCTGCTTGGACGCCGCGTTACCACCGGACCTTTCGGCCAGGAGAGTGAAACAATTTCCTTTCTAAAAAATTGTAGTAAAATACACATGACGCGAAATGTACCGTCTCAACCACTGTCCCGTGCACGGCTCGGTGGCATTCGGCACATTCGCTCTGCCGTGCGGTCGTCACCACCGTCCGCCGTCCTCTCCAGGAATTTTTTGTCTTCCCGAACTGACACCCCGTCCCCATTAAGCGCTCACCGCCCACCCCACTTCCCTTGGCCCCTGGGGACCAGCCGTCTGCCGTCTGTCCCTGTGAATCTCGAGCGCCTCATATTAGCGGAATCACAGAGTCTCGCCCTCCTGCGACCGGCTCACTTAGCATAACGTCCTCAGGCTCATCCACGCTGCAGTGTATGTCAGAATCCCCTTTCTTTGGAAAGATAAAGGATACTCGATAGCATAAATGTGCCGCATTCTGTTTATTCATCCATCGCTGGACACTTGGGCTGTTCCCGCCTTTCGCCTGGGTGAACGATGCTGCTGTGAACGTCGGTGCCCAGATACCGCTTCCGATTATTTTTGTGGGTAGACCCAGACGCGGAATCCTGAATCGTTCCATTTCCTTCTCCTTTCGCTTGAAGGGTTGGAGTTGGGGTTCTGTCGAATGCAACCACGGGCGTCCTATTTGGAGCCAACGGCGCCTCCCGCACCGACGGCCTTGCGGACGACAGAATTTTCTCAGATAGAGA
>NW_011889238.1:231727-234201 GCF_000151845.1 Pteropus vampyrus
GCCTCATATTAGCGGAATCACAGAGTCTCGCCCTCCTGCGACCGGCTCACTTAGCATAACGTCCTCAGGCTCATCCACACTGCAGTGTATGTCAGAATCCCCTTTCTTTGGAAAGATAAAGGATACTCGATTGCATAAATGTGCTGCATTCTGTTTATTCATCCATCGCTGGACACTTGGGCTGTTCTTGCCTTTCGCCTGGGTGAACGATGCTGCTGTGAACGTCGGTGCCCAGATACCGCTTCGATTATTTTTGTGGGTAGACCCAGACGCGGAATCCTGAATCGTTCCATTTCCTTCTCCATTCGCTTGAAGGGTTGGAGTTGGAGTTCTGTCGAATGCAACCACGGGCGTCCTATTTGGAGCCAACGGCGCCTCCCGCACCGACGGCCTTGCGGACGACAGAATTTTCTCAGATAGAGAGTTGGCCCAGCTTCTCGGTGACCATTTTGTACGGACGTGACACACGTCGAACCTCGTTCAGCGGTTCTTCAATAGAAGCACACTTCTGAAACGTCGAGACCTGTTCTGTTTGCCACGGAAATCAAGAATGGGGCCTCATCTCGTAAATACGGCAAAGCGAACGGGGTTGAAGGTTCGTTTGGTTTCTGCGCCTCAAACGCACACACAGTTCCAGCCTGAGAGCCTGTGTGTGCCGTTCCTTCCCCCTAGAATTCTTCTCACTCAGACCTTGTGGGACTCGGCTTATTGTGAGCCTCTGAGTCTCAGAGAGGCCATCCCTGACTAACACGAGACCTCACTTCAGTCTCTTCGTAGCCCCGGTTACTAACCGAAGGGCCTTATTTATGTTTCTGGTGTTTTGCACACAGCGCCTTCCCCGTAGAATATGAGCTCTGTGAGGACAGGGACCCCGTCCGTCTCGTGCGTGGCCATGCTGTTTCCCCAGCGAAGATGGGCATCGCACAGACCCGTGTGGATGGTGTGAACGAACGTGCACCGGACGCTGTGCATGCGTAGTGATCACCGCGCTGCATGCTGCACGTAACTGCTGAATTTCCCACGCCTGGGGGCCTCGTGGCCCGTGGCTTAGGGAAGGGGGCAGAGGGCTCTGTGTAGACGAGGAATTGTTTGGGGTGAACGGATGGGAGGAACAGGGTGGATATCGATGGGTCAGGCGCCACACAGCACTCAGTGGCCTCAGAGGGCGGTCCAGGCCCTCAGGGCCCCCCAGACCCTTTCAGAGTGCCCACAAGGCCATCCTCCCTCCAACCACCCACGTCTGCGAGGCCAGACGACCTTCGACATCCCCGCCACAGCAACATGGCATATCAGCTTTAAACCAGAAGCGACAGGACGATCCAGGTGCCTTCTGACACCCCAGCTTTGCTGAAACGTAAGACGGTGAACTCTTCCTGCCAAATTTGCTTTTATCTTGCAATAGAGTTATTTCTCATAAAATACATCGCTTATGTTAACGTGTGATAAACTTATATCGGTATTTTAAATGGATGATTATTATTACTAGTTATTGTAAAATTATTTAAAAAAATGATCGGTTTTGATTTCTTGTCCTATACATACTGATGCCATATAACTCACCTAAACAACTGCTTTTTGGGGTTCTCGATCATCTTTAAAGAGTATAACAAGGTTTGAACATGGAAGTTTGGAAATCGTTGGTCTAGAAACGCCAGGATGACTTGGACGGCCCCTTCACCGTGCAGACGAACAGGGTGACAATCAGTGGAGTCAGTGAACGGGATGGGGGACACGCACAGGTCACTGAGAAAGACGGTCGGGGACCAGCGTGAGCCCTGCGCCTCTGAAGCTGGGGTCCCACAGAGAAGGAAAAGGCCAGAACACAGCCAGGCCATAGCACCATGGGGGCACGACGGGGAACGTGGGCTGCGGAGAAGGGAGAGGGCGCTCGACCGGGGGGCGAGGGCCGGCTGGGGACGCCTCGTGGGGAAGGCTACGTGCGGGTCTGGTCCTGTCGTGAGCAGATCCAGAAACCAGCTGTGCTGATTAAATGAGAACCGCGTGGCTCCTACAATAACCGCGGGCCCTGGCGGGAAAAACCCCAGCGTGATGTGCGGTCCCCCTACTCGCTGTGGGCATCGCTCATCGTCATGACAACCTGTTACAAGGACATGTGTGAAACGGCCGCAGGGAACACGCACCCCAGTGCTCCTGAGATGGCACAGAGTGCGGGCTCCCTCCGCTGTCATCTGACCACGTGTCCGGTCAATGCGGCCCACGTCTGGGTCTCAGAAACGTGGCCACCACGGTGCAGGCGAGACACAGCTCAGATAAGACCAGTGCGTCGCTGAGCGAAGGACACTCAGCTGTGCCACGGAATGATGAGACGGAGTCCTAAGTGAATCATTTACGCAGCCATCTCCAGCTCACAGGCGGGGTCATGTCCCCGTTAAGCTCACGGCAGAGCATGGACTGCGGCTTAATTCTGGCTCTGCCTCTTATGAGCCGGGGGGCCTTAGGCAAATGCATGAACC
>NW_011889238.1:234831-237224 GCF_000151845.1 Pteropus vampyrus
GAACGGGATGGGGGACACGCGCACATCACCAAAAAAGATGGTCGGGGACCAGCGTGAGCCCTGCGCCTCTGAAGCTGGGGTCCCACAGAGAAGGAAAAGGCCAGAACACAGCCAGGCCATAGCACCACGGGGGCACAACGGGTAACGTGGGCTGCGGAGAAGGGAGAGGGCGCTCGACCGGGGGGTGAGGGCCGGCTGGGGACGCCTCGTGGGGAAGGCTACGTGTGGGTCTGGTCCTGTCGTGAGCAGATTCAGAAACCAGCTGTGCTGATTAAATGAGAACCGCGTGGCTCCTACAATAACCGCGGGCCCTGGCGGGAAAAACCCCGGCGTGATGTGTGGCCCCCCTACTCGCTGTGGGCATCGCTCATCGTCATGACAACCTGTTACAAGGACATGTGTGAAACGGCTGCAGGGAACACGCACCCCAGTGCTCCTGAGATGGCACGGAGTGCGGGCTCCCTCCCCTGTCATCTGACCATGTGTCCGGTCAATGCGGCCCACGTCTGGGTCTCAGAAACGTGGTCACCACGGTGCAGGCGAGACACAGCTCAGATAAGACCAGTGCGTCGCTGAGCGAAGGACACTCAGCTGTGCCATGGAATGATGAGACGGAGTCCTAAGTGAATCATTTACGCAGCCATCTCCAGCTCACAGGCGGGGCCATGTCCCCGTTAAGCTCACGGCAGAGCATGGACTGCGGCTTAATTCTGGCTCTGCCTCTTATGAGCCGGGGGGCCTTAGGCAAATGCATGAACCTCTCCAAGGCTGCCTCGTATAACTGCTGTGCAGATTAACCGATGCGGCGATTCACCGGATGCGGTGCTAAGCTCAGCATCTCGCGCCGAATGTGTGCTGTGAGCCTGGGAGTGACTGCTTGCCACATCTGAGCCCTTTCCATAAAGATTCACGGATCTGGGGGTCATCCCCAGTTCCAGCCCCGTTGGCGGATTAGCTCAGGGTGCCATGCCCTGCTGACGGGGAGTCAAGTTTCACTGTCAAACGATGAATAAGAACATACTTAAATGGTGCTACATCTTACGACTATGTTTTCTTTAAAATGAAGTAAATGAGCTCAGGGGTACTTGGCTCGCTATAAGCATCAGTTGTCAAAATATCCACCTGGAAGAAGGAGCAGGAGGAAGAAAGGAAAAGATATTAAGCTCACTAGTGTAGGAAGCAAAAATCGGACCAGACACGAGGTACCATTTGTCACCCTTGGAACCAGGGAACACTGGACTCGGGGTTGGTGCAGGCATGTAGGAACGCACATGCCCAGCTGACGGAAAAGTCGGATGTTCCCCGGTCCAGCTGCTGCCGTGTTCCTGAAAAACGGAAATGCTCTGCCCTCTGACCCCGTGAGTCCCCGTCTCGGATTTAGTGCAGAGACACAGCTGAGCACAAGGACGCACGTGTGTGTGTGTTCACTGCTGCATCGATGGGGAGGATACTATCTCCTGGCTGCCTGAGGACAGCTGTCTCGGAATTATTATCGCTAAGACATCCTTTCACTCCGAGAACTTGCCAGTCTGGACGATAAAATCCAGTCACTCTCGCGATGGGCGAACGGCTAAGTAACTGCATTGTAACCACACTACGGACTCCTGGCGGCCGCGAAGGAGAGAGAGAGCAGACCAGGTGCCAACGTGGAACGTCCTGCAGGACAGACTGACGGGGAGAAAGCTCAGTGCAGAATGACGTGAGATTCCACGTCGCCCCAGACGATCCCAGCGTTTGAGCACTTCAAGAGTTACACGTAAATCATATGCAGTAACTCATCACGCTGCATTCTGCTCTCGACGTGCCAAGCACTTCTCTAAGTTCTGTAAATCCAAGAACACATTTAACCCTCACGCAAAGCTGTTCCCACATGATAGCTGGCAAAAATCTCAGCAACTCTCTCCTCAAATGTTCCTGGAGGCTCAGAGGGACCAGGTCACTCGCCCAAGGTCACACGGCTTGTAAGTACTGAAGCTAAATTTCCAAGCGGGGCATCTTCTGCCTCCAGCTTCCGGCCATCGCGATAGTGCGTTTGCACGTGAGTGTGTTTGCATGTGCACACACACACTCACCACCCCGATGGGCCCTTTGAGGAAGTGAGGATGGGCATCGAGATCGAAACTGAAGATCAAAAGGAATGCTATTTTTATATGTAACGTTTCCAAAAAAACTTTACAAAAGGTATCTTTACATGATTTTTAAATAATTAAACATGATATATTGATTTAAAGCCACTGAAAAGAGGAGCTGGTGTCTCAGCAATGACTGAACATTCAGCATCGCTTCCGATTCTGTCTATCCAGGGACTGCATCCTTCTGAGCGACACCGCCTCTGCTTCCCTGGGTACGAGGATGCCATGTCACAGACGGGTGGGCGGGGGGTGGTCTTGGGG
>NW_011889238.1:237274-244335 GCF_000151845.1 Pteropus vampyrus
GTGTGTTTGCATGTGCACACACACACTCACCACCCCGATGGGCCCTTTGAGGAAGTGAGGATGGGCATCGAGATCGAAACTGAAGATCAAAAGGAATGCTATTTTTATATGTAACGTTTCCAAAAAAAACTTTACAAAAGGTATCTTTACATGATTTTTAAATAATTAAACATGATATATTGATTTAAAGCCACTGAAAAGAGGAGCTGGTGTCTCAGCAATGACTGAACATTCAGCATCGCTTCCGATTCTGTCTATCCAGGGACTGCATCCTTCTGAGCGACACCGCCTCTGCTTCCCTGGGTACGAGGATGCCATGTCACAGACGGGTGGGCGGGGGGTGGTCTTGGGGACTGCGCCCTGCAGACACCTTCGGATCTTTCCTCTCTTCCTTCCTGCCTAAGCGATTATCGGTCAAACTCACGGGTTAATCGTGAAACGACTCCAGACCAAAATAAAAGACTCCTGGAAAATATGCGCAGGTGCTTTCCGTTTCGATCTCGTCAACTGTCATCGTTCTAACTCATTTTCTTCACAAATCAACCACCAGCCCAGGAAACACAAGCTTCATCCACCGGGGGCCCAGAAGGGGCCGAGCCAGGCTTCGGAGCCTTCAGCGTGCATTTGCTCGTGCCATGTAAGATGTCGATTCTGATAACGGTGAAAGGCTGGAGCTGAGCCATGCTTTCCCCCGAGGGCGAGGACTTCTGGGACCTGAATTTCAATGTTTCTCACTGAAACTTTCAATGCAACATAATCTCGAGGTCTCTGGCGTACAGGTTTTTTCTGGTCTTTGAGGCTAAGCTTACTGAGTACCTGACGTGAACCCTTTTGTATCTGGCATTATGCGAACCTTTGCATGAACAGTTCAGTCCCAAGAAGGACAAATTCGTTCTGGCTCATCCGGACTCCAAGGTCCAAATCCCATTTTCACAAAACCGCCTTCGCCATAGGAAGGACACAGGTGCCGGGTAAAGCACGAAAAATTTTACCGGTCACAACGCCTGCCATTTCCATCAATGTCCTCCCTCCAAAATTTCATTATGAAACATTCCGACGCACAGAGACGTTAAAAGAATTGTTTAGTGAACGCTCACGCCCCACTGCGCAGATGCCGCCGTGGGCATATCAACCCACATCGTCACTACCCATCCACCTGCCCCTCCCTCCACCCATCCATCGACCGACCTTATTTTTGGATGCATTTCGAAGCGTCACGGTACAAGTCGACCTGAAACATTGCACCGTGCAAATGATTCACTTGAGTTCAATCTTTTCAGGGTTTACCGTTTTTTGTTCTTTCGAGGTAACATTTATGTACAGTGACATGCACAAATCGTAGCAGTGACATTTCGTACCCACCTGGACAACTCTAAGCCCCATCAAGGTACAGAACATGACCGCCACCCCAGACAGTCCCCCGACGCCCCCTTCCCGGTTGCTACCCACCCCACCCCCTTGAGACATCCAGTGTCCTGATTGTTTTCCTACCATATTAGGTTGCCTCCTGTAGAACTTGCAATGCATGGAATGATAGAGAATGTAGTCTTTTGCGTATACCAGCTTTCTCTCGGCATAAAATATCTGAGATTCTACCACGTAGCTGCATATGTTGGTCGTTCACGCCCTTTTATTGCTGAGTAGGGTTCCACTGTGTGAATATACCACAATTTTCTTATCCATTCTGTTGATGGACACCTTAGCTAGTACTCTACTTTTTGGCTATCGTAAGTAAAGCGACTATGCACATTTTAGTCAAGTCTCTTTGTGGCTATCTTAGTGTTCTAATGGGCTGTTTGTCCTCGTGCTGTAACGGGCTATTTGTTTTAAAAATAGGCCAATGAAAGTTATCTTCAACTGTGGCTCAGTTTCAGGACTGAGCTTAAATATGTTGGCTGGCATACTCATGCTCACAAAAAGGCTGCCAAAGCTCCTGATATCACATCCTTACATTGTCAAGTGCAAGTGTAGGTGTAAGGGGTGGAAAACTGGCGATGCGGGAGACTGTGTACTCCTTTTGCATTTCCCAGAAGGCGCCTATAGATTTAAATGACCAGAAATGGGTTGCATGGTTACCCCTGCCATGCAAGGTAGAAAATGGCCGTTAATGGCTGTTGGTTAGCCACCTACGAAGTTTGCCATTAAAATGGACTCAGTTTAAACAAAGGACTTGTCCAATATGCTAGGGATCGAATTATATTCATGGTAAAGCTTATACAGCTTTGTGTTTTCGGTGCCCAAACTCTGTCCTGGCCGTGTAGACCCTGCAGAGTTGTTCCACTCAAGTAGTTATGATCTTGTGTTGTCTTCTGCCGAGACTCGGGATCCGCAGAATCTGCCCACTCTACTACCACATTTCATTCGCTCGACTTGTTTATTGTCTGAGTTCCGTCGCTAGAGCGTGGAGCGGGCGCTTTCATCTGCAGTGTCCCGTCTCGCAGCCCCAGCGCCTAACACAGCCCCATCGATACCGGCCAGATGCACGAGGCCCGTCTGCCGCAGACTCACCCGTCTGTGCCGCAGGCTCGGGCCCCACGGGAAAGGCCCGCGGACACTCCCAAGGCCCGGATTTCATTATCGAAGTGTGGCTGGCCCCAGACACACTTCCTGGGCTCATAACGACCTTCCTCATACTAATGTCCGACGCGTCGACTTGTTCTTTTGGGAGAAGCCTCTGCGTTGGGGGTCCAGTCAGACCTTCGGGAATCCTGGGCTCCAGACGAATTGCGTGGCCTGCGTGGCCAGACGTATGAGCATCGGACGGAGAAGAGATAACGAGGTAGGTGCAGGGCCGCCCCGCGCTCACCGCCCGCCCGGCTCGTGGAGGGGCTTCTGGGTGCAAGCAGCAGCCAAGTCTGGGATGGCGCCGAGCACCTGCCGCCGGGGACACGTGACAGGCCGGGTCCTGCCTGGGTGCGCAGTGCGGCTGGCCCCAGACACACGCTGCACAAACCCCTGGGCCCCGACGCCAGGGCCGGGCCTCCAAGTGCGTGGTGTGTATGACACACGAACCGCGGCCATGGCTGTCGGCTTGGTGAGCGAGGGGTCCTTAGCACGACTCAGAAGGCATGAACTATCGGGCAGCGGAGTCACAACGGGAAGCTGTTGGAACGCACAGTGGGCACGGATGGGTCAGCGGGGCGCCGGGCAGCACAGCCCAGGCCTTCCCCAGCCTGGAGAGAAACAGGAGGAAGCAGGGCACATTAGGGGGACGCGGCGTCGGCCAGCTGCCAGGACGGCTCCGGGGGCTTCCGTGCCCGTCCACGCGTCTCTCCCTCCGCATGGCAGGGCCGGCCAGCACCCTTTAATCCTGCTTGGGGTAGACCTCCAGAGGATGCGAGGCCATCGGCTTCTTCCTCCTCGGGCTACTCAGCGGGACCCCTGGTTTAGCAGGTCGTAGCCACCTGCTGGAGGTCGGACCGAAGCCAGGGAGCTTGTGGGAGCTGCCGGCCAGTTCCGGAGACGCGAAAAATGCCAGACGCGCCTCCTGGACCGCAGCGCGACTGGAACGGACAGACGCGGGGGCGGGGCGGGGACGAGGCCACCTCCTAGGGCAGAGCGTGAGCGACGCGAGTCTGTGGGGTGCCGTGGGCCAGGCGACGCGGCTCAGAGCACACGCCCAGGTCCTGGCGTGCGGCCCGCTGTCTGGACTCGGGCCGGAGCGTGAGCAGGGTCAGCGCCTTGGGGTCCGGCCCACCATCGGGTTCCACCAGCAGCAACAGATCACCCACAGAGAAACCTGGGGATCCGGGGGGGCCCTTTCCCCTTCCGACCAGGCTTCTCGGAGAGCTCGGTCACGCCATCACGTATGTGCTCCCGCCTTTCCAAACATGCAAACCCCTTAAAGGAGCCGATTACCCAGAGTGACTGGCTGAGCCAGTGTCCCCACGAAGCTGCCCCAGAAAGAGACAGCAGCCTTTCCCGGGCATGTCTGTTAGAGACGGAGATTTTCTGAAGATTTTTCCCCGACATCTCTGCAGCTGTCTCTAAAAGTCCAAGGAAAGGGGGCGCATGGACGGGGGCTTGGGAGGAAGCCTGTCCTTCGGATGGTTGTCTGAGACAGGAAGCCGTGGGGACGCTCTCGTCTTATAAAAAGCAGCGGCCTGTACCAACACCCGCACAGCCCGCAAAGGCTTCCGCTCCCCCTTCTCTCTCGGGCCCCTAAAATCTCATTATCACATCCCTCTCCAGTGTGGTCCCACATTTCTCAAGTAGAGTGAGATCTCCAGGTGATGTATGCAGTAATGGAAAAACAGAACGGGAGAGGTCCCCCCCGGGCGTAGGGCGCCCCGTGTGGGTTGGGAATTTGTTTGGTTATAAGCATCAGAAGCTCAACACAGACTGATGTAAGGGGGAAAAATGATAGAAAGAGGGAAAAAAACACGTTTCCAATTAATCCAGGGGCTCGTCAGGTCACTGGAACCTGGATGCGCGCTCTCCCCCCCCACCTCTCCCCCCCCTCCCTCCCTCTCCCTCTCCCTCTCCCTCTCTCTCTCTCTCTCCCTTTCTCTCTCTCTCTCTCTCTCTCTCTCTCTCTCTCTCTCTTTTTCTCAGCCCTGCTTCCCTCTGGCTGGACTGGCTTCACTTCAGGGCGCCATCTTTCCAGGCGACAGCGGAAATGGCAGCCATCACTTCCTAACCTCACTGGAAAGAGGGTTCTTTTCCCGCCACCTCCAGCAAGTCCCAGAATGGCGTGTTATTGAGACATCTTGGTCACAGTGACACCCACATAGCAGTCACCGGGCCTGTGCCCATTCGGAAGCAAACATATGGACTGGCCAATTCCACGGCACCTGGCTGTGGGGACGGGAGGACCCGGGTCACAGGGCGTGGAGGAGGTGGGCCTTCCTCACAGAAGTGGGGAGGGGGCTGGAAAACATCAGGTGTCCACGAAGGCTGCCGGCCCTGGCCTCAGGGACCACGCCTTGGCTTAAGGTTGCCCGACACCTGCCCCTGCCGCTTCCTCCCAGGCGGACCCCACCATGCTCCCCGCCTGTTTCCAAGTCTTGTAAGAAGGGTTCCTGGGAGGTTATAAGGCAAAGCCGCGCCTTCCTTCCCTCCATCTAGATGTCCGCAGAGCACGACCCGCCCGTGCACTGAGCGCCTGCGGCTCCGGGGAGGAGAGCGAGTGGCTCTGGGCGGCAGGCCTGGCCCGGAGACGCTGCCCGGGAAGCGGGGCCGGCCGCAGGCCTGGGAGGTGTGGCGGATGCCGAGGCCACGCTGCTTCCTCCTGTCCCTGTGACGATGTCTAGAGATGCAACAGTACCCTCGTGACCACGAGGATAAGACCCACGCACGACAGACGGCGGAGCCGAATGACGAAGGGACTCTTGTCCTCGAGGACGTTCGCGCTGCTGCACCAGCCCTGAGCTGCTAACGTCCAGACTCATTTTTACAGAATAAAACTGACCGACTGACCGACCGACACACATGGGGACTCTGCCTCCCGCACGAGCCATTTTCCTACAGATGCGGCGAAGTGCTGAAGACTTCGCTGTTAGGAATTTTTGTGGACTGAACTGTGTCTCATTCCCCGCCACGTCAGATGTCGAAGCCCTAACTCCCAATGTGACTGTTTTGGGACACGGGACCTATAAGGAGGTAATAAAGGTTAAGCGAGGCCGTTACGTAGCTCTAACCTGCCAGGACTGGTGTCCTAATCAGCAGAGGAGACACCAGAGCTCTCCCTCCACGTGCGCACAGAGAAAAGGTCATGGGGGGTCACCGCGAGAAGGCAGCCATCGCAGCCCAAAGAGAGAATCCTCGCCAGACACCAACGCTGCTGCCACCTTGACCTTGGACTTCAGTCTCCAGACTGAGAAACTCCACGTCTGCTGTTTAAGCCCGCGGAATGCTGTTAGGGCAGCCGGAACGGGCCGGGCCGGGCCGGGCGTGGGGCAGACGGTGTTCTCCAGACGTTCGCCCGGCCGTGGCTTCCGTCACGGGTTTCCTCCAAACGAAGCTTCGCCTTCGCCACGCTTTTGGCTGAGAGGCGGGTGTCTACGTCCCGTCTGTTTGGAAGTGTGTGGGCTCTTCTGACTTCTTGGCCAAACGCATATGTCAGGGCTGCTGCGAGTGATGTCATGTGACCTCCACTGCTTGGTCTCAAAGGGCAATTCGGACTCTAAGTTGTCCCTTGAATTCACTTGGCCTTGGAGCCCCTGTGCTGCCATAGACAGCACGTGACTTCCCTGAGGCCGCCACGCCGTGAGGGAGCCCCACGTGGGAAAGGCCTGGGATGACTTGGGGGGGACGGAGGGAGTGAGAAGCCTCGCCAGCCCCCGCCACCATCTGCGTCTGTGACAACGTGAAGGCTCACGAGCAAACCCCCCAGCCAAGCCCCTCCCAAACTCCTGACCCACAAAACCCATGAGAGGTGAGACGATGACCGCCATTGTCGTAAAGCACTAAGTTTCGGGGCGATTTCCTCAGTAGCTGTCGATAGCCGGACCACGGTCCTAGCTTTGAAAGGCAGCTCCGACAATGACTAGCTGAGCGATCTCGGGCAAAGCAGTCACCCTGCCTGAGCCTGCATTTCCTCATCGGAGAGACGGACAGAAGACAGACTCCGCCTCATGGTGTTGGCGGGAGCCGAAGTGAAGGATACAGTAAGTGTGTCCTGACCGCCGGTGAAGTGGTCATTACTGATACTGTCGTTTCAATGCACCAAATAAGATTATGCCGATAGGAACAGATCGGCAACACTGAAGGTCAGAGTCAGAGCTGTTAGGAAGGAGTCTGGCCCCATCTCCCACTTTAAAGGCCCGAAGGCACAAATAAATAATCCACTGGAAGAAAAAGAAGACAGCTGAGCGTGGCAGGAACTAGGCACAGCGAGGCGTCATCGGGCTCCCAACAAGGCCCAGACTCTTCTGCTCCTCCTGCCTGCATTTTGAGTTCCTCATTGTTTTGAATCCAAAGTGGGAGAATTTTCCTCACTCTAAAAACTGTACAGCAAACTCTCATCACATAAACTCCGAAAGCCTCACGCACAGATAATCCATCTTCGGATGTGGGAAACTGCTGTATTGCGGTCAACGACAGCCTCAACTTTTTCTCAC
>NW_011889238.1:246620-248630 GCF_000151845.1 Pteropus vampyrus
CTTTCGCTAATTTATTTCTAGGTATTTTGATCTTTTTGATGCTGCTGTCATGGAATCGTCTCCTTAATTTCATGTTTAAATGTTCATGGCTAGTGTATGGAAAGACGTTCTTCACGTTGATCTCATACTCTGCAACTTGTATTAGTTCTAACAGCTTTGGAGCTGATTTCCTAGGGGTCTCTACATACACCGTCATGTCAGAACGAGGCAGTTTTGCTCCTTTGTTGTCCAGCTGGATGCCTTTTATTTCTTTTTCCTGCCTAACTGCCTTGGCCGGAACCTCTGGAATGACGCAGAATAGAAATCACGGGGATGGACATACTCGTCTTGTCCCTGACCATTCAGATTCCACTTTAGAGACAGCAGTTAAGTGACATGTACAAAGGTTCCTGCTTTTATACACATCCTAATTCCATCGGGGATCACTGAATAAAAATAACATACTAGCGAGTTGCCCAGAGCCCAGGCAGATGATCGAGAAGGGATGAGGACCACTGGTCCGGAAGAACCCACCTGACACGTCCCTTCGAGGGGATGAGCAGCGCCAAGAAAGCCACGGCCAGGTAGCCCACAGCGGGAGACTAGGGTAGGGCAGAGGAAATCTGAGCTTGAGCTGGCGACGCCAGCACAACCCAAAAGCCTGGAGAAGGAGCCGAGACACGGTAGCACAGGAGACTCGATGGGCATAAATGCTCCGTCGAAGAGACGAGAATGAGCTCACAGACGGGCCACGGCGGCCAGGGTCAGGCACGCCGGGACCCGAGCTCGAGCCGCGGCTCAGTGCTGCCGGGAAGCTTCGCGAGCACCTCTTAGGGAGGATGGCGGGATGCTTACGATTTAAGTTCCAGCCAAAGAGAAGTCACAGAAATAGCACAAGGACTAATGTCCAATTGACCCTCGGTGCCCTGGGCCCATGCAGCCAGCGGGCTGCCGGGAACGCGCGTGCTGCTCTGTGCCGAGCGAGGCAGGGCAGCTCGACGTTAAACTCGTGCCCAGAATCAACTGGGAATGCTGACCTTTATAAGATGCCTAAAAAGTTTGGTTGCAGCCAAATCCATCGACTTTGAAACTGTTGTTTTCTAAGGAAAAAAAACAAACAAAAAAACAGAGGCTCAGGACCGCCCGAGATCCCGCTGCTTGCCGAGGAGGACGGACGCCCGAGTGCCGCTCGCTGGGCTTCGCCGTCCATCTGCCCGCGACAGGGAAGGGCGCCGTGGCTAACAGCGCGGTCCCGGAGTCGGTCGCGGCTGGGCCGGACGCCAGCCCCAGGCCGTCCTGTCCGTGCTCCGTAGATGAGGCCCTCAAAAGCGAGCCTGGATTTTCTCATCTGAAAAACAGGTATCTTAACCGGAGCAGCTCATGTGGCTATGAATCACATGAAGTAAGTCTGTGAGAGTCCCTGGCCTACGGTAATCACTAAAGAAAGGATAACTATGGGCATTAACGATTTACCCCATGGGAGGGAAAGGACCGATACGATGAATCTTGAGCACACGGCTTCTGATTTAGCAACTGGGGCCGAGGGACTCACTGGAATCACGTCATCGTGTGGAACCAGAGTGAGCTGGGAAGGCCCCCCTCTTCCTTCTCACTGCATGGCGAGCAAGGAGGCAGGCAGGGGTGTGAGGGCAGAGTCGCAATCCTGCCACGTCTCGGTGTGAGCGCCTGTCCCCCCCAACCCTCACCGAGCAGGACAATGTGCTCCAGTGCGTGCTGAGGGGGACGATGGAGAAATGGAAGGGGCGGATGTGGGAGGGAGGAGGCAGGACAGGAGCCACCGAGACGCGGCATCTGCTTCCCGGCCCTGCGGGGCACAGCCCGGCTGTTCCGAATCCTCGGTCTTTTCAAGAAACTGTGTGTGGTTTGGGGCTCTCCAAGGTACCACGAAGTAACATCCTTGAAGGGGACCCGCCACGCATATTTGGGGACAAAGAGCCCGTTCTCGTCATAAAGAACTGCATCTTTCATCAGCGTAGCTGGGACAAACAGCATCAAACGAGAACGGAAAAG
>NW_011889238.1:250200-254036 GCF_000151845.1 Pteropus vampyrus
GAGAGCGATGCGAGCATAATAATCAAAGCGAGATACTTCCTGGCAAACCGTGGGGCTGAGGTTAAGGCCGTGATCCTCGAGTATTGCACTGATGACGAGTATTCGCGGGGCAAACAGGAAGTGAGTTAAAGACTGTTGCAAATCCAGGGAGAGAAAGTAGGTCATTCTTGGGTAGGTGATGTAAAGTTGCTAAGAAGTGCTTAGATGCCGGTCGAATTCTCCACTTGAGAGCTAGAACAACACAGTGACGTTGGCGAGAGCAGGGGGTGCCACAAATGCCATGGGAAGGGGGCTGTGAGGGGTCCCCGGGAGCAGCAGGATGGGTAGGGGCGGAAAGAAAGCGAACAGAATCACCGAGTTCGGGAGAACCAGGTACCAGCTCCCTGCTGGACGCACCATCCCGGCGGGGAGCCGATGACCGAGGCGGCCGGTCCCAGCTCCGAGCTCACGCCACCGGCCCAGAAGTTGGCCCCACCTCTGCCACTTGTAATTCCTGGTTCCTGCTTCCTCACGGCTGCTGGCGGCTGGGTTAGGCCGTGAGTTTCTAGACTAGAGTAGCGAGTCGCGAGGCTGTGACTCCTCGACGTCCTTCCTCTCTTGGATTTCACATTCGGGATGGCATCCGAAAGTGCTGAATGGGGTGTGCACACGCGTGCACGTGTACGTCGAGAGTCTACGGATACATCCTCGAGACGCTGCGATGATGTCGGCACGTGCGGTTCGTCCTCCGCAAACGCTAGGCTTGCGCCAGGTGGACGATCAGACAGGACAGGAGCCGGAAATTTACCTGTGCCGCCCAGGCTGCGGGGCCCTCCCCGGCGAAACCTCCCGTCCCACAGCGTGACTTAGCTGTCATTGTTTCTTCAAGGACAGTAAGAGTATACAGAGGCCGGGGAGAAATAAGGAAGGAAGGCGTTGTCAAGGAAACGGTGCTTCTGGAGGGAGTAAGTCTTTTCAAAGTCCTACCGACCCCGGTATCCGCAAAGCAGGAATCCGGAAAATCCATTAGGGTGCCTGAGAGGGAGGGGAGGCGCCTTGCCTGGGGGGTGGGCCGACTCTTTGCCTCTCAGCTTGTAGATACATGTTGGGTCAATTTCCACCCAATTTATTTTCATTCTGAGTGTTCAATTTTGTGCGTCCCCTTAATTACTTTTCTTATATTGGAGAAATATTAGATTTCCCCAGATCTTGCTGAGCTCGGCATGGTGCCCGCCTCGGAAATGTAAAGAGATGCCTGCCCGGATGATACTGTCACTTCTCAAAGTCAGACGATGCTACCCCGGGTTCCAGATAAAGGTGACGGGGGTCTTCCGGACAGGCTGCGGAAAGCGAAGCGAGCAGATGTTTCTGGATGCCTCGCCCCCCACCCCCCTCCCCCAGCGTCTGGCAAAATCCTAGCTCTGGAAGAGGTAGCTGGGCGGCTGGACAGCATATTGCATTATGTCTCCATGAATCACCCTGTTGTCCCCTTTCTAAATTGAAATCCACCCACGATGGGTCGATCTCTGCCTGGAAACGCGAAATCGCTGCGTGTGCAGGGGGACACCGTTTTCTGGGCTCGCCATCGCGGAGTCTGAGTTCGAAGTGTCACGGGCTGTAAAGCTGATGCACAGCTGTAACAAGCAGAGTGGACGGAACTCAGAAGAAGCTGGACGCAGAGAGGGATGTAACCGCCCCCACGTCCGCCGGAGCACCATCGGGATTCTGCGCGGTGTGGGGGCGGCGAGGATCATCAGCGCCAGAACCCAAAGCTCTTCGGTGTCGTCTTCTTAGAACCAGAGGACACACGAACTCTTGGGGCAGGTCTGTCACCCTGGGTGCTACTGACGTTTGGGGGTGGCTAATTCTTTGCGGTGGGGGGCGCTTCCTGTGCACTGAATAACTTTGGGAGCATCTCTCTCCATTGTGACGAGCCAATCTGTCTCGAGACATTTCAAACTCCCCTGCGGTGGTGGTCGGGGGCAAAAGCACCCCCTCAGAGAACCGCCATCTAAGGGTTAGAAGGTGGCCTGAGGTCAACCTCACAGAGCCCAGGGGCCTTTTCCAGCATTATCTTCCGATGGCCACGGGCCTCTGCTCGAACGCTGTGAAGAAGCTGAGTTTAGGAGGAAGCCGGCTTCCTGGGAGCTCACCTCCAACTGCTAAGAACGCCTTTCTTTCACTGCACCAAACGCTCCCTTTCGGGAACTTCTCCGACGGCCGTTTTCCTTCCTAATGGCCCTCTGAACCTGTGAGAGCCACCATCGCATCTGCCACGGGGAGAGCTGTCAGGACGACAAGCGAGGAGTTCTCGGCAGGCAGAGGGCGGGAGGGGACGTGGCCGGATGCAGACCCAGAGGAAGGGCTGGACACTGACCCAGCCTGTGGGGTCGGCACAGTCCCCTGGGGGGGACCCTCAGTGCCCACTTGCCACCTGCCGACCCTACCGCCTCCCAGGACAAGCGAAGATGTGCTTTGCCGCGTCTGCTCATTTCTGCGATGTAAGTGTTTCCAAGGTCAGGCGAGGTCAGGTGACCAGTGCCACGACTCAGAACCGGAGGTGGGGGGAGATGGGAGGGGCGCGTGACGGCGAATTCTGCCCCTTGGACACGACACATGGGAACGATCTCAAGAGCATTGAAAACGGTGCCACAGAGCAGATCATTGGGGAGCGATTTCTGGTTCCTTCATACTTACGATCTTCGTTTTCAATATCGTCGGTTTAATTGTCCTTTTACATAATTTAGGTTTCTGTGGTGGCTCACACAACTCC
This sequence comes from Pteropus vampyrus, assembly GCF_000151845.1. Taxonomy (NCBI): domain Eukaryota; kingdom Metazoa; phylum Chordata; class Mammalia; order Chiroptera; family Pteropodidae; genus Pteropus; species Pteropus vampyrus. Next base: position 252,953 of record NW_011889238.1, read on the forward strand.
CGATTGTCCCGCACGGGCCCCGACGAGCCGGCTGACTGGTCCCTTCGCTCTGATGCCGAGAAACTCGCACAGCAAACACCCCGCAGCCGCTCGCCGCGGGCCGGCTGTGGTCTCAGGGCTGGCCCCGGGCTCCACAGCGCTCGTGTTTTGTGGTTGGGCGGGGACAGCGAGGCGCGGGGGCTGGGAACTCGCCATGTGGTGGAGGGCGAGGGCCAACCCAGGAAATCCGCCTGCAAGTCTGCGGTCCGAAGGGCGGGGGCGTTTCCCGGAGCCCCTGCGGCTCCTTCGATGCGTACACTGCGCCTCGAGCCCCTGCCACCTCCTGGGCGGACGCCCCGTGTTTCACGTTTTGCTCTGCACGGGGCCCTGTGCCATCCGCCGACACCTCCACGTGTGTGCTGAGCCCAGGCTCTCTGTCGGGCTCTGCGCTGGGTGATGAGGGAACCCCCGACCCCGAATAATGGTCCCTGTCTTTATAATGACAAAGAAGGCAACAGGAAAACCCAGGGTCCTCACAGTGGCTCTGCCTTCAGGGCCAAGGGGCAGTCCTGGAAATGGGGGGACTTTGTGGGCTTCTGCAGGTGTGATCTGGGGCACTGGGAGCTGTGCGCTCGATCTTGAATAAGCGGACGAATAAGAATAAGAGCGTTCATGGTTGGTGACCCCCCCGTGGGCTCAGAGCTCTGGGGAGGCTTCGCAATACCTGTGGGGGGGCTGCTGTGCTCCGAGGTCCCCGTTCCCACAAGGCCCTGCAGGTGGACTCCAGCAGGTGGAGCAGAGTGTCCCACGTGACACGGCTGGTAAGCCAGGGTTCGGACCACCAAGTACTCTTCCCGTCTCTCGGGGGCCCGGGTGCAGTGCAGTGCGGTCTGGAGTTGGCACCAAACCAGGAACGCTCAGAATGATGGGGAGGGCTCGGGGAAGATGCCGGAAAAGCCCTCAGCGTGGGCCGGGGGTACCGGCGCCTCTGGACATGACCCCTGGTCTGTCGACAGTGCGGGCGCAGCAGAGGGCTGGACGGCGGCCGCCGCGAAGCCAGACGGCCTGGCCGACGCCCTGGCCCCGCCCCTCACACGCGGGCCGC
>NW_011889238.1:257983-259317 GCF_000151845.1 Pteropus vampyrus
CACAGTCGCCCCGATATCAGATCAGACGGAGGATTTTGTCGACGGAATCTGTGCTGCTTCCAGGCCGGAGGCAGCTGCGAGGCACGTGAGAAATGTCCTGTTCTTCATCCTTTCTCTCTCATTAAAGTCTCCCCGAGTCATCAACCCCCTTTCTGTGGCCCTAATTCATTCTGCGTGGCACGGACGTGAGCCGGGAGGGTGTCTCCCCCACGGCTCTCTCTGTGCTGCCACGTGTGCCCTACGATCCACTCCAAAAACGGCCGGGAAGGACGCCCTGTGCCAGGGCTGCTGGATGCAGTGGACAGACGTGAGGCGGGCCGCTCCGGTTCCACGGAAACGAATCCTCGGCGCTCTGCCAGGCCCAGGGAGCTCGGAGCAGGATGCAGGGTTCGTCAGAGGCCCGTGTGTTAGGTGAGTCTGCCCTTCGCTGCCTGCCAAGAGGCGGCGGGTGCCCGGCTGCCGAGTCGCACTCCGGGGTCCGGCGGTGGTGGCTGGTTCCTCCGCCTGCTGAAGGGGGGCTGAAAGCTCCCCGTGCTCGACTCCGGCCGCTCTGCTTGTCCCCTGCTCCCTACCAGGTGGCCTCCCTGCTGTTCCCCGCACCCCGACACAGACGTCACTGGGTAACCCACTGTCCCGCACGGAGGGGCAGCATTGTCTAACAAGTGCCGACAGAAGACCCGAGACACCACGACGCCCGTCGCGTAAGCCCAGCTGCTGCTTTGAAGAAAGGGGCCGGTTCTTTCAAAGCCTTACTGTGTCTCACCAATTTGTGTCGTTTGCTACTGCAAACTTCTCCGCAGACCGCTGCTCAAAAAAGAGACGCAGTCGTCATTCCAGAATTCGTAACAAAAATAAGGGACGGCATGGAGTGTCACCAACAGGCTGCATTGTAATTTCTCCTCCTGGGATGTCAGAATTTTCTCTACTTCAATGAGCACTCTCGTTGGGTATTCTAATTACTGTGACAAATATCAAAATATTACCTCTGTTGTCGCCGCGATCGACTTAAGAAAATGTCTTTGAATCTAAGAAGGCTTGTTCTGTCGCTTTGCTGCAAAGTGAATTGTGTCTCCGTTGAGTGTGCACCATCTGGCAGTTGGCCGAGTGCTTCCTTTGGGCCGGTGACACAGGGCGATGCTTTTCCAGAGCGTCCTAGTGTGAGCTAAAGCCAGCGAGGCTTCCGAGCGACGTTTTACGGAGCTGGAGGGATGTCCAGGGACACAGACCACCAGCAAACTGGGGCCCAGAATGCTTGCGAATTCCCTCCTCCAGAAAACCTATTAGCCTGGTGGTTCTCAAAGTGGGTTCCCTGGACCAGTACTACGGGCATCACC
>NW_011889238.1:259367-261017 GCF_000151845.1 Pteropus vampyrus
AGTAAAAGCAGCACCGATCGCACGCAAGCGGGCCCTCGATCGGCAGCTCGCACTCGCCCACCCGTCGGACGTGCATTTTACATTTATTAAACACCTCCTGTTTGCCAGGCACAGTGCCGGGACCTGGGGACCGTGATAGATCACACGGGGTCCATCGCTGCCCCTCCGAGTCAACAGGTGAGGTCCGTTCGCAGACCCTCCCCAGACTCTGAAAGCCCGAGCATGTGTTTGAATGGTGCTCGCTCAAACAACTGGACTCGGGCCAAACAAATGTCCTTCCTATTTTCCCCTGGGGCGCTCTGTGTCGGCCAGGCACTGCCAGGAACGGGGGTTCTGGAGGCCGTTGAGGCCCACAGTCATATATTTTGCACCCTAGACCATAACATGGGGTGGGGGTGCCTGCGAGTTCCTCACATTCTGTCTAACGGGCCCTGGAGGGGGGGGGAGGTGGCCTGCCCCTTCGATCCGGGCATCGCGGGAGAGCCAGCGTCCACATGTTCCCCAGGTCCAGTGCCTTAGCGACCAGCGGGCCCCACCCGACTCCCCAGCTCACAGCCGGTTACTTCAGTTCTGGACGGGGACGCTGTCGCCACCTTGTACCGTCCGGTAGCTGGCCCAGACCTGACAGCAATCTGGTAGCCTGCTCAGAGTTCCAGGAAGGGCGGGGACGCCGATCGCAAGGCTGCTTACCTACTTCACCTTAAGGGACACAGAGCAGAGACACAGACTGGGCGAGGAGAGTCCACATCGAATGGCCACAGAGGCACAGATGTATCCGAGTGGCCAGGGTCTACTGGCCACGAATTTTAGCAGAAAGGTAAAAAAAGACCCTTGGTTCCGACTCCAGCAAATCCACTCCCATCTTCGTGCTGCCAGCCAGGGGTCGGCAGACATCAACTGTCACGGGCAAGACAGTAAATATTTTGGGTTCCTCGGGCCCTACGGTCTCTGCCACCACTGCGAGTCACTGACATTCCATTGCCAACACAACAAATGAGCTCGGCCGCCTTCCAATGACACTTTATTTCTGGACGACGAAATTTGGATTTTGTATCATTTTCACTTGTCACGAAGTATTTTCTCCCTTCCATTTGTTTTCCATCTTTTAGAAACGTACCCACCATTCTTGGCTGTACGAAGGCAGGTGACAGGCCAAATCTGGCCACGGGCCACAGTTTGCCAGCCACTTCCCTTAGACAATATGCTGGGCCACCTGTTTCTAGACACTGGACGATCTGGCTTGCCTCTGACACCGTGGCGGGCTGGCATGTATGCGACCTCCCTCTCAGTGTTTCTATTATGACAATTCACGAGCACACACAAAAGAAAATGACAGACGACTACGAACTACTCCCCAGCAGAGCCGCCCGCCGGCGCCGGCAGCCGCCACCGTGAGTTCTCACGCCACGTCGGGGGCGCCGCGTAGACGTGAGTAAGTGAACAGGCGTGTCCGAGTCCTCACGAGACCGGCGGGTGTGCCGATAAATTAGAAGGCTCATTCGCCCTCGCCTGAACGCTGTCGTTGAGAGACAGAGTTAGACGGGCGTGTTCGAAGGCTGGGACGTTTTTCCCCACCCTCTGGTCTGGTAGCAGGCCATTCGGAGAACAAAATGGGTAAGGAACTTAGGAGTCGAGTCAGAAGCAGGAGAC
>NW_011889238.1:264272-268680 GCF_000151845.1 Pteropus vampyrus
GGGCCCAGAATGCTTGCGAATTCCCTCCTCCAGAAAACCTATTAGCCTGGTGGTTCTCAAAGTGGGTTCCCTGGACCAGTACTACGGGCATCACCTGGGAACATCTTAAAATTGCCAGATGCCCAGATCCCACCCTAGACTTGCCAAGTCAGACACTCTGGGCTGGGACCCAGTGACCCGTGTTCTAACCTTGGGCAGGTTAAGCCCTTTGGGAGATGCCGAGGCCACTCGAGCTTAAAAAAAAAAACCACTGTCCTACAGTTTCACGACAGAATGACCCACCAACGTGAAGGACAGAGCGACGCATCCAAGATGTCACTCGAGCAGCTGTTATCAGCATCAGCAACTTTGACAATCGGTCTGTAGCAGGTTGAAAGGTGAAATATCCTCCCCTCCAAAGATATGTCCGTAACCCAGAAACTGGGACTGACCTCGTTTGGGAAAAAAAGTCTTGGCAGATATAATTAAGGATCTCAGGACAGGATTAACCCAGCTTATCCAGGTGGGCCCTAAACCCGTCAACAAGTGTCCTTTAAGACAGCGGCCCCCAACCTTTCTGCTGTGCGGCCCGGTTCTTAACAGGCCACGGACCGGTACTGATCCACAGCCCAGGGGTTGGGGATCCTGCCCTGGAAGGAACCTTGCCCATGGCTTGATTTCAGGTGTCTAAGCTTCAGAACTGTGAGCAAACACATTTCTTCTGGTTTGAGCCTCCGTGTTTAGGGCGATTCGTTACGCAGCCCTCGGAAAGCAGCACACGGCCTGACCTGGATCCTGCACACATCTGGTCACGTGACCTCCAACATGGCTACACCCGGAGGAACCGCTTTATAACTTGAGGTCGAAGGAGGAGAAAAATTGCTCTTAAGGTCACACATTTCAAGGGAGCGTGGCACATCTACTCCTGGATGAATCGGGGAAGCTGTAGAACGAACGTCTGTGTCCCACCCAAACCCCTCTGCTGAAATCCTACCCCCCGTGTGACAGCGTCAGGAGGCGGAGCCTTTGGGAGGTGACGAGGCCATGGTGGGGGAGGCCCTTGTGAACAGGCCTGGCGTCCTTGTAAAAGAGACCTTAGAGAGCCCCTCGCCCCTCCTCCACGTGAGGACACAGGGGGAGCATGAGCCAGGAAGCGGGTGCTCACCCACCGCCGATCTGCAGGGGCCTTGACCCCAGCCTCAGAACCACGAGAAGGAAGCATCAGGGGCTGAGCCCCGCGGCCCACCGTGCGCCGTTACAGACGCAGACACAGGTCGGCGCCGACTTTGGCGCTCTCCGGTTCGGCTCCCGGTCCAGGGGTCAGCCACGGACTCTCCTAACTGCCATGCGGATGTGTCCCCTGCTGGAAACGCACAGCAGGGCCGCAGAGTAACCATGGACGGTGGATGCGAGCCACACGGGACCTGCCCTGACAGCATCCGAGCTCCGTCCACCACTCAGCTGCCCGAGTGTCAGCCCACACGTGGGCCGAGGCCACTGAAGTCAGCCCCTCCCAACTGCCCAGTGTCCACACACGTCCCCTAGAAGGTGGCGGGGAATTCCACGTACAGCCCCTCGGAGCCCCCGGGCGTTAGTTACGGCCTGCCAAGGCTCGGAGGGGTCCAGGAGTCGCGAAGCCTGGCTCCCTCCGATGAGCCTAGAATCTCCCAAACTTGTGCGGCTGCCGGATGCTTCTGCTCGGGAGCTTCTCGCATTGATCCCATTTAACAGATGAGAAAACCGAGGCACGGGGAGGTCAGGTCGCTCGCCCAGCTCACTCAGCCAGGAAGTGGGGGCGTCGGGCCCGCGGCCCAGGCTGCGCCAGGCCAGGGTCCGCGCACGCAAACACCGCGGTGCCTCCTGCTCACTGCCTCCCTCCCATTTTTAACCCGTCTAGTAAAATAACTCACGAAACTCTAACCTTACACACCTTTACCTCATCTTCCCGGCTAGGCCCAGAGTCAGGGGCAGGCTCCACCGCCCCCCGCCCCCTTCCCATTTTGTTCAGTAGACGGAAGGCCCGGATTCTGACCACGGTCAGAAATAGTCCTGTGCGCCAACCCTGGGAGCAGTCTGTGCTTCCACATGCCCAAGCTAATGTCACGTAACACCTTGGCAGAAGGGACCAAACGCACAAACGACTGCGTGAACGGAACAGCGGTGACTGGCTCAAAGCGGGAGCTCTCTACTGGGGTCGCCCTTGCGGCTGAATGGCCTGCAATGCACGTGACATCCCCACCACAAAGAGGGGCCCCGTCCCAAATGCCAGGGGTGCCCAGGCCGAGAAGCGGGGTTCACAGATGCGTGCCCCACAGTCGACTGCAGGGCAACGTAAGAGGGGAAACGCGGCGGGTTCAGGCGGGGGCTGGCGAATCTCGGCCCGCGCGCCCCGGCCCGCCTGCTGATCGCCTTTGTGAATCGTGTTATCAGTGTTGCTCAGTCAGCCGTGTGCGTCCTGTGCACAGCTGCTTCTGCAGTACGATGGCAGAGCGGGGCTTAGTCACGACAAAGGCCGCCCTGGCTTGCGAAGGTAAAAACGTTTCCCACTTGGCCCTTCCAAGTCCGCCCACGGATTCACGGGGTCCGCCCAGCCCGAGTGCGCCTCCCTTGCAGAGTGAGTGCAGCGTGACGGGCTGTGCTTCCTCCCGGGGCGCGGCTCGGTGGCTCGTGGTTGTCGGTGGGCTCTGCTCGGTCCCCGGCCGGCTCTGCGGCGTGTGCGTGACGTCCCCGCCGGCTTCCGGAACCGCACGCGTAGCCGATTCCCGCCCCCGCGTCCTCTCCTCTGCCGTCCTGCGCCTGTTCCTTCCAAATCAGCAACTGCTGGGAAACCAGGCTCGCCGAGACCCGGAGGTAGCAGAGAAGCGGGCCATCACCGAGCCACTAGAAGACCCGGTAGCCCACGCCCGAGCTCGAGAACCAGGGACGTCCACGGGGCAGAGCTGGAGCTGGCCCCGATGCACAGGAAATTCAGGCGGAAGGGGACAAACACTTCTCCTCCGCCGGAGTTCACTGGTTCGAGAGCGTCCGCCAGACCAGGATGGAGCGGCGAGTCAGGAGGCCGCTCCCTCTGCCTTGGACAGTGGCCCTGCCCCTCCCGTCGCCTGGCGACAATGAAATGACTGGCCACCGGCCCATCGGGCGTGCTGCCCAGCACAGTGCGCTCTGGCGCCTCAGAAGCTGGTCCACTTAGAACACAAAAATGTCCAAATCGGTGTTTTTCAAATAGACCTCGCAAGCCGTTCTGGGTTTGAAATCAGTTCAGTGGGTGTCGAGCGGCTTTTGTAAGCAACGAAGGACAACGGACAGCAAAATACCAGTTTGTCACACGAGGTAACAGTAACTATTGCTTTGTGAAACTTTATTGTAGATGTAAACATACACACATGTGTGTGTGTGTATATCCGCACATGTCACATGGATGTTACATAATATGTTACATAACACTGTTCCACACACTCGCGCTCGTATGCGTGCTCTAAGTCACAATCCTAAATTTATGTCTGTGCATTGTAACAAAGGTCAAGAAGCCCTGCTTACCACGGGATCTGTATTTTCTGACTTTGGCGGCTGGAACAGAAGCAGGAAGTCGGAAAGAAATATTTTCACTTCCTCGCGTTAAGAAGCCACAGTCAGCACTTCCTTCTGGTCCCCTAAGAGTGACCGAATGTCAACCGAGAGGGGACATTGCCTACGAGGGCCACATTTAATTCTTTGTGACCTAAGAAACCAAAACATTGGAGGGCTAGAAAGATGCCGCGGAAAAATAAAGTCCGACACTTTTTCTCACTTAGTCTAAGGACTTTCACGGCTTTTGTTAGAACCATAACCCGTATTCCATTTTTTACCATTTTAACTGATTTTTACAAGTTTTGCCCTAAGTAACCATCTCTGTAAGCACAGATTTTTACGCGATATCCTTCCTAATGCACATACGACTCCATGGATAATTAAACAAATAGAAGTGTTTATGTACCGCCTAACGCCGCCGGTACCCGCTGGAACTCTCTGCGAGAGCCTCACTTTGCCCATCCTCCCCAAACCGATTTCCCCCGTGACAGTCAGAGAATCCTTTTAAAACGCAAATCGATCTCCTTCCAGCTCAGTGGCCTCCCGCCTCTCCTGAGAGGGTCCAAGCCCCCACCCACTCCACTCACACCTCGCTGGGGCTGCTCACCCCGGCTTCGGGCAGTGCCTGGAACTGGCCAACCTTCCTGTCATCCCCAGGCGGGTCCTCTGTCTGGCCCACTCTTTCTTCGCACAATGAACACCTCAGCCTGCTCTCTGAGCGCTCACCTGAACAGGTGTGCCAACGCTGACTGGCTTCGTCACGCCCTCATCAGAGACCTCTCTGCCCGTCTCTGGGCCCCGCATAGCCAGGCCCCCCACCACCGGAGCAATGCCCTGCCTGTTTTTCTTCACACAGATGGTA
>NW_011889238.1:269770-272727 GCF_000151845.1 Pteropus vampyrus
AAGTGTTTTTGTTAGCAAAGGCTGGGATGGCCCCACCGCCGAGATGGATCTCAACCTGGTCGTACTGCGTACGAGCGATCGTCCATCGTGAGACCACCGGGGGGTACGACCCCCAGCGCCTACTGCTTTCTATGTCCCTTTGTCTTGTCAATCATTGGTACCTGAGTTACGCTACCATAGTCTGTGAGAGAGTAACCTGTGCAGAATTACGGGGTTATCTGTCTGCTCCGACCCCGTCTTCCCGTAAGTCAAGGATCCTACAAAAATTCCGTTATATAAGCCATAGAATTGCCTGCTTCGCCTTTCGACCTGAAGATACTTCTCGTTTCGATGGACACTGTGCCGACCGTCGGACACCCACTCATGCAGCCAGACCTTGGCGCGTCTGCACGTCGTCCGCACGTCACCAGCAAGGCCTCCCCTCCTCCCTCACGCTAAGGCCCTGCCCGCTCTCCAAGGTCCTGCTCCAGGGCTCCCCAGCCTGCACGCCTGGCACGGACAGCGCAGGAGACCCTAAGACGCATAGCGCCCACGTTTTGGGGAATCGCTCCACCCTCGGGACCCCGTATCCTCCCTGGGCCCTCTGCTCGGAACGCTACTTCCCTGCCCTGCCCTGTCGCTTTTTAAAATTGTGATATTTTATGTAATAACTATGTACGGTGCCAGACGGGTACTAGATTTATGGGGGGGGTCACTTATCAGTTATATAAATGTCTAGCCCCCACGTTGTACACCTGACACCGATATAATATCATATACCAACTGGAATCCCCAGAATTAAAAAAACTTTTTAAAATTTTTGATATTTTATTCATTATGAGTTGTTTGTCTCAGTTTGATATTTAAAAATACTGCATTATGATATCGTCTTTGCTACGGAGTCTGGAGGCCTGTTAAACCGTGTGCCGAGGCCGGCGCCGCGCCTGCCTCCGCCTAGTGCTGGCCGGGCTCCTGGCACAGGCCTCTTCGCAGTTCCTTCTCCACGGACGCCCTCAGCTCCCCGCCCCCACTCCCCACCTCGCGGCACCCACGAGGGGTTGTCAGCTGCTGGCGAACCCACGCACCAGGCCCCGCAGGAGCAACGATGGGGTACGGCGTGCACATAGTCGGGTTCTGCGCCTTAACAGGGCACGATCGAGGGGCCGTTGGGGTGTGACTCGGGCCTGAGGGACCTTCCTGGCCCTTCCTCTACCACCCAGCACTGCAGGCGGGGGGCCGCGTGCGGTGAGCCAGAAACCCCCAAACAGCCCTGGCCCCTGAGTCCCGAGGGCGGCGGCTGTGCTGGGGGGAGGAGGCTGTGCTGGGGGGGTCGTGGGGGCGGAGAGGGGGATGGAGGCTGTGTGTGGGGGGCAGGGGCTGTGCGGGTCACGGCACCCACCCCGCCGTCCCCAGCAGCCCCGTCCCGCAGAGAGGGCCGCCCGTCCGCGGCGCAGGCTCCGCGCACTCGTGACCGGCACCTTCCAGGGCCTGCAGGGCAGGAAGAAGCGTCAGGACTCAGGACGGAGACGGAGAATGGCGGTGTCTGAGTCAACGGCGGAGACGGGGGCGCCGGGACAGAACGGGGGGTGGTCCACGCGGTTGCCGCTAACCGGATACCGTTGGGTCTCCTTCCCTGCCCATGGAATGGCCGCATTAACCAGGGAAACACTAGCTATCAACAAAGCAAATGCGCACGTCGCGTGGTTTAACAGGACAGAAGCTTGTTTACGCATCGCAGAACAGCCCGCGCGGCACAGGGTGGCGGGCAGGTGTCCCGCACGGCTTCCATCCGGCAGCCGCCCGCCCCCCGGCCACAGGTGTCCTGCCTCCAGCGGGCAGAAGGGAGGACAGGGTGCGGAAGGCATGCACGCTGAGCCTGGGAGCGACTCGTCACCTCACACTGGCAAGTGCACGTTTCGTGGCCTCGTCGAAGCCAGAGGAGCTGGGGGTACAGTCTTTGGCCCGGCGGCCACTCATGGGGGGCAATTCCACACTAGGAAGATGGAAGCGCAGATGCTCGGTGAACCGGCACCTCTGCCTTCATCACAGAAGCTGAGAGAACAGCACGCTCATTCCTCCAGCTTCCACAGCAGGCACACGAGGCCACGGGACCCAGCTCTGGTTGGTGACACGCAATGGCAAGTCTCCGGGAGACCGCCGGTCCCGCCTTTGCTTCCAATGAGAGGGGGAGTCATAGCTGCTGCTGGCCCTTGTGCCTTCCTCCTGCTCGGATGTCACCCTGGTGTCCGCAGCAGCCATCTGCAGGCATGAGGGACGACGAGGGCATCGCAGAGACACTTCTCCAAAGCTCTGACAGGGCTGAGCTCTGCCGCTCGGGCTGCCCCTCCCGCTCTTTCGCTGCATGAGGAGAGCAGCCCACTCCACGTGAGCCCCGCCATCCGCGCATCCCGGTACCCGCAGCCGGAAGCATTCCCGTCTGGCACAGCCAAGCCCAGGGACTCGTCTTCCTCCAAAATAAATGTCACTCAACTCCAATAAAGTTTACAAGTTATCGTTCCCTTTGGCTTATCCACACGTGGGCCTCGGGCCCTTTCTGCCCCTGACTTAGGATTGAGGAACCTTTGTAAGTTCCTAAGAGAAACGAAAGAGAGACAAACGAGACGCTGCCCAGCGGGTCGGAGTCTGGTTCTCGTTCGGCGGGACGTCTCCCCGCACAGCCGGGCACCCCGATGCGTCCGCCTGGGTGAGAACCCAGCTCCGATGCAAACACGTGGCCTCTTCGACCTCGCGGGACCCACGGTGCTGGGGAAAGCAGAGGGAAACACACAAGAGCTACAAGGGAAAGCGCCGGACGCGCCGATGGGGAGAGAAAGTTCTTTCCGGGGGCCGCTCGCCTCCCCCTCCGACCCGCGATCCTCCGCCCGGTCCGCTCCGCACCCCGCCTCCCGCGTTCTCCCCGAGGAATCGTCTGTGATGCCGCGTGAGTCCCCAGTGCCAGGCCTTTCCGCTAGAGGAGA
>NW_011889238.1:274133-275693 GCF_000151845.1 Pteropus vampyrus
GGCCGAACCCGCTTGAGCAGTGACCAACCTGTGCAGCCGTGCACCCTGCAACGAGGCGCAGTGGAAACTTCACCTCACTTTCTCGGGCTGTCGGGCTGATCATCCCCAGGCTAAATCCATTTTCCCAGACCTCTTCCCTCTTCCCTCCCTTCCTCCCACCCTCCCTCGCTCCTCCCCCCTTCTCTCTTCCCTCCTTTCCTTTTAGTGTGTGACCTCCATAGAGCTTCTGAGTACTCGATATTTTAAATGGCTGCACATGGGGTGCGCTTCGCTCTCCAGCTGTCCGCAGAGCCCGCCACCCCGTCTGTGAGCGGAACAGCCCCCAGCGCACGAGCCCCGCTCCTTCCCCGGCCTCTCGCGGCACCAGAATGAGGAGACTCGGAACACGCAGGAGAAGATGTTAGGATGCCAAGCGCCTCTTTTTCCCCTTCTAATGAACAGCTGCGAGGAGCCAACTTTCGGAGGTAGAGTTTACACACGGATAAGATGAGAGGGTTTTTAATTTGGGTCGTTGACAAGGTCACCAATAGAACTAAGTTATTGTTATTTATTTTCTTTTCCAACATGCCTTCATTAACTGTCTTTTAAAAAACGGTACGAAGAAGTCCAAGGCTTTTGATGAACGCACTTTCTCTCGCTTGCTACTCACTTTCAAATTAAGCAACGGCTGCGGCCGAGCGGTCGGAAGCCGGGCAGCGCCCTGGCCCACTCCGCCTTTTCCTTGGCGAGGTCCCGTCGAGGCCACCTGCCGACAAGACACTTTGCTTTGAAATCTCCAGAGGCAAGAGCCCAAGACCCGCAGATGACAGAACAGACCAGATCGGACTCAGATAGGGAAGTGACAAATGTCCATGAACCTCCCTGACGAAGTGTGGGCCGAATGAAACGCACCAGCTCCTCCCCAGATGACTGACTCTGCTGCTCTGGCGTGTCCAGCATCCATTCCCTCTCTCCCTCCCTCCCTCCCTCCCTCTCTCTCTCTCTCTGTCTCTCTCTGGTGATGACTTTTAGTTTCTTTTGGGTCACCATCGCCACTGAAGGGGGTTTGGCTGAGACTGACCCCTCCTCCTCGCCGGGGGCGGACACAACCCTCAAGCCAGATCAAGATGCTTTCACAGTGACTGGCTCAGGAACAGCCCTGTGACCCAATCTGGGCCACTGAGAACCATCCTCAGTGCTTTGGCTGAACGGGACTTGCTCGGCTATAAAGGTACAGGCGTGGGCGTCCTGGCAGAGGCTGCCTGACGACGAAGCCAGCACAGGACCAAGCAGGGGCAAGAGCTAAACACGGAGACAGAGCATGTCCCCGTGACGCTGCCTGTCGAGGGCCCTGATGCAGCCGTGCCCGAAGCTCGCTCTGCCCTCGGGCCTGGCCATTCCATGGGCCACGACTTCCTTCCGTCCTTTCCCTTCGGCCGTGTGATTTCAGTCTGTTACCTTCACTGCAGTGGTCCTGACGATGTTTTACACCCCGCGCAGATTACGTAGCAGAATTCACTGAGAAATCCTGACTCGGCGACCTTCGAATCTGTACACGGCGAACACGGCTCCCGATCACTC
>NW_011889238.1:276186-277507 GCF_000151845.1 Pteropus vampyrus
AAGGAAAGACGCCATCGAGGGCTCTTTTTTCAAAAAGGATGTTTCAGTCACATGGCCTCACGGTCCTGCCGTCCACGGCTCATTTTTGCAGGTTCAGACGGTGCGAGGCCGAAGGAAGCCAGTCCCAACATCCCCGCTCTGCCACGGCGGGCGCGTCACCCCACCCGCTCTGTGGCTGGAGGCTGATTTTACGGGGGGACGGAATCCGCTGCCTGGCGCGGAGAGGCTGGAGATGCCTCGTCTCCTCGTCAGGACGCAGCAAGGACAGCAGGCGTCAGCACTCGGGCACGCGCCAGAAGCCAGGAGCCGCCGAAATGTCCTTTGCGCACAAACCTCCGTTTGGAGCGACCTGCCTTATCTCATTTCGAGGCTGAGGTTACATGAGGGGGGGGACAATAAGGACATCGTGCCCCAAATCACTCGGCCACTTGCTCTTGAGGGCGAGGCGGAACGGTCCCACAGCCCTGCTGGCCACAGCGCTGTGCCCTCGGGGTGCTGTGACCCTGAGCCAGGCGCCTCACACGTGCTCAGCGAGGCCAGGCAGACCTTCCCCGCGTGCGGCCTGAGCGTAAATATTTCAGCCCCGGCAGACGGGAGGCCAAACGCGAAGTCAGAACTCATACAACAGGGAGGAAACCAACGTCCACAATGTTTTTTGACGCCGTCAAGGCAAAACCCATCACTGTGATCATGCGACAGGAACCCCACGGAGGATCTGCTGCTCAGGGTTCACCCCGTCACTGTCACCGAAGCGTGGAGGAAGCCGCGGGTGTGGCAGAAAGGTGTGCCGTGGCCAAGTCATTTCCGGGCACCGCAATATGAACGGCATATGATTTTCACGTGTCATGCATTTCCCTTCTTTGGATTTTTTTTTTATCCTTAAAAAAATGTACAAACCATTCTTAGCTCGTGGGCTGGGTGATAAGAGGTGGCGGGCCAGGCGTGGCCCTCGGGCCACAGTCTGTGGCCTCGGCGAGGCTGGAAGCGCCAGCTGTAATGAGCCACTTTTACTTCAAACACGACTGTTGCGTGTAGTTGGCCGTTTCCTCTTCGGTTGAAAGGGACACCCCCTAACTCGGAGTCTCCCTGGCTCTGCCCCTCTGCTAGGCCAGGGAGCAGGGAGGACGAGGCTCAGCCCCTCATCCACAAGGGCTCCTGGCCCAGGGCGATGTCGGCCACGGGCGACACACAGCACGATTCCTCAGGGTCTTCTAAGGGTCTGATAACGCTTCTCCAGGGACGAGTGACCATGATTGAAATACACAGGTCACTTTAGGTGACCTCCACTAAGAGAGAAAGACCCTCAGAGCCCACAGGGGCT
>NW_011889238.1:277962-282673 GCF_000151845.1 Pteropus vampyrus
GGGGGGGACAATAAGGACATCGTGCCCCAAATCACTCGGCCACTTGCTCTTGAGGGCGAGGCGGAACGGTCCCACAGCCCTGCTGGCCACAGCGCTGTGCCCTCGGGGCGCTGTGACCCTGAGCCAGGTGCCTCGCACGTGCTCAGCGAGGCCAGGCAGACCTTCCCCGCGTGCGGCCTGAGCGTAAATATTTCAGCCCCGGCAGGCAGGAGGCCAAACGCAAAGTCAGAACTCATACGACAGGGAGGAAACCAACGTCCACAACGTTTTTTGACGCCGTCAAGGCAAAACCCATCACTGTGATCATGCGACAGGAACCCCACGCAGGATCCACTGCTCAGGGTTCACCCCGTCACTGTCACCGAAGCGTGGAGGAAGCCGTGGGTGTGGCAGAAAGGTGTGCCATGGCCAAGTCATTTCCGGGCACCGCAATATGAACGGCATATGATTTTCATGTGTCATGCATCTCTCTTCTTTGGATTTTTTTTTTTTAATCCTTAAAAAAATGTACAAACCATTCTTAGCTTGTGGGCTGGGTGATAAGAGGTGGCAGGCCAGGCGTGGCCCTCGGGCCACAGTCTGTGGCCTCAGCGAGGCTGGAAGCGCCAGCTCTAATGAGCCACTTTTACTTCAAACACGACTGTTGCGTGTGGTTGGCCGTTTCCTCTTCGGTTGAAAGGGACACCCCCTAACTCGGAGTCTCCCTGACTCTGCCCCTCTGCTAGGCCAGGGAGCAGGGAGGATGAGGCTCAGCCTCCCATCCACAAGGGCTCCTGGCCCAGGGCGATGTCGGCCACGGGCGACACACAGCACGATTCCTCAGGGTCTTCTAAGGGTCTGATATCGCTTCTCCAGGGACGAGTGACCATGATTGAAATACACAGGTCACTTTAGGTGACCTCCACTAAGAGAGAAAGACCCTCAGAGCCCACAGGGGCTGCCCAGGTCCCGAACGTGGACACGGTCCCAGAGACGGGGGGCGGGACTTGCCGGTCGTTCCCTCCAGTGTTTCCCGGTGTCCCCTCTGACCACCATGAGTGGGCGACCTGCTGACCGTCCCAGTTACCTCCCACTGGCAGACGAAGCGCTTCATCATGAGGGCGAGGCCTGGCTTGAGTAGCTCCTGGGTGTCAGAAAGCACGTTGTGACACCGGATGCTATAATTAGGCACCTGCTCTTCGCGGACAGGCGGCTCCGTAAATCTGAGATCCGGAGAGGGGCAATCGCATCGGGGTCCCTGCCGCCCTGCTGACAAACGGGGGGGCGGGGAGCTTAATATTTTTATTTCTTTATTTTTAGTGCAGATTTCATTTAGACCTGATGAATCACCTGCTTCTTAAATAAACTCTACGAATGTCAAAAGGTGGAAGGATTCTGCGTCATTTCGTTTTGTATTCATCTAGTACCACGTTTAAATAGGAAAAACGTTTTTCTTTTAATCACCTTGACCCAATTTTAATCTCCCACCTGGCAATGAATGTGTAGTTCCCAGAAATGTCATTTAACCCGGGAGGAAAGGCTTGGGAAACGAATACGGCTCGGGTCTCTCACGGGCGATCTCTGGAGAGCCCCAGGCTTCCAGGCAAAGGGCCCGCGGGAGTTTTAAAGCATCAAAGCGAAGCGGAGAAGCGGGCAGATGATGGACGAGGGGAACACAGGTGGAGGCGCGGATGGAGCAGGTGGAGGGTGGACGGAGCAGGTGGAGGTTGGACGGAGCGGGTGGAGGTTGGACGGAGCGGGTGGAGGTTGGACGGAGCAGGTGGAGGCTGGACGGAGCAGGACACAGGTGGCCCTGGAAGGCATCTGGAAAGAGGCATAAGACAGGGGCGTGGATCCAGCACTCGTGAATGGCAGCCCTGTCCCAACGCAGTGTCAACAGATCTGAGGCAGGTGAGCAACAGCTCAAAGTCCAGGAGAGTTCAATGTTGAGGTTTCTGTGCCAAGAAACAGTGCTGTCTGCATCTCAGACGGGCAGAGCCGACCCAGAAACGTGTGAGCGCAAAGGACGCGCAGCTCCGTGGGGCCCGAGCTGGCTGCTCCGCAGGCCGACTAAGTATCGGGGCGTCTGCTTCATCCTCAAGCGGGTACACGGATGGCTGCTGAATCCCAGGTGTCACATAAGACACCACAACACCCAGGGGAAGAAGGGGAAATGTCGAGTGACACAAACCGGGACCCGTGCCCATTCCTGAACCAATCAGTGATCAAAGGAATGGATTTCCCTTAGATCAGCTGTGTGAGTTTTAAGACGCGACTCCAAATTTTTTGACACCCCATCAGGATGTGGGGTCTGTGTCTCCTCCTCTCTGTGAATCTGGGGAGTCTTGTAAAAGCTTCAGCCACTAGAAAATGGCAGAAAGGACGCGTGTGACCCCTCAAGCGAGGTTCTAGGCATGCTTTCTTGGAGGAAAGCCAGCCGTCATTTAAGATATGTGACGACCCCGAGGCTGCCACATTAGAAAGCCGATGACAGCCCAGCTGAGCGCCGGCACCAACCCGCAGCCATTCGAGCGTGCCATCCTGGCCGTCCAGCCCAGGAGAGCTCTCAGGTGACTTCGGCCCCAGCCGACATCTCTACAACTTCACAAGAGACCCCGCGAGAGAACCGCCCAGACAAGCCCTGTGCCACAAAATCACGAGCAAAACCAAATGGTTCCTCTAAACTTCTAAGTCCCAGGGTAATTTGCATACAACGGTACAAACCAGAAGACCCATCGCATCAACTTCCGGAGCTGGGGGAGGGATCAGCGGTCCCCGGGGCGCACGGATGGGTGGGAAGGGCGAAGACCTGAACGTGGACTCAATCGAGAGTCCGTGACGGTGGAGGGAGTGGGTGCCGCCGGCAGCATCTTCTACAACTTGGACAAAGTCAGTGCGTGAACCTCCCGCGAGTTAATCTGTGCAGAGCATTAACACAGTGTCTGACATGTAATCGGGACTTGATAAATGATAGTTATTTCTATTACTTTTCTAGGGGTAAATGTGCTTAAGCGTTCCTGATATACCTTCTGAAGAGTTTGCAAGTCGAATTCAGTTATCTCGTCTACTTCCTTGTTAATGTAGGTGGGAAAAACGCACGGAGGCCAAGACAAATAAATCTCCCTCCCGACTGGGGGCCCCCCGTGGCGCGACGTCTCCCCTTTATCCGTCTCCGCCTCCCGCCCGTGGCCCCCATACATCCTCCTTTGCCTTTCCATAGCCGTCTCTCCCCGTGTCGGGATTTTTCTCACACTTAAGTACCGGGGTGGTCACCTCTCCATGCCGGTCATCCGTCTCTCTTGGTTTCCCGCAGGTGGACAAGGAGCCAACTGTCGCCCCCTCTCCCTGTGAAACGGCCCGGCGCTGAGGGCTGCCCCGCCCCCCACACACTGGCCACGCTCGGCCACACTCATCCACGCTCATCCACACTCATCCACGCTCATCCACGCTCATCCACGCTCGGCCGCGCTCATCCACGCTCATCCACACTCATCCACACTCATCCACGCTCATCCACGCTCATCCACGCTCATCCACGCTCATCATGCTCATCCATGCTCAGCCATGCTCAGCCACGCTCAGCCACGCCCATCCACGCTCGGCCACGCTCGGCCACGCTCGGCCACGCTCGGCCACGCTCGGCCACGCTCATCCACTCTTGTCCCTATGCTTTCGGCCTGCTTCCAGGGGGCTTCCCATGCCAGAGCGTGGATGCTTGTAGACTTTACCAAGTATGGCTGCCACCATCATTCCCACCCCCCGGCCCTTTGCAAAGGGGCTTTGCAACTCCTCCCACCGAGTGTCAGCTGTCCCCTCTCCTGAACTCTGGGCTGGCCCAGGGACTTGCTTTAAGCCTGGCGGTTTCTGAAGTTGTTCTCTTGAAGTCGTTAGCTCCCACGTAAGGAAGCCCAGAGACGATGCCGCGGAGACCGTATCGGGAGAGACCGTCTCCAGCGGTCGAAGAAGACAAGGAGACAGAGACCCAGGAGAGAGACCAGACAGAGGCGAGGCCACCTCAGAGCCTCCGGCCCAGTGGCAGCCGCACGAGGAAGCCCAGCCCACCCTGCAGGACGCAGACAGCAGCGTCCCGGCCGAGCCCTGTCCGATCAACCCAGGGAACCACGAGGGGGTGGAATACTATGCAGCGATAAAAAGCGAGACAGGTAAAGCGCCTGGATACAGACCCTCGGTCACATGGCAGTGATTGAAAGGTCGACAAGGTCTTATCCGGCATTTCCTTCTTCAGCAATTATTTCTGGGCAGAAGGCACGTATTCGGTTCGCTGGGACAGCCACGTGTGCCTTCTCGCCACAGACCTTCTCACATCCACGTACTAAAATTTCCCTAATTTGCCAAATATTTCTCTTTACCACAGTGAGCCTTTTTGACACTATAAATTTACTAGAAAATAAAGCTTTATCTTACTATTATGAACAGAAAACTTGCATCACTGGGTAAGAATGGAAGGTGACCATGACACTAAACTGTGATTATCACCATCGAATGACATCGACCCAGGGACCAGAGTCGGCGCACAAACCACACGCCCTGACTCAGGGCGCTCGGTCCCCGCGTGGAAACCACAGCGTCTTCCATCTTCCGTTTGCCTTTTCTGTCTCAGATCATTTCTGGGTCTAAGTCTTGTCGAAGGAGACGTCAGAAAGATTCTTTTGGTTTTAATTTTGTTCTTTTCACTTATCACTTTACTTTTAAGTTACTCTGTTTCACTGTC
>NW_011889238.1:282723-287245 GCF_000151845.1 Pteropus vampyrus
GGAGCAGGACGCAGGTGGCCCTGGAAGGCATCTGGAAAGAGAGGCGTAAGACAGGGGCGTGGACCCAGCACTCGTGAATGGCAGCCCTGTGCCAACGCAGTGTCAACAGATCTGATGGCAGTCGAGTGACAGCTCGAAGTCCAGGAGAGTTCAATGTTGAGGTTTCTGTGCCAAGCGACAGTGCTGTCTGCATCTCAGACGGGCAGAGCCAACCCAGAAACGTGTGAGCGCAAAGGACGCGCAGTTCCGTGGGGCCCAAGCTGGCTGCTCCGCAGGCCGACTAAGTATCGGGGCGTCTGCTTCATCCTCAAGCGGGTACACGGATGGCTGCTGAATCCCAGGTGTCACGTAAGACACCACGACACCCAGGGGAAGAAGGGGAAACGTCGAGTGACACAAACCGGGACCCGTGCCCATTCCTGAACCAATCAGTGATCAGAGGAATGGATTTCCCTTAGATCAGCTGTGTGAGTTTTAAGACGCGACTCCAAATTTTTTGACACCCCATCAGGATGTGGGGTCTGTGTCTCCTCCTCTCTGTGAATCTGGGGAGTCTTGTAAAAGCTTCAGCCACTAGAGAATGGCAGAAAGGACGCGTGTGACCCCTCAAGCGAGGTTCTAGGCATGCTTTCTTGGAGGAAAGCCAGCCGTCATTTAAGATATGTGACGACCCCGAGGCTGCCATATTAGAAAGCCGATGACAGCCCAGCTGAGCGCCGGCACCAACCCGCAGCCATTGGAGCGTGCCATCCTGGCCGTCCAGCCCAGGAGAGCTCTCAGGTGACCTCGGCCCCAGCCGACATCTCTACAACTTCACAAGAGACCCCACGAGAGAACCGCCCAGACAAGCCCTGTGCCACAAAATCACGAGCAAAACCAAATGGTTCCTCTAAACTTCTAAGTTCCAGGGTAATTTGCATACAACGGTACAAACCAGAAGACCCATCGCATCAACTTCCGGAGCTGGGGGAGGGATCGGCGGTCCCCGGGGCGCACGGATGGGTGGGAAAGGCGAAGACCTGAACGTGGACTCAATCGAGAGTCCGTGACGGTGGAGGGAGTGGGTGCCGCCGGCAGCATCTTCTACAATTTGGACAAAGTCAGTGCGTGAACCTCCCGCGAGTTAATCTGTGCAGAGCATTAACACAGTGTCTGACATGTAATCGGGACTTGATAAATGATAGTTATTTCTATTACTTTTCTAGGGGTAAATGTGCTTAAGAGTTCCTGATATACCTTCTGAAGAGTTTGCAAGTCGAACTCAGTTATCTCGTCTACTTCCTTGTTAATGTAGGTGGGAAAAACGCACGGAGGCCAAGACAAATAAATCTCCCTCCCGACTGGGGGCCCCCCGCGGCGCGACGTCTCCCCTTTACCCGTCTCCGCCTCCCGCCCGTGGCCTCCATACATCCTCCTTTGCCTTTCCATAGCCGTCTCTCCCCGTGTCGGGATTTTTCTCACACTTAAGTACCGGGGTGGTCATCTCTCCATGCCGATCATCCGTCTCTCTTGGTTTCCCGCAGGTGGACAAGGAGCCAACTGTCGCCCCCTCTCCCTGTGAAACGGCCCGGCGCTGAGGGCTGCCCTGCCCCCCACACACTGGCCACGCTCATCCACACTCATCCACGCTCATCCACACTCATCCACACTCATCCATACTCATCCACACTCATCCACGCTCATCCACGCTCGGCCACGCTCATCCACGCTCATCCACGCTCGGCCACGCTCATCCATGCTCATCACGCTCATCATGCTCATCCACACTCATCCACGCTCAGCCACGCTCGGCCACGCTCATCCACACTCATCCACGCTCAGCCACGCTCGGCCACGCTCATCCACACTCATCCACTCTTGTCCCTACGCTTTCGGCCTGCTTCCAGGGGGCTTCCCATGCCAGAGCGTGGATGCTTGTAGACTTTACCAAGTATGGCTGCCACCATCACTCCTAGCCCCCCGGCCCTTTGCAAAGGGGCTTTGCAACTCCTCCCACCGAGCGTCAGCTGTCCCCTCTCCTGAACTCTGGGCTGGCCCAGGGACTTGCTTTAAGCCTGGCGGTTTCTGAAGTTGTTCTCTTGAAGTCGTTAGCTCCCACGTAAGGAAGCCCAGAGACGATGCCGCGGAGACCGTATCGGGAGAGACCGTCTCCAGCGGTCGAAGAAGACAAGGAGACAGAGACCCAGGAGAGAGACCAGACAGAGGCGAGGCCACCTCAGAGCCTCCGGCCCAGTGGCAGCCGCACGAGGAAGCCCAGCCCACCCTGCAGGACGCAGACAGCAGCGTCCCGGCCGAGCCCTGTCCGATCAACCCAGGGAACCACGAGGGGGTGGAATACTATGCAGCGATAAAAAGCGAGACCGGTAAAGCGCCTGGATACAGACCCTCGGTCACATGGCAGTGATCGAAAGGTCGACAAGGTCTTATCTTGCATTTCCTTCTTCAGCAATTATTTCTGGGCAGAAGGCACGTATTCGGTTCGCTGGGACAGCCACGTGTGCCTTCTCGCCACAGACCTTCTCACATCCACGTACTAAAATTTCCCTAATTTGCCAAATATTTCTCTTTACCACAGTGAGCCTTTTTGACACTATAAATTTACTAGAAAATAAAGCTTTATCTTACTATTATGAACAGAAAACTTGCATCACTGGGTAAGAATGGAAGGTGACCATGACACTAAACTGTGATTATCACCATCGAATGACATCGACCCAGGGACCAGAGTCGGCGCACAAACCACACGCCCTGACTCAGGGCGCTCAGTCCCCGCGTGGAAACCGCAGAGTCTTCCATCTTCCGTTTGCCTTTTCTGTCTCAGATCATTTCTGGGTCTAAGTCTTGTCGAAGGAGACGTCAGAAAGATTCTTTTGGTTTTAATTTTGTTCTTTTCACTTATCACTTTACTTTTAAGTTACTCTGTTTCACTGTCCGGTAATGGCCAGCCTACCCACAGAATGTATCCTCCATCAAGACCTCCGTCTGTTCTGCTCAGTATGTAGGGACTGCACTTAGTAGGTCCTTAATAAGTATTTATTCACTGATACTAATAAATGTTAACAAATATTTATTAACTAAAGGCATGAATGAATCTATTATGATCTATGGCTCCAAGCCTCTAACTCACCCCACCAATCAGGAGTAAACTTGTTTGGTTATAAAGACCCTCTTGGGGAATTTATTTTTCATAAATCGATATTGTTTGCACAAACCCAAAGCGAGACGCTCCACCCCCCTTCATATTTTAGTCGGCATCGCAATATATTTTGGATGGCGTATTTATTTTCTGCCAAGTAACAATAGGTCTGATGACAAATGCACAGCCCTGATGCTCGAGGAAGAAAAATGCCTGATTAATCAAACCCGCAAAATACGCGGCCCCCCTTCCCACGGGGAGGTGGGGTGGGGGTGACACACACAAATTAAAACGGATGAGGAGGATCAATTTTCCGGGCACCAGAAGGCAAAGGGAGCCAGAGCGAAGTCAAAGGCACATTTTTAGCTCTGTTTGTCTATATTTCTTTTCTTCTTATACTTAAGACAACCAGACAAAAAAGATATTCACTCCCTCTTCATTAACCATCTTATCCTATCTTCCCCTGAGGCGCGAGGACAGAAAATCGACGTACGTAAATATAATACTCAAAAAGTATATTTTTTTCTCAAAGGGGATGACACCTCAGTATCCCCAAATCTACATTCTTAGCAAAAGTAAGTGGCAACTAACCAAATCTCTGATACCCATGTCTCAATGGGGCTTTCACTCTCCGACTAAAGAACCACAAATGGAAAACTTCAGATCCATTTTTGTTTTCAATAAAAATCTTGTTTAACAGCGTCATGAATATTCATGCTTTCGGCTTACTTCCAAATAAAAACAAGAGGAGCCAAATGAAACAAGGGGAAAAAAAAAAGTAGTTCACTCAGCTGCACAAAGGTTTGAAGGACAAGATTTTACGTTTTAAGACATGTGCATCTGTTAAAAAAAAAAATAAACGGAGAAGAAAAAAGAAATGTACCATAAACAGAGCACGGAGAGTGCCAGCGTCTACATCAGCATTTCTCAAATCCTAGTTACGTCCTTACTGGCTTTGTGATGTTTGTCACACCTGACAACCAGCCACCTCGTCGGTTATGTAATGCTGTTTTTCCACTGATGAATTCAATCTGGTTTTGTTAAAAAGGTAGCTTCAGTTCTTATCTATGACCTTGGTAGATTGATAAGTTAGTTATAATTTTCTTGTACATATTAAAATAAATTCTAATTGGTAACGTAACAAATACTAATCGGCGTGTCCGAGCAGTCACTAGACCTTGGCCCACAGCCGGTGGCGCACTTGCCATTCCTTACGAAAGAATCGTCTAGCTGAGCACGGGGCACTTCACGGGCCATCGCTCTTCACGTGCCGGTCATCGATAGCCGACCCTATCCGCCGAGGGGCTGCGGGACACCGTGGAGAGACGCCTGATCTCAAAGCCTCGTCCTTGCGGGGTCCCACCATAAAGGCGGCTGGACTCACCC
>NW_011889238.1:288382-293007 GCF_000151845.1 Pteropus vampyrus
CCACTCCTTGACCACGGGATGCCTTTGGGATTTGTCGTGGCCAAGAGAAGGGGATAAACTGGGAGCCGGGACCTCGCTTCTTGCAGTGCCGGGAGGCCATGTGGACAAGCCCGGGCCGGCGTGCTGGACGATGAGACGCATGGGCCCCTGAGGGCCGGTCGCCCCACAGCGGGGCCCAGCCCCGATCGGAAGAACCGGCCGGCCGAGCACGGCGCAGATGCCGGTCCCACAGGCCCGCCAGCTAAAGAAATAACTTGTTCTCCGCCTCTGATTCACAGGCTGGTTTGTCATGGGAGGGGACACGGTCGCGTTTTTAGTTTGGCAGCTGTGTCACTGGGATTCGAATCCCAGCTCCACTGGTGACCGGCTCTGAGAGTTTTGGAATAATTCCAAAACTTTTCACGCTTCAGCGTCCTCCTCGATAACGTAAGGCTGTCCGTGACGGTGCCGATGCCGGCGGGATCACGGTACCTGCTTCACAGGCCCTGACGAGGGCTTCGTGAGCTGGGCCGACCCACGGGGAGCATGCGGACTGCGGCCCAGCTCGGGGCAAGCTCCTGGTTAAAACTGTGCGCACCTAACACTTTTGTTGTCTTTAGCCCCATCTTAAAAAAAGGCCTCCCGTCCATGTTCATCAGTAACAAATAAAAAAGAGAAAAATCTTAGTTTTGCCAACTCTCGACGCTCAGCAGGCTCCTTGTTTCAGATACTGGGCATGCGTGGTAGGTGTGTTTTAGGGTTTTTTAAAAAGCACTGAGAGAAAGGCAGGGACCCGGGAGCGTGCTGGAGCTGGCTCAGCCTGGCCCGCGAGGCCCCTGTATTCAATTTTGAGGAATTTTACGAGCCAGATAGCAACTCGAACGAACGGTGGGGGTATTTACACCATAGCAATAGACTAACACTACGAATGTGGCTGTCCTTCCCCCCTCCCAGAGGGCTGATTATTAAACGTTGATCTGTGTGTCTCCGCTTACGTCTGCCACCAAACAGGAGAAGTCTGCCCGTCCTACAGGCAACAGAGCCAAACAACAGTTTTGCAGGAGAAATCAGAGCGGCCGTCTGGCAGGGCGCCAAGCCAGGAGATAAGAAGCTGTTGCTTAAAACCCAGCCTCCCTGAGGGGTTTTAATCCAGGGTTTTTAAAGGCGAAGATGGAGGGTCAGGGGTTGTAGGTGCAGCCGATTGGTTCGTTCTTGGGCGAGCGTCGGCTGGTTTCCTGAGTCTGATTAATTCCGTTTCTGATGTCATCTTGTCTGGAGCCTCTTAACTGTGGCCGGGGGCCCTACCTGGCTTGAGGAATCAAGTTTCTGCCAGGAGCCTCGTGAGTATGTATCAGCGATGTTATCTTTCAAGCTAAAGGCAGGAACGGAACATCTTGCGACCTTCGCCATCGCTTAAGCTCCCCTCGCTGTGCGCCTCACACGCTCCGGGTTTCTCTTATCGCGTGCAAAGTGTACTTGAAAGCATTTTTTCTGGAACCTGCTTTACAGCCAGGCCTCCGGGACATGACTGACACACTTTCTTCATCTCTGACTGCACGCTGTCATTCAGCTAACGCCCGTGCCGACACCCGCAGACCCTGAGAGCTAATACCTGTACGTGTACTGACTGCTGGCTTCACTTCACAACACTTAGGCACGGACCCAGGCATCGAACACGATTCTTTCTTTAATGAGCGTTAGTTTTCCTTTCCTAGTGGCCTCAGATTCCTTTGGGGGGAATTCTCTCCCATCTATTGTATGAAGTCCTGATACGAGGGCGATTTTAGGGGACTGGAGGTGGGAAGAGCCACGTGCTCCCTGCAACCTCGGACTCCGCCTCCCGCACGTTGTGTTCATTTATATACACGGCCACGGAACCACCCGTAAGCAAACGGTGGTAGCGTAAGTCCCCAGCGACATCCTCTGAAGGACTCGTCAGGACTTTGGACGTTACAAAGGTCATTTCTTACTCCAAGCCTTCCTAAGTAAGGGCCGCCCGTGGCTCAGAACTACCCGAATGACCCGGACCTGTCTGAAGCACAAGCCCCACATCTAACGTAACGGCCAGATGCTGTGACATCAGGGACACGGGTGGCCTCGGGACTTAGAGGTACAGGGCTCCTCCATGGAACATGCTGACCGTACGGCTCTCTCTTGTGGTGACTAAAGAGTCCCATCGCTGGACGTTCACTAAGCAGGTGATTGGATGGACGCGGTGGAGACGCAGCTGCCTCATGGGGGTGGGAGACCGGGCGTCTTGGGATCTGGGAAGTGGACGTTTCCCACGTGCGGTCCCCAGCACCAGGCGCCTTATAGCAGGTGGGCGCTCATCTCCCGCTGGCACCGAGCCTCTCGCGTCCCCGTCGAGACCGTCACTGGTCCGCAGCTGGAGGGTCTGTCTGTGTCCCCCAGGCCGAGATCCAGAGCTTCTTAGTCCCCGGGCTCGCTCAGGAGGACCGAGGCGGGGCCAGCACCGAGCGTCGCTGCCCCGGGAGTTGGATTTCCGAGAACTGGTGATGATGTCGCCGTTGGGGGAGTGGACAGAGTGACACCTTCGACCTGCAGGAAGCAGAGCTGCTTGCCCCGTCCGAGAGGGCAAATCGTCTCGACCGCAGATACACACTGGATCGTTCCCCGCGCCTTTCCGCGGTCCTCTGCTCCTCACTTTCTCCGGCGTCGGGGCGAGAAAGCGGACGCGCAGGAAGACGCCGCGACATAGAGCGGTTGGCGGCTTCGGAGCTGACGGAGATTAATCATCTCACACTCATTAGGACTCAATTGCTGTGTTTCGTGGTCTCTTCTCTCATGTTCTACAAATGGGCCTGGCCGTGTTTGAAGACGGAACATTCTAGAAGCCAGTGTGAACTCCCCCCCGGAGTAGGGGGTTGGCTTTTTAATCGCCATTGAGTCCGTGATAAAGAGTTCGTTTTTATCCCACACGGACTTCTCAGCGAGTGCCTCTCTGGAGGTTCGGTGGACGCCAGGCCCCCAGGGTGAGTCCCGCGGACATCGGCCCGGGCAGTTGTCTGTCAGTGGCAGCCGCAGGGGTCCCACCTGTCAGCGCAGGGCGGAGGACAGACCGGGGAAGGGCGCTTGCCTCCCTCACCAGAGAAGCCAGCTTTCCCCGGGTACACCTGCCCCCCAAAGCTCAAGGCAGCACCTCTGCAATATCGGCAACTGTTGTCACGTCGCAAAGCGGGTGGCTGTGCCCGACGCCCGCCGAGGGCTCTGCCCTGACGCAGCCTCCGGGGCGGGCAGGAGAAGGGACGAGAGGCCACTCGCGTCTCATAAACGGCTCCTTCTTTTCTGATGTGTTCCTTCCTTCGATTCAGTTCAGACGTGCAGCCTCCCGAACTGTTCGCACGAGGTGGCGAGGTGGCCGAGTGGAGAGCAATCCGGAAGGGAGGGGAAAGGCGTAAGTGCTTTTGTAAATAACATTTTCTTCAACTTTTCTTATGCAAAAGAAAAGTCAGCAATCTCCATAGCAACAGGCCTGTCGCCTGCTATTCTGGAGACAGTTCAACAGTTAAGGACCGAGCAGCCAGACCCGGTGGCTGAATTTCAGAATGGGGCATAAGGCTTTTCCAGATCCGGTAACTTCTCGTTCTCATCCGAGGAATGGTCGGAGCAGCTTCGCCCAACCTCGGGGCACGGCGAGGCCCCTGCCATCACGAAGGGCCTTTCAGGCCCCTGGACGATTTTGAAACTCCTTCCTCTTCGTTTCTCCTCTCCCTGTCAGGCTGAGAAACCATCTCTTAATGAATTCTTTGCGTTTCGAGACCACTTCTTAATGGTGTCTGCTCCAGAGTCAACTGCAGGAACCGCGTGTCGCGTGCAGCGGTTGGCAGAGAACAGAGGACAGCTCATCGGACACTGTCCACGCCGGGGCGGGGACCTGCGGGGGTCGCCGAGCTTGGACTCTGAACGAACGGGAACGACATGGCTGCCGCTCTCTCTGGTTAAACGAGAGTTGAAACGATTTCTTCCTAGCAGGGTCAACCGCCTGAGCACGGCCAAGTCCGAAGCCAGAACCTAAGGTTACACCCGCTTCCGCCCCGCAAATCCCTTCCTAATTAAGCCACGGCGACTGTCCTTAACAGGCGAACGACAGCAAACCTGAACCGTCATTGCGTTCATGACCCGTCCACTCCCCCCGCCTGCAAACGCCAGGTTTGGTGGACGCCAGAAATGCATCCCATGCAGCCACGAGCCTGCCCTGGACCCTCTGGCACCTTCGTTCCCTAAGCGTGTCACGGGGCTTCCCCCCGAGCGGAAGCCCCCGAGGTGCTGTGGGGTGCACAACAGCGCACGCGTGGCCGGGAATGGAGCCCAGAGGGGTGATTTCAAGTCTGCGAATTCACACAGGGTGGTGCAAACGTGACAAATGACAGACGAGTGACATGAAGAGGACGCTGCCCTCGTTTCTGGCTGGGGGGACGTGAGCGCGGGTGAGAACCGACTCGAGCCAGGTCTCGAGTGGCGAGAAGCAGCCCACCCCGTGAAGAGGGCGCTCCCAGGCCCAGCGGCAGCGGGAGCGAAGGCCCCGAGGTTGGCCCGAGCGTGGCGTGTGGCTGCAGGGGCCGCGGTCAGCCCGGGCCTGCGGATCTCCGACCCGACTGCTCGTCAGAGTCACCTGGAAAGATTTT
>NW_011889238.1:294182-303816 GCF_000151845.1 Pteropus vampyrus
GAGCCAGGTCTCGAGTGGCGAGAAGCAGCCCACCCCGTGAAGAGGGTGCTCCCAGGCCCAGCGGCAGCGGGAGCGAAGGCCCCGAGGTTGGCCCGAGCGTGGCGTGTGGCTGCAGGGGCCGCGGTCAGCCCGGGCCTGCGGATCTCCGACCCGACTGCTCGTCAGAGTCACCTGGAAAGATTTTTAAAAACACCGATGGTCTCCAGGGTCGTTCCCAGAGCATCTGACGTAACGAGATTAGTGTGGGGTTCAGACAGTGGCAATTTTTTTCAACTTTCTTAACTGAAGAATTTTAAAACAGTGGACAAAGTAAAAGAAACAGTATGATAAATATGTACGTCTATGTAGCTATATTTCTGTCTATTTATCTAGATATCTAGATATATAGATAGAGATGTAGATGTAGACAGAGATAGACAGACTCACGTTCACACTGGCCCAGGAACCTGCCACACTCCAGTATGACTCCCTGCTAATCGCCTCTGCAGTGACCCTTTACCACCAAAGAAGGTCACATCTGAGGTCCTAGGGGTCAGGATTTCATCATGGGAATTCTGGGGGAACACAATTCCAACCATGAAACCCGGTGATGTGTTAGGAATGTAAGTTCTGTGGCCCAACTCCCTACCCGCCGAACCAGAACTCCAGGAGCGGGTCTGGTGATTTGTGCCCGAAGGGCCCCTTGAGGGGACATTACTGGAAACGGCTCTTGGCTGAGAGCCATTCACTGCGGCCGGGTGCAACCAGGCCCCGGAGTTACCCCCACTCCTCGGGGGTGGAGGGTGCGTCGTGGCGTCCAGTGCTCGTGCATCCGGCCACGCTGGCATCCGTGAGCTGCCCGCGCTGCTCCCCAGGCACACGCGTGTCAGGGGGCCATGCCCACGGCAGCACGGCCCCTTCAGGGGCCGGCCGCTGATGCACCTCGTTTGTTCTGAGGACAGGGCCAGCGCTGTGTCTCAGCCGCCTCTCCGCTGCTCACAAGGCACAGAAAGCACGGGGCGCCGGGTCGGGCCGAGGCCTCTCCGCCTGGCGTCTCGCCCACCCGCACCTCGCTGCTCCCTCCCTCCCCGTGGGGCGCCCAGGCCTCTGACACCTGCCGGTTCCCGGGCTGATACGGAACAGCCGTCCGCTGCTTTCCGGTGCTTCCAAATTTCTCGGGCGCATCTCTCGGGGACCGAGGACACTTTGCTCCTTCCAATCACCCGTCGGACGCTCTTTTTCCAATTTTCCAATCTGAATTTTGTCCGATTCAAAAGGTAAGAGCTTCGCTCTGGCTTCCCACAGCCTTACGGAGATTGGTGTGACTTGTTCTTGCTGTGGCTCGAGTCCGGAGAGCAACCGTGGCATATTGAGCACAGTGGGATGGGAATGTCGCTTATTCCATCGAAATACGATTGCCCGACAGAAAGTGGCCTGACGGGGGGTTAAATACGCAAAGAAGGTTGACCAGGAGCATGTTGGTGGGAGAGAAATAATCTCTCGAATGCTTTACAGATTTCGGAGCCCGGTTGCTTGCTGAGAAGGTCAAGGTGCTCCCGGACCCTGCAGGAAACAGCTGGGCTAACTGGAAACGGTCCACTGACCGCGGCCGCCATGCTCGATCCTCTCGTCCCCACTGTGCATCTCAGGATGGCATAATTGGGTTTGACGGCTGGACTCCATCTTCAGCTCTTCCATCTGAGACAGACGGACACTGAACTATCAATTCTGAGCGCCAGTTTCAGGCCCAAAAAGCCTGATCTGAAGACTGCTCATTAACCGGTAATGAAATGAGTTGGCATCGATCTGTCGATCCGCCCTCAAGGACGGAGTGTCCTTGAATGTGCCCCTCAGACAGGACCAAAGCCCTTTCCTTCTTCTTCTTCTTTCTTTCCTTCTTTTTTTAAAAGATGGGATATTAAGATATACTTATCACGACGTACAAAACTAACTGGATTAGGTCCTTGTGCTTTGGGGTACATGAAAAATGGGCTTGATTTCGGTGGCTCGTGGCCACGTTATCTGCTGCCAACATCTGGGGGAGCATTTCAAAGAAACAGAGCCCCCTGATTGCCAGGCGAAGCCATGATGCTTGCAGCAGGCAGCTCTCGGTGCGTGTGCACGAGGCAGGTTCAGGATGCACTGCGAACCGCAGCTGGCTTTTAGGCCTGAGAGACAACTGGCCGTGACCTGTGGCTGCGGTGATGGCCCCTGGCGACCAGCCGCTCGCTTCCCTCGGGGTCCCTCATCCTCAGCATCATCAGGTGGCATTCTGAGTTGGGGCCCCCGGCGGTTCCCAGGGGAGGGAGCACTGGGAACGGCCGGGCGGGAGGCGGTCCCGTGTGCCGTACGCATCATCCTTGGCCTCTGCCCACGAGACGCCGGTAGAACCCCTTTCCCGCTTCTGAACTCAGAAAACGTCTCCTGACTTTTCCAGCGGCCCCCGGGAGGGGGGTGCAGAACAGTATCTGTCATTTTGTGACTGGCTTATTTCAGTGAGTAAAATGTCGTTAAGCCTTATCCACGTGGTGGCGTGTGTCAGAATCTCCTCCCTTTCTAAGGCTGAGGAATATTCCATCGTACGCACGGACCACGTTTTGCTCATCCATGTGTGTCCTGATGGACATGTGGGGTGATCTCACTTCTCGACTAATCTGCTACGAACGTGGGTGTGTAACCGTCTCTTCCGGACCCTGCTTCCCACGCTTTCGGGTGTAGACCCAGAAGTGGGCGGCTGGGTCCCAGGGCGGTTTCCGATTCTGAGGAACGGCCGTGTTGGTTTCCACGGCAGCCACCCCGTTAACATCCCACCGACGGCGCACACGGGCCCCGATTCTTCCGCGTCCCTGCAGAGGCGTCTCCGTTTTTGATAGCGGCCGCCCGGCAGGTGTGAGGTGGCGTTTCACCGGAGAAGTCCGCTCTTAGGCTCTAAGCAGGGTGCAAGCCGGGAGCCGTGCAGAGAGCCCGCGGGAGAGTTACCACAAGTCCGAAAAGGCGTCGGACGATGGGGTGAGGGAACTCGAACCCCAGAATGGGACTCTGGGAGGGCTGCATGGCCCGCTATGAACGAACGGCTCGCCGACCACTAGGCTCACTGGTTGCGTAGACGCCCAGCGGGGTCGCCCAACCAGCTGTCCCAGAAGGAGCCGGGATTTGGACACTCAGGAACAACGGGCTCGGTCCAGGTGGCACTGGGCAAGGGCCGCTGAGGGGACCGTACGCTCCTTCACGTTGCCGAGCGAACTCCATTGGCAAAGATCCCTCTGAAAAACTCGAAAGAAGTAGACGCGTCCCTCAGGAAGTCACGTCCAAGGTGACCGTGATCGCAGGGCAGAATGCCAGCAGCCGCTGGTGTTGGAGGTAAACGGGAGCCGCGGCCTCCGCCTTCCTCGATGAACGCTGTCCTCGCGCGCGGTGCCACCTGAGGGCCACCTGCCGTCCAGGTCGGGGACGCTGGCCTTTCCGGCTGGGTGCTCTCGGGGTCGGTGACAGAGGGAGAGTGTCCTAGTGGACAGAACTTGAAGGTCGCGAGGTCAGGCCTGAGAACACGGACCTCACCTAGAACAAAGGGGGCGACCGGCCCCCAGCCGCGGGGCACGTGAGGCCATCGGGCCCACGGGGAAGTGGCGGTGACAGGGCCGAGAGCCACAGCCCACTGCTTTGGGGTAATTTGTCACAGGAGCCCTGGGAAACTAACGCATTCTCTGCTTTGAGCCGTGACTTAGATCTGGGAGACACAACTTGGCAGCCTCTGGGCACAGTCGGGCCCCCAGGGTGATGGCTGGGCACTGACTCTAGTGTCCACATTTACAAAGCGAAAGACTGTGCGTAAAGCCCACGCTTCCAGCTCCTCTTTGGAGCCAGTCGGCCCGGCTGCAGCGGTCTTGGGGTCCAGCACGGCAATGGTCGCTGGGGGCTGAGAAGACTCTGTCCCCTCAGAAAAGGCACGGAGCCCCTTTGCAGCTTCTCTACCGGTGGTAGCTCCGCCCTTCCCACGGGGCGGGGTCCACGTCAGGCAGGCCATCACGTGGAGCTGGGAGTCGCTTTAGAACAATGTCGACGTCCTATGTGGTTTGGGGGTCGGGCGGTCGAGAGTCGGGACAGGCTTAGGCACCCTCTCTGTTACCTCTCAGCACCCCACGTCCCTCCGTACAGTCCTCTGTAACTCTCACCAGCTGGTATAGACACTTGTCACCTTCCACCTGTACATCTGCTCTAAGCCAGCTGCTGCCTGCTTTGGCCACTCCCATTCATTAGAAACGCTGAAGTGGCTTCTAAATGTGACATGGTACAAAATATGACAAACACTTCAGCAGCGGTGGAAAACGTCTGGCCTGGCCTGATCCTGAGAATACTGCTCAGCGTGGGAAAGGCAGCTAAACATCCGGTCACGTGATGGGAAAAGCCTCGGTGGACTAGATGCTTAAAAAAAATGGTTCGATGTCTAATGTGTGGTCAGTTTAGGGGCTTTAAGGGAAGGTCAAAGTCAACAATCTTTTCCATGCTGCACATCATTTCTTGGGGTTTCTTTTTGTGGGGGGTGGATTTTTTTAAGTATATAATTCAGTGGTGCTTAGTATACTCACAAAGTTGTGCTGTCATTTACCACGAATTCCAGGATGATCTCTCCTCCCTCCCCCACAAAAAAAAACCCCTACCCATTAGCAATCAATCCCCACCGGCCATCTCGCTGGGTCTTGGCAACCGCCATCTACTTCCTGTCTCTACGATTTACCTATTCTAGACGTTTCGTAAAACTGGGCTCGCACGCT
The DNA here is from genome assembly GCF_000151845.1 of Pteropus vampyrus. NCBI lineage: Eukaryota > Metazoa > Chordata > Mammalia > Chiroptera > Pteropodidae > Pteropus > Pteropus vampyrus. The sequence continues at coordinate 298,934 of NW_011889238.1, forward strand.
ACGTGGCCTTCGGCGTCCGGCCCCTCCAGCACGTTGCTTTCAGGGTTCGTCCACACCGCAATGAGGGTCAGGATCTTACTCCTTTCTATGGACGAACAATACCCATCATACGAATATACGATAATTTGCTGATTCATTCACGCATCTGGTAAAGGATGCGTAGGCCAAGTTTCCATATGTGTTACTGACCCTATAACATATCGAGGGACGTTTGGGTTGTTTTCATATTTTGGCGACTATGAACACGGCCGCTATGAACGTCTGCGTATTTGTGTATAATGTGTGTACGATTAAGTATCAATAGACTCACCTGGGAACCCACGACTGAGAGAGATGAGCTCCGTGAACCCCGCCACCCGCTCACTAGCGGGGACCTAGGACTCTGCCTTTTGCCCGAGGCTGGTCGGGAACCAGATTTGCCTGTAAAACCTCACAAAACCCTTTTAGAGGAGGCGAGAGTCTTTGAACTCTACCTCCCTCCCTTGATCTTACACTTAAGACAAAGGAATGAACCCACCGACGCTCTCATCCTGCTTGGAAAAGTACTACCTCTCTCGACACTGCTGAGCACAGAGGCACTTTGGCATATCCTTTGGAAAGCTTCCTCCCTGCCTCGTCCAAGATCCTTTCTATTTATTTATTGGAAGATGCTGGGAACATACAGTGGCTGTTAAGCACACAGGACGTTGTGTTGATTCTGTTGTGGGAACATTAGTCACTCACGATAATGACTGCATTTATCTGCCAGCCGATCCGGGACAGAACTAATGAATCAGCAGGTCCCACATCCAACAGCCAGGAAGGAAGAGAACGCCGCCTTCTGCACCCCAGCTCGGAGCACCCCACTGCGCCCTTGCTTTGTGAGTCCGCTTCTACAAAGCAAGGGTCATTAAAGACGGGGTGCTTGGCACGAAGCAGCCCCTGTCCTGCTCCTTCATTCTTCTGGGAGGACCAGCTCCTCACGTCACAGCGTTTTACTTAGAAAAAGAAAAAGCATCTCTTAGGATTTACATCCCGAAGCCTCCATTAACAATCCTGGCACACAAACCCACCCGGAAAAAAAGCAAAGCAGCCACGTGAATTGTGAATTGCTGATCTATTATCGGTTATTCTTGAAAATATCACTAGGCCCCAAAGAACAAGCAGAAAAGGAGATGGAGAGATCTCTGTTTTTCCTTTTCGTGGAGAAGTGACTGGAGCCGCGGGGGCGGCGGCCTTTGAGGGAGGGGTTGGTGGCTGGACCACCGGCCGACAGGACCCGAGGGAGCCACCTGAGAGCCACGGAATCGGAAACGTAAGGACGTCAAGGCAGGTGATGCCCAGCGTCTCACTTTCTCCCTCCCTCAGTCGTCTCTGGAACAGTCTGTACCCTTTGGTATTTGATTATATCGATTGGACACCAGGCTCTCGGTGGGGAAGGAACGGAAGGAAGGCGCCCCCACGCTTACTGTCAGAAGACACAGTGAAGAGACACCGTCTCAGGAGCTTTCGCCCCAAGGAACGCCTGGGAACGAGCCCCGCATCTGCGTTTTCCCGCCCACGGCTCCACGCACACTATCCGGAGAGCTCTCCGCTCTGCGCGTCAAAGATGTGGACCGGTGGTTGCCAACTGGGATGATTTCGTCCCTCGGAAGATTGTTGGCAACATCTGGAGACACTGTGCTTATCACACCTGGACAGGGCGAGCTACTGGCAACTAACTGGTAGAGATTGGGGATGAATTACCCGGCTCCAAATGCTCGCAGTGCCCGGGCTGGTAAACCCTGGCGTAGACCGAACCACTCTCTATGCTAATCAGCTTTCGTTTCTAGACACGGAGGGAGATATGTTTTCCGCGTATACACTCGTGGTAGCATCATAATATAATCTGGTAGCGAGGAAAGACCCTTTGTGGCGCTCTTAGCATCTCTAAGCCCATCACTGAGTTCAGAGGTTTTGAGCCTCATACAAACTTTACTGTTTTCATTACGTCTGTGCACATCCTCTGTCGGGCTGGGTGTGAATGAGCTGCTGGGCCCCTGGGTTGAAGATGCTCGGCTTACTGAATATGTTTTCCTTAAAACGAATGAATTAAAAATTTAAATTAATTAAAAACGAAATTAAATCTCTTATCTGGAAAGGGACAACCTGGGTCTCCCGCAGCTTCCCATCGCAGGCGTTGCAGCTGCGTCTTCATGCCCAGTGTCTTGGAGTCGGTCCCGACCGTACTCCTTCCTACCTCTCTCCCCCCAGGACGTTGATTTGTGGCCGGGAAGATCAGGAAGGCAGAGGTAGGGCTGCCGCACTTCACGGCCTTAAGTAACATCCAGCTCGGAGCCATGCTGTTACTCCCCCTGCGCTGCAAAAGCCCTTGTCATTATAAATTCTTTTTTCCCCTTTCGACAAAATCACAGCGAAATGAGAATCAATGTAACAAATTGGGTAGCTGTTGTTTTATGCGAGGCACGATGTCCTTTTACTGCTGAAATAGAATTCAGTGCTTATTGAGAGTTTGATGGATGTTTAAAAACAGCCCTGTTAATAATATCCAACATTCATATAAGCACTTTTTACGTGCCAGACACTTAGGAGCGTCTTACAAATGAATATGAGCTCACTGAACCCTCCCGCCCGTGGGGCGGCAGGTAGCACCATCACGACTGATTTAGAGATGCCAAAACTGGGGCCTGCGGGGATTAGGGGACCTGCGTACAGTCCCACGGACAGGAAGCGGAAGAGGCAAGGTTCGAACTGAGGCCAGGGGGCGGCCAGACCCGTGTTCTTCATCACAATGCTTGTCTTTGTGATGAAAGGTGCGGGAAATAGCTCTTATCTCCAGGGCACCTGAGTGTCCACTGTGGCTGAAGGCCTGGCACCTTCCACCCAGGGGCCCAGCAGCTCATCACACCCAGCCCGGCAGAGGCGCAGCCTGCATTTCTGAAGAGGGAAGTTCAGGATAAGTACACACGAGGCGATCCTTTAGGACTCCGGGACTTTAAAACCTGTTAGCTGTGCTCTCGGTTCCCTGTCTCCTGTCTCTACAAAGTCAGGGCTGGATATCGTCACTTCGCAATGGAGTGACGGGAACCCAGGGTGCTGAGGGGCTTGGTGGAAACAACTCAAACTTCTCAGATCAGCACCTTTCCCATCCGAGGCACGAGGAAGCAAACCTGGATCCTCCCATAGTTGTAAAGTTAAGACACTTTCAGTAAAGTCACAGGTGCCCTGACGGGTAGCTCACCCCTCCGCACGCAGAGTCAGTGGGTGCTGGCTGACCACTGGGGCTGACAAATGCCAAGGTGATGGGTGCACCTGACCTCTTGTAAAAGAGGTGGGATTTCATAAAGTCACGGAACGCTCTGTCGTAAAAGTCCTCGATCACACCCAAAAACACTGTCAGGGGAGGGTCTGGTAAAACCAGTCCGTCCAAACGTTGAAAGAAGAAACCCACAAGGACGATGACAACGCACACACCTCGGAAGAGAATGATTCAAACCCGAAGGAATGAGAAACGCCTGGAGAAACGTGCACCAGCCTCGGAACGCATTTCGTAAAAACACCGAAACCTTTTAAAATGGCCGTCTTTATAGTCACACCACAAAAATCCATGAAACATGCGACACCACTATCATCCCATTTTGGGAGTATTTTCCCAAGCACCATGCTCAACAGGTGATTCGTTTTCATTCTAAAAAGCACCAAACTACATCTGCGATTACAACCTAAGGCCTTCTTACCTGTACTAGGGGGAAAAAAAAAAAAACACCTTGATTTTTATCATCTTTATCTTTGGAACAAATCTCAATCAGGTATTCTTTTTCATTATTGTGAAACTCTGGTCCACATTTTAAGAGGATTTGCTTTAAGTGGCTTTCCCCCTGGTGCTAATTATCCGCAGCGAGCAGGCTCTCCCGTGGCTAACTGGAGGATCAGTCACTGCACAGGGTGTCAGGGCAGAACCGTGAAAACTCTGCCGTGATCCGCTGCAGCAGCCGTGCCCGTGGTAGGTGGCTTATTCTGTTGCGGACTGGATTTCGTTTCTTTCTCTCTTTCATGAGATGAACTACCTCTGCCAAATAATTTTCTCTTGGGTAGATTCCTTTAATCCTTGCTAAACTACACGTATGAACTGGGGTTTCCCCAGCCGCTAACTGGCACTATGTAACCCCCGAAATAAAGCAAGGGCTCTTATCCCCGGCTTTCATCACATGTGCAGAGCGAGATATCGTACCGCCTATGTCTTCTCTTGGGCCCCTGACCATGTCCTTGTAATCGTGCAAACTGCACGTGCATATCTCCCAGAGAATTCCAAGCTAAAGGAAGATCGCGCCCCTCTCCAAGTTCAATGGCAACTCAAGGTCGAAAGACGGCGATTAATTTTGTCTCGCTTCTTTTGCGTGCACTTTCCGCCCTCCTTCCTGCACCCCCTGATGCACGAGTAACAGGAGCTCGCGGGCAGGTGCGTGGTTTGGCTTCTACCGAGAAGCGAGGGGGACCCCGAGGGTGGGGGAAATTGCTCTTCCTGAACAGACACCCCCAAGCGCTGGATCCGACCTCGCGCTGGGCACACCAAGACCCCCATGGGCCAGCCTGGGCACCTACCTCAAGATGAAGAAGTCCACGGTGGAGTTGCTGGCGACGGTGACGTAGGCGGTGACCACGTCTCCTTGTTTGACCGGCCCGGAGGGCACCGAAATGGCCACGTTGCCATCCAGTCGCAGCTCGCTCAGCTGAGCACTGCTGTCCTGGGCCGGGAAGAGGCCCACGGCGCCGATCCTCTGCAGGCGGGACGTGGCGTCCTCCAGGCCGTCCTTCCCCGGACGGATGGCATTGCCCTTCCTGACGTCACCGCCGGCACAGTCCCCGCGCTCGTCCGCCGCGTGCACGGCGTAGTAGAGCTCCAC
>NW_011889238.1:304524-305540 GCF_000151845.1 Pteropus vampyrus
CGTGCATTGGGAACTGGCAATTTCCTATGGCTCAGCCAAACGGAGAGCCGGCAGCCTATCGACGAGTGGGGAGTGGGTATATTTATTAACAAATTGTATGAACTTGAAACCCATTTAGTGGCACTGGGACATGGGTAGGGAAATAGACCAAGGGAAGAGAATCGTCCATAAACGAAGCCTCCTGCATTTGGAAATTCAGTACGTGATAAGCATAACGTCACACATCCTGGCGTGAAGGCAGACTTTTTAATGAACGATTCACGGTGGCGGGGGAGGGGGGAGATAAAATTAGATCCACACCTCACACCACACACAAGAATACACTTAAATTGATCTGTGATCTAAATGTAAAGAAACAAATTTCTTTCAGTACTAAAAGAAAAAAATGGATGAATTCTCTATAATGTGGGTGTAGAAAAAGCTTTCTAAGTGTGATTCGAAATCAGAATGCAGTTAAAAAAAGTGATAAGCTTGCCATTGTAACAGCTAAAAAACAATCTTTTGCATAACAGAAAAGATTATAAACAAAGTCAAAAGAAAAATGGCAAACTGGGAGCCACTGCAAACCGCTGACAGATGGTGCTCAACCCAGCCTGCAGATGGGCTTCGTTTCGCCAGCAGTATTTTAAGAGATCGCTCTGAATGGGAACCACCTTTAAAACCTGGGAAGGATATGGGTTTCCAGCTTCTCCTTAAACATGGGAGGAAGTGGGAACGGTTGGGCTTCAGGCTCACGAGGCAGCAAAGGGAGAAGACACTCAGACCCCACGTTGCTCGGTTGTTACCTGCGTGACCCTCAGGTGCATTTAAGTTTGAAAGTACGATCGGAATCTCCCAGGCAGGTGAGCCGATGAACGCCGGGGACAGGAGGCCAGCGCTGAGACACGAGAGAACATCCCTGGGCTTCCCGTCTGCCTCTGTCCATCGCGGGCATCACCAGCTGTGCGACCTGCAGGCTCCCTGCTGCTGGAAGTTCGCCCCTCTACAGATCCCCCGTGAGCATATACTTCCGTGGT
>NW_011889238.1:305590-307430 GCF_000151845.1 Pteropus vampyrus
ACCCAGACGGAGTAACACCGGGGGAAATGACCCTTCCGGCCAGCGTGATGCTGCTTCTTCGTCGTGATGCTCACGCTGGGATGCGCTGGCCTGGATGGATGCTTTAGAGCTGGTTCTCCGTGAGCTGTGACGTGAGGATGGGTTGGGTCTGGGGAGGTCGGACGGACCAGGGGAAGGAGTCCAGGAAGGTGAGCGCCTGAGCGAAGCCTCGGTGGAGAGAAAGTTGGGGGCCCAGTTTTGCCCTGGGCAAAGCGGGGCTGGGCCAGGTTCTGCCCTGAATGGGGTCGGCGGTGGTCGCCGCTAAGGCACACAGGTGAACTACCAGGTCCTGCTTTCCTCTTCAGCTGGGTAAGATGAAAACACACGTCCTTGGAACAACCCGAGTGGTACCATTTCGGGGCACGTGAAGGACCTTCACAGAAAGCATCTAAGTCATCGGCTCTCGACGAAGGGCCATCCTGTCCCCAGCAGACACCTGGGATGTCTGGAGACATTCGTGATCCTCACAACTGGTGGGCGGGGGTGCTCCTGGCCTCTGGAGGGTGGAGATGGGTGGCTCTGCTGACACCCCACGATACCCTGGACGGGCCCCGCCGCCAAGCAACACCCAGGCCGAAGCGTGGGTGGCTCGTCAGGGGCACACCGCAGATGGGGGAGGGGGATCAAACCGTCCCCAGCCCAGGGCAGGAAACGCATCACAGTGGTCTAGGGTGTTCCTCGTGGGACAGGGACAATGCTGAGAAGGGGTGGGACGTGCACGCGGTGGCTCCTCAGCCACGAGGAAAACAAAACACTGCCCTGTGTGACGACACGCTGGATCCTAGAGCATCGCGCCGAGTGAAATAAGTCAGATGGAAAAGGACGAGGACCACTTGATTTCACTCCTATGTGGGACGAGACACGGACGACAGGACGGTGGTCACCAGAGGGGACGGGGTTGGGGGGAGGACGAAGAGGGCGCGGGGGGCCGGATTCACGGTGCCTGAGAGACCGGACTCTGCGCAGTGAGCACACGGATGGCCGAGGACAGAACCGGACACTTGCGACTAACATAACATTATTAACCAGTGTCGCCCCACTAGACAATTTCAAAAAATGAATCCATGTCCCTAATGAACTAGATAGGGGTTTCGTTTGTTCATTCGCAAATACCTTTAAATTTAAACAAAGACGTTAAGCTTCAGAATCCTCATCTCTATAATAAAAATCACATCAAAAGCACCTCCCATAAAGCAGCTAGCGGAGCTCCCATCATGGGGCACAGACCTAACAACTGGGAAAAGGTGCTTCCGCAGTAATAATAATAATAATAATTAATAATAACAACAACAACAACACATGGTAATAATAACATTATTACCATTGCTCAACCATGTCGATAAATCATAGCAAAAAGCTTTGAGTCTTCGGAAATGTGAAAAAAAATTGAGTGACACCCATAATCCGTGAAAATGTAACCGGGGCGACACCCATGTGAGAGAACATCTGGAAAACGGAGCTGTGCGTCCACGGCTGCGGTCACCCCGACATGCAGTCACCCCGACATCTGGGCACCCCGACATCCGGTCACCCCAACATCAGGCAGGCCTGCCTCCCTCCACGCCTGACTGCGTTCCCCTCGCAAGTCCCCGCAGCGGACTGAACCACAAGCCGGCCCGAGGGTTCGGAGGGTGTTTTTCTCTCCCTGTTTGTGGTTTATTAATGTTCACCAGACACGGGAAACCTCTCTCTGCTCAACACACCTCGTCGCTTCTTTTTGCCTGAAACAAAGGCACCCTGATAAATGGATCGCTTGACACTAAGGCCTCTTCTAAACATCGCCCCGGTCTGCTCTGCCGGG
>NW_011889238.1:309365-311937 GCF_000151845.1 Pteropus vampyrus
TCCCAGTGGAATTCCCAAAGTCAGCGACCGGCAGGCCCGGCAGAGGGGTCCCGCGTCGTGGCAACGAGGGAGCACCGCACGAACACACCCGCCTCTCGGCCCCGCACCGTCCTCCCGGACGCGTGAACCGGCGCACGCGTCCTCGGCGCCTGGGGCTCCGCTCTCACTTCCAGCCCAAAGCGTCTAAAGTGACGCACTTCGGCTTTGTCCAGACCGAGGTCACGTGGCTTCACGCGTCTCGTAAAGAAGGGACCAGCACGCTTTTTCTGTCAAGGCTCAGAAAGTGAATATCGTAGGCCCCCTGGGCCGGAGTCCTTCGACCCGCAGCCTCTCAAGCAGCCAGGGACAAATGTGAACAAGTGGCCATGTCCGTGTTCCCAAAAAAACTTTATTTATAAACACTGAAATCGGAACGTCACGGAATTTTCATGCCAGAAACACTGTTTAAAAAAAGTTTTGTTTTTTTTTTTCTTTTCCTCCAGCCACGTACAAACGCAAAGCCATTCTCCGTCAGGGGGCCATGCGAGAACAGGGGGCGGGCTAGATTCGGGGTGCGATGTCTGACACAGACAAAGCGTCTCTTAAGAGGGGCGTTTTACAGAGACGATGCCTTTCTCGGTGTTTCTTTCAAGGCACTTTTACATCGTGGGTCTATCTCATCGACCCAAAATGTAAACAGGGGGCGGGCTAGATTCGGGGTGCGATGTCTGACACAGACAAAGCGTCTCTTAAGAGGGGCGTTTTACAGAGACGATGCTTTTCTCGGTGTTTCTTTCAAGGCACTTTTACATCATGGGTCTATCTCATCGACCCAAAATGTACACGCGGCTTTCACTATGCCTCCAAAACAGTCTAGAAATGTAAGCAAAAAAAAAAAAAAAAAAATTTGATCAGCTTCAAGCATCAGGAGAGATTTAGAGTTGCCTAATGTGGGTGTTTATAGCAGAATTTAAATAACTGTATTTGCTGCTCATGTAGCCTATGGTTTGAGGATGTTTCACTGTGTCTTTTCAAAGAGAGAGGCATTTATTTATCACAGATGGTGGTATTATTTATGATGAAACCTTACATTAATCCTCAGAGTCCCAATTATCCCCATTCACGTAAATAAAAGGAAATAGCATTCCTGTTCTTTATGATGCTCTTTTGCCTCAAAAGTAAAGAGCTTATTTTTAATACGGCCCACATATTTTTCTTTCCCACTAATTACAGATAATTAAAAAAGAAACAAAACCTCTACACCCCGTTGAGTCATCTCCGTCCCCCACCCCCCGACACGCGGGTCTCGTTTGCCCGCCAGTCAGCATCTGTAGTTTTGTTTGGTTGCGCCAGTATTTAGGGTAATTATATTAATGAGAAGTCTCAGGATACAAGGTAGAAAATGCTTTCCTGATGGCGGAGTAAACAGAAAAAGGAAAGAACACACGGGAAGATGGAAGCGACTGTGTCTTACACGCTGCAGAGTCTTTAACTTTCCGCGCTCTGAAAAGGGACATTGAAACCGAGCCTTCCCGAGAAGAACAGAGAATTGCAGGGGAGGATTCGGAGACGTGACTAGGAAAAGTCTCTCTCAGATGGAAGGTGACATCCGAGACTCACCTGCGTCACCGATACGGGAGGGAGACAACGGAAGCAGTGACCAGACACCGCGTCTCGCGCGTCAGACGTCCACGTCCAGCAACGCCGTGCGTTGCTACCCCGCCTTTCACGCAAAAGGAGACTGAGGCCCAGAGAGGTTAAGGAACCTTCCCTAGGTCGCCCAGCTAGGACGACGCGGATCGGGATTTGAACTCAGGACCGCGGGCCGCTCTATGAGTCACTGAAGTCCCGCACCCTTCCAGCTCTGCGTTTTTCTACAGATCATAGGACGGAAACGGAGTAACAGTGCCTGGTGAAGATGAGTCACGGTTCCGTTACCATCTAACGCTGTGTCCATCTAGAGATGCTGAATTCCAGCTTGAAAGTCGTCTTAACACTGGGGAACGGAGGGGCAAGAGACGAAGCCCCTGAACCCAGAGGCGCCTGCAGCCGGAGGGCCTCTGGAACCTTCGCCTTCTGCTTTAAGCCCGTCTGAGACGGGCTTCCGGCCACTTGGAACTGAGCGACCCTCAGCATCCCGCTTTTGATTGATGAGCCCGCTGAGGTTCCTATTTAACATCACAGGGGCGAGACATCCATCTTGGTCGTCACGTTAATCTCGAATGAAAAAAGCAGATCGGCGGGAGACATTAGGAGCCGGCTCTTCATGCCGCAGGCATAAACGGACAGGCCCTCCGGCGCCCCGGGCCGCCTGGTTTCCTGCTTCCGCCGGGAATATACAGTTAAATAAGCTGTTTTTTCATGGTCTCGGGACGCCCAGCAGAGGAGAGGGGGCCAGCCACAGAGGGAAGACGTAGGCCGGGCAGAAATAACCGCGCACGTGTGGCATCCCGGGGGAGCCGCGTGTGCCCCGGAGAAGGTGGTCACGTGACGAGAGCAGCAGACAGTGCGGTGGCGGGTCCAGGCCGGGCAGGGTGTGAAGGTGGCACGCAGCCGGGGCCGGGATCTCGGAGGAGGTGTTTTCACGAGGCCG
>NW_011889238.1:314497-315073 GCF_000151845.1 Pteropus vampyrus
GTTGCTAGGTCGTCACTGGGGAGGGGAGGCAGGTAATGTCCCCTCACCAAGCCCACCTTTGGTGCCAGCCCAGCGGGGGTGGGGATGCCTCGGGGATCAAACAGTCATCTACTAAATGAGGCCTAATTAAATGAGTCCGAAAGTCCCTAGAAATGTGTGAAAAACATCAGAACTGAATGAGATGGATCCACAGAAAGAAACACCGCCCCCCACACACACCAGCTCTGACTTCAGGAGGCCCCGGGGGACCCCGTGCTGGGACTCAGGGTGCAGGAACGTGGGCGCAGGCCCTCGGTCGCCGGGTCACCCGGCCGGCCTCCCTAGGAATCACAGGGATCGGCGTCTGGCCTTTGACACGAGCCCCCCTGTCGTCCCTGACTGGGGTCCCGAGAAGCTCACGACCTTGTCACTTGATGGAGAGGGAACAGGGAAGTGCCGCCTGACGTGTCATCGAGGCCAGGTCGCTGCCGAAGGCGGGTGCAGATCCCAGCGTGTGCTGCCCTGCACCCCACAATGTCCTGTGGGGGGGGGCAGCGGGCCCTGCTCCTATCACGTCCCTCGACTTGAGCCTGTGCC
>NW_011889238.1:315863-316805 GCF_000151845.1 Pteropus vampyrus
GTTGCTAGGTCGTCACTGGGGAGGGGAGGCAGGTAATGTCCCCTCACCAAGCCCACCTTTGGTGCCAGCCCAGCGGGGGTGGGGATGCCTCGGGGGACCAAACAGTCACCTACTAAATGGGGCCTAATTAAGTGAGCCTGAAAATCCCTAGAAATGTGTGAAAAACATCACAACTGAATGAGATGGATCCACAGAAAGAAAGACCCCCCCACACACACACCAGCTCTGACTTCAGGAGGCCCCAGGGGACCCCGTGCTGGGACTCAGGATGCAGGAACGTGGGGGCAGGCCCTCGGTCGCCGGGTCACCCGGCCAGCCTCCCTCGGAATCACAGGGACCGGCGCCTGGCCTTTGACACGAGCCCCCCTGTCGTCCCTGCCTGGGGTCCCAAGAAGCTCACGACCTTGTCACTTGATGGAGAGGGAACAGGGAAGTGCCACCTGATGTGTCATCGAGGCCAGGTCGCTGCCGAAGGCGGGTGCAGATCCCAGCGTGTGCTGCCTGCACCCCACAATGTCCTGTTGGGGGGGGGCAGCGGGCCCTGCTCCTCTCACGTCCCTCAACCTGGGCCTGTGCCCAGCCACCCGAGACCAACCGCTTGACTCCACTGAGTCAGAATTCCCTCCGCCTGCAGAGGAGGAGAAGGCAGACTCCCCTGCGTCTCTCTGTTAACGATTTAGGTCGCTCACTGGGTTCTCCCCTTGTCCCCCTTGTCCAGAACCTGACTGCCTCCTTTTGTCTTGCAGCATTTTGAAAAATGTCGTCTTTCTTTTGAAAAGAATTTTTTTAAACCGAGCTGCTCGGCTGCCCGCCCCTCCCCCGCTGGCGTTAGCCATCGGTCACAGTACCCCAGCAAAGCCGATGCCAGTTCCCTCAATGGCTGAAAAGCACAGTTACTTAGATAATCCATCAACATCCCCATTTCGAGGTATTTCTCGGTTA
>NW_011889238.1:319615-322354 GCF_000151845.1 Pteropus vampyrus
CACCAGACGCTGCGGCGCGTCTCCCGGGAAGACACGTGTGGCAGGCGAGCCACACGCAGGCCTGAGTGACATCGAGGTCGGGATTAAAGAGTCAACGACATGTATTGAATCAGGTGTCCTGAAACAGAAACACACTTAAAATCGGGTTATGTATTGATCGGTCGATGAAAATATTGTGCCAGAGGCTCACAGGAACCAGCTCTGCATTTCCCTGGGAATAACGGTCCGGCGTTGACTAAGCCCGTGTTCACAGCGACTCTGTAGAACATAATTACTGTGAACATCAAGAATAATGAGACTCAGCTGTGTTTCTCACTAGTCTCTCCGCCTTGCAAAAGATGGGAAATTCAAATAATACATTTTGCTACAAAGTTATTTAAAATCCCCCGGCATGTTCATCACTACGGGTGAATGGCACTCAAGGCACCGCGGATCTTGTGCACAAGGAGGCATCCCAGAAATGGGAGGAGGAGAAGGGAAATGCGCGTTGACCAAAGAGCTGCTTTGAGTCTTCACAGAGACTCTAACTTAATTCGCACAAACGTCTGGCGACAGGCCCCGAGGCACCCACTATGCCAGGCACCGCTCTAGCCACGCAGGACAGAACAGTGACTCCAAGAGATCACGCTCTGCCTTCTGGAGCTTACTTTCTGTAGGGAGAAGAAGCCAGCGAGGAAATAAATAAGCACAGTACGTAGCGCGTCAGGTTTTGATAGATGCGGCCGAGTAAAATGCAGGCGACAGGAGGCAGGGCTGGGTGAGAGTTCAACACGGTGAGCAGAGGACACCGCTGAGGGGGCAGTCAAGTGCAGGAAGGAGACCTTACAGACGGGGTGGGGGGGACCGAGGTGTGGGGCAGGAAGTGGCTTCCCCCTCTGACGCATCAGCGGGACGACTGTGGTAACGCCTTCTTCGCTCCTGCCTGTCCGAACGGAACACCCCCAGTGCGAACACCGGCAAATAATTATGGGCAGATGGCACTCTGACCCCGCGAGAGTAGACCTTATGTCTTAGGGGGCAGCATGGTGGCCCCTAAAAAGATACGCCCACTTCCGGACCCCAGAACCTACGGCTGTGACCTTATTTCCTCGGAAAGGTCTTTGCAGATGGAACTAAGTCAAGGACCTCGAGATGAGATCACGCTGGATTTAGGGTGGCCCTTTAATCCAATGGCGAGTGACCTTCTAAGAGACAGAAGAGGAGAGACACAGAGACGAGGAGAGGCCATGTGCAGACAGAGCAGAGACTGGGGTGACGCGGCCGCAGCAGAGGAACGCCCGGAGCCACCAGAAGCCGCCGAGGCAGGGAGGACCCTCCCCCCAGGGCCCTGGAGAGAAGGGGGCTTGCACTTCTGGCCTCTAGAACCATCAGAGAAGACATTTCCGTTGTTTTAAGCCACCGGAGGGTGGTCACTTGGTATAGCAGCCATTGGAAACTAACAGAGGCTGTAAAAGCTGAGAAAACCAGTCAGAACCGCCCAGATCATGGGATGATGCGCCAAAGCTGGCTGGAGTGAGGCGCAGTGGCAGCTGCTCGAGTGACTTGTGCAAACGTCACCCAGGACGTCAATCTTCTCTCCTCCTCCTCGACATCCCACCCTCCGGCCCACACCTTCCTCTGACCGGTAAGACCCCAACCGCCTGTGACGCATGGCGCGTGCTCGCTGTGAGATGCACAGCTCCCACCAGCGGCCGCCCGCAGCCTCTCCGCCTTCCCGCTGCCTGAGCGGAGCAGAATCAGCCATCTTCAGGGCCTCTTTTTTTTTTTAAGTTACATTTATTGTGGTGACATCAGTTAATAAAATTATATAGGTTTCGAGTGTACAATTCAGTGATACGTCATCTGTACATTGCATTGTGTGTTCGACATCCCAAAGTCACATCTCCCTCTGTCACTGTGTATGTGACCCCTTTACCTCTCTCTGTCCCCCTCCCCGCTTCGCCCTGGTCACCACTAAACTGTCGTCTGTCTCTAAGAGTCTGCCTGTCATGCTCGTTTGTTGCTTTCAGTTTTATAGCCCATATATAAGTGAAATCACGTGGTTCTCAACTTTTTCTGGCTGACTCATCTTGCTCAGCATGATTAGCTCAAGATCCACCTGTACTGTCACAAATGGCAGTGTTTCGTCTTTTTTATGGCTGAGTAGTATTCCACGGTACATATGTACCGCCTCTTCTTTATCCAATCATTTATCGATGGGCACTTAGGTTGCTTCCATCTCTTGGCTATTGTAAATAATGCTGCAATAAACATCGGGGTACATAGATCTTTACAGATAAATGTTTTCAAATTCTGAAGGTAGATACCCACAAGAGGGGTTGCCGGGTCATGCGGTAATTCTGTTCTAAATTTTTTGAGGAACCTCCATACTGTTTTCTACAGTGACTGCACCAATTTGCAGTCCCACCAGCAGTGGATGAGGGTTCCTTTCTCTCCACAGCCTCTCTGACATCTGTTATGACTTGTCCTGTTGACGACAGGACGCTAATGGGTGTGAGGTGGTTTTGGTTTGCATTCCCCACTCCCCACCTGCTGAGCCTGGAGAAAGCAGCATCGCCATGACAAGCCCTCGCACCAGCAATGACCGCTAAGGGACACACCGTAATAGTGCCAATTAGCGCTTCGATAAGGGCATGCTTGAAACTGGGTCCCCCTCTCGAAACCCGTGAGTGGCATTAGATAGATTTGTTCTATTAAGTCTCCATCTCCTCGCTGGTACTTGATGCTTTAAAAACAAAG
>NW_011889238.1:322404-328503 GCF_000151845.1 Pteropus vampyrus
AAGGGACACACCGTAATAGTGCCAATTAGCGCTTCGATAAGGGCATGCTTGAAACTGGGTCCCCCTCTCGAAACCCGTGAGTGGCATTAGATAGATTTGTTCTATTAAGTCTCCATCTCCTCGCTGGTACTTGATGCTTTAAAAACAAAGAAACGACATCTCCATTGTTTTCGTAAACCTCCAAGTCACCTCTATAAATGGACGCGGTGACGAACTGCCGGCTCTGGGAGGAAGGCTCAGATTTCCAGCCCCGGGCATCCTCGCACAGTGAGCCCAGTTCTGCATCTCCCTCAAGCAGGAATCGCTCGTTCATGGGAAGGATATGAGCAGAGAGGAAATTTAAGACATAGCGTTAGAGACACTGGAATTTAGCGTCGCCCTCACCCCTCTAACTGCCAGCCTGAGGGAAGGAAGAGCCGCTGCTCCCGAGGAGAGCAGGAGAGAAAGCCTGATGGCCGAGGAAAGTCAACTGATCTAAAACTACAAACCGACGACGTGTGAACCTAAACGAATCGACCTGAATGCTCTTCCCACGTCACGAATTCACAACGGGGAGATGGAAGGTGGGTGGAGGGCAGCGGTTTGCAAGCGTCTTTGGGGGCATCCGCGGTCTGAAATACTTGCATCCAGGGTAGGACACACGCAGATGCGTCCAAAAATTCATCTCGCCAAGAGAAAAGCCTATGACGCGGCATTCCGTGCTGGATTCTACTCTGTCGCATGCTGTTCCGCTCAGCCCCACTTCATTCCAGCCTATTCTAATGCGCTGTTTAACTCCCCACTAAAATTAACCCGCCTCCTTCTAATGGGTCATCGCTCGCAATTTGAAAAACACCACTTGACTATGCAATGGAATCACGTCTTATAAGGTAGGTAGGTTTTATCGTTAACTCACGAGGCAAAAATATATAGTTGAGGCACCCTTGGGAAAAACTCCCAGGAAAGAAGCATGGTGGGGAACAGTATAAAATCGTAGTTCGGCGAGGCCAGCCGTCTCTCTCTCTCCAGCATCAGAGACACGGCTGGATGCCAGTGGGAACTGGCACAGGTGGGGGAGCCAGGCCAGTGTGACACCGGGCACCGCCACACCGGAAGCTCACAGCGTGACGGGCGCGGCAGAACCGGGGGCAACGAGGAGAAGCAGACAGGTGCGCATGCCACGCCCACTTCCGAGCACGTGGCCCCGAGTGGCGAGGCGCCGAGGTCACCCCTTCTTCTACGTTTTCTGCTGTGCACACGCAATGCGATTAATACCCTGTACGGGCGACGGTGTCTCACCTGCGAAATACACATACGCTCATCCGACGATGTGTACCCCCCAACGCCTTCTACGGCCAGAGCAGAGCGCTGTTCTAGCTTTCAAAATCCCCCCGGGCTCTAAATGATTTCGCGAGGTGATAGGCCTTCGACGAGTCAAGTGGCGCACCCACACGCAAGCCTCGAGGACCCTAGAATCTGAGTGGCTCGACTCACGCTCCAAGTTCATGAGTCTTTCAGCCCCTTAATTCTATAAGCCCCTGACTTTCCCTTTTCTGGTAATCAACACCGCACGGTTCTCTTGATATTGAAAGCCAATGTTTTACCGTAAGATACTTTTTTTTCCTATCAATATCTGAAGGAAAAACAAAAAAAAATCAAAGAAATTTTATTGCGAGGCAAGTGGAAAAGTTTCAGATTCCTGTGAAAACATCCCAGAACACATTCTATCAGCAGTTTCAAAACGGGACCCCGAGACCTCCATAAACGAGGAGGAAAAAAAACGTCTCTTCCTCAGTGCACCTGGTTACTGAGCCCAGGAAATAATCAGGGCAGGCTACCGCCGTATTTCTTTGGTTCGCTTCCTCCTAAAAATCCTTAACTGGTGATTTCAGACATTCTCTTAGTGATTACAGCTTCCTGGTGATGAGCAGCTGCGAAGTCATCGCGCTCTCTCTCCGTCAGCCTCCTCCGAAGGGAGGGCCGGGGAGCAGAACACAGCCGCCGCCAACGTCCGCCTTGAACCCCGGAGCTCCGCACGGCGCTCAGAATAAAACCCCAACTCCTCGTGGCCTCCGAGGCCCGGCGGAGGACGTGGCCGTTACCTAGATCTCCAGACTCACCCCGTACACCTCCCCTGGGCTCCCTATGCTCCAGACGCAATGGCTGCCAGCGTCCTCAGGACGTCACAGACTGGTCCATGCTGCAAACCTGTCACCTCTGCATCCATCACCCTTCCTGGAATGCCACACCTGCGCGCACGCACGCACACGCACACGCGCACGCACACACACACGCACGCACACGCACGTTTCTTTAAGTACCTCATGCCCCCCACTTCACTTGGATGTCGGCTTACTCCTCACCGTCACCTCCTTAGGCATGGGAAAAAATGAACCCCATAAAAGGGCTTTTAGCGAATTACAGGACGGAGGGGCTCCAGAGAGAAATTCGGCAACCGGCTCCATAAACATCACGTTTTAGGAACTGAGCATATTTCCCTGTTAGTTCTGATTGTCGCAAAGCCTGGGCGGGGCCGCATCGGTCCTCGGAAATCGTGCTCACGTCCTCCTGTTAAACATTTTGTTTACTAAGCGTTTAGTCGCAGCCTCCTTCCCAGCCCACATTTCCCCTTCGCTTCATTTTTCCTATTTTAATTTACTTAATCTTCCCGTCTTGTCAGCATCTTTGTAAGTCTTCTTTGACCAAGACAGAATATGGGAAATTAATAAATGGGCATTCAGATATTTATTGTGCAAAGGAGTAGGAGGCACCTCACACATTTAGCTAGGAATAATTACACACATACATCACATTCAGCTTTTGGTCACTAGCGAACCTAACATTTTCTTGTCTCTTACATTCATGTCACCTTGAGATCCCTCTCCTGTCTGTCTGTCTCTGTCTCTCTCTCTCCCTCTCGAGTATCATTTGTAATTTGGACATGGAAGTCAAGATACCGCCTGTTAACACAGAACAAGAAAGTTAGCGCACTAGCTCACAAATGCACGCACGCACACGCACGTGAGCACACACGTGTGAGCACGAAATCGTTACTAAAATCACTGAATTATATACTTAAATGGGTGAATTTTAGAAGATGTAAATTATACTTCTGTGAGGTTTTTAAACAAACGGAAAAAAGATGACAGCCATTGGACGCTTTTTCGACATCCCCAGTGCGAAGGTCACGCCTCTCCCTCAAACAGCCAATAAACCCCCGGGGTGAGTCTCATTGGCTCTGACTGGTCTAGTCTGTGTTACGTGCCCATCTCTGGACCAATCACGTTGGCAGGGAGATGAGCGCTTTAATTGGGCAGGCTTGAGTCACATGTCATTCCCGGAGCCAAGAGGAAGTAAGTTACATTGACAGACAGTTGGAGAGGGACAGTTCCCCAAGGAAAATCCAGGTGCTGCTAACAGAAAAATGGCAGTAGATCTTAAGTAAGCAACAATATCCACTTACCCGCACACTTTCTGCACAAACGAGGACACCTGCGGGGCCCACAGCCACCTCTGCACTTTAAGGTCCATCTGGCTAATGTCACACGAGGCTCCTGAGCTTGCCAGTTAAGACTATGGATTATTCTAGAGCCAAAACACACAGATCGCAATCCCAGCTCTGCACAAGGACAACGCGATACCCGTCTCAAAGGGCTGCTGTGGGGACCGACTTGTCCTCGGACCCGTGCCCGGGGCACCGCAAGCTCCTTCCGAGAGCTTGAGGCCTCCCCATGCGGCGCAGGGCAGGGCAGCTCTGGGAAGAACTACGTGTCTGTCAGTTTTCGAAGCTGGGCTGGGATTTCCTCGCTCGGCCTCTCCACGCCACCTCAGCCCACTCCCAACCGTTCTCTGGGCCTCGGGGACATGCGCCACAGACGTGTCACCCGGACGAACAACAGGAACAAGCAAGAAACCACAACGTGTGCACAAGGGACAGAAGCCCCGGTGTCCACACGCCTTCGAGAGAGCGTAGCTTCTAAACCCCGTCCGCTCCAGCCTCCGGACGGGGTGGAAAACTACCCCTGAACTTGACCCGCGCCCACCCCAAGGCCTAGACTTGTGAAGAGAACCACGTGCCGGGGAACCGCTCTCCATCTAGCTGAGAACCGTGGAGCCTTTGATCCAACGGAAGGCCAGTCATGGCGGTGACGGTTACCGGTACCAAAGCCTGTCGTGTCGGCCGCGGTGCCCAGTTAAACAGCCCCATAACTGTGAGAAGCGAAGGCCACCATCACCCCGAGGCTCTGGGAGTCGACGTCATCTGCCCAGCATCACAGGGCCAGGCGCTGCAGGTGCGACTCACTCGGGCAGCCTGGCTGTGCAGGTGGGCACCCAGGTCACCACGGGCAGGTGGCCTCAGGGCTCCCAGTGAAAGGGGAAGCACCGCAGAGCCTTCTGGGGCTTATTTTGAGCATCAGCGAGACCATCTGTGTGAAGTGCCCGAAACGGCATCCGGCTTGCAGGAAGTGCTCGATAAATAAGAGCTACCCTGTCACCACCCTCATCTCATTAGCTTTGCTGCTGTCATTAAAACCAAGTTTCCGGATAGATAAAAGCCAACAAAAACGACCACCAGGCTCACGTCCCCCCACCCCCACTCAGGATACTGAAATGCACCCACGGAGCCTCAGAGAACAATGCTGGAGCATTGTCTCTAAGTCACGCCTAAATGGCACGAGGCAGCAAGCTGTCCCCAGTCTCAGGAAGGTCAGTCTCCAAAACCTGTCCCCCTGCCTGTGGCATGCCTTCCTCCAACTCGTCACATCGACTTCGAGAGAGGACGCCCTCCGTCCCACTACCCGTGGGACGGGCTGGCAATGCCTGCTTCAGACGCGAGATGATAAACCGATAGTCATCTGGAAATGGTGCGCAGACACGGGGTCTGGATTTCACAGGATCATGTTTGGAGAGAGACAAGATACTTTCCGGCCAACAGACTGAGGGTCCTGCAGAGCCAAAGCACAAGGTCTTCCCCCAGCACGGCTGTTCCCGCCTCCTGCCTTCACCGCCACCTGCTGAGCTGACACGGGACACTCAGGATCACGACGGCAGCTGACATCCGCAGAGGGACCTTCGCCAAGCCCACGGGGCCCTGTTCTTGTCATTTGTTTTACAAGTGGACGAAGGACACTCAGAGAATTTAAGTCGGTAGGCTGCGTAGGATGAGCCGTCCGGTGCCCAGCGACTTGAGGCGTGCCCGCCCCAGCGACGGCAGCCGTAACCCCGCGGCCGCCTTGCTCCTAACAAGGCTCCCCAGCTCCTGAACAAAACAACATCGGTTCCGACTACAGCAGACTACGGGGGACGAATGTGTCCCGGGCGGCTACGCACAGCTGTGTAGGTCGAGAACTGCACAGAGGCTGCTGGCCAAGAGTCACCAGTGCGGGTTGAACTCTGTTCCATGTTCCACTGGCCAAGCCATGCCGGGGCTTCCTGGAAGATGGGGTACTTCCTGGAAGATGGGGTGCTTCCTGGAAGATGGGGTACTTCCTCCTTACGCACAGAAGAAACAGCTTTTCTCTAACTCGTGCGGCCATGTAGCCATGTACACAGTGAGAGCCTCTCTGGTCGTGTCGTATACGACACCACCTGCTTCACGTCCCGAGTCCCACAGAAGTGCAGTTGGCATCGCCTGGACCAGCACTGTCTGATACGAATACAACGCAAGCCTCAAAAACGGGCCCAAAGGAATAAACTTCCTAGTAACCACAGCAAAAAAAAAAAAGTAAAAAGAAACCAGTGACATTAACTTAAATAATATATTTTGTTTAATCCAATATATCCAAAACATTATCGTTTCAACAAGTTATCACTATAAATTATCTACGAGATTTTTTTACAGTCTTTTCTCATGGCAAGTCTTCAAAGGACGGTGCGAATTCTACACGGGTGGCCCATCTCAATTTGGTGTAGACCCATTTCGAGGGCTTGGTGGCACACGTGACTGCTGTGCTTGAGGGAGCAGGCTGAGAGTCACCAGAGATGGCCACCTGCAGGCCACCTCGCTTCTAATCACCGAGGTTCCTGACTTTATAATTCCAGGCAGCCACTGAAAGAATTCAAATTGGGAAGTGAGGGGTTCAGATCCGTGTTTTGGTAAAAACTCTAAGTTGGCGTTGA
>NW_011889238.1:330953-331663 GCF_000151845.1 Pteropus vampyrus
GGTGCTTCATAAAGGCATGCTGACGAAGGAACCAAGCTGAGAGGAGTCTTAGGACGTTTCTAGTGCAACCACCTGACTCACGGATGCGGATGCCGGACCTAGAAGGAGGGGGACCCTCAGGACACCCCGCCCCGGGCCCTGCTGCCTGTCGGGGGCTGGAGCGCATTTCTACCACACGAGAGAACAGGAGAGTGACAAGGGCTACTTCTAGTCCTACTTACCTGAGGTTGGCCGGCCGGCGGACACCTGGCAAACCATCAAAGAGCCCTGTGACCCAGGGATGTGGGGAGCCCCGTGCAGCTGGGAAGCTGGGATGTCACTAAGAGCGACTGCACATTCTGCTGACACACTGGTGTCTCCTTCTAAAACCCCGTCCCGCAGGGTGGCTAAGGGAAGTAGGCAGGTGAGCGCTGTGCACTTGTCCACCTTGGAAAATGGCACCGCCAGTCTGCACCCCGCAGCCCCGTCCTCCCCAGGCTGGCATCCAGGGGGGTGCCTCAGAGCCGAGGAGCACAGCCAGGGGAAGCACAGGCGACACATCAGGGGCCTGGGGTCTGCTAGGGACATCGGGCCCAGACAATGAAGAGGGCCCTCTGCATCCTGCACCCGGGAGGCGGGGCGGGAGCCGGCGCCTCGGCCCGGAGCGCACTTGGGGAGCCTTCCCAAACCCGGTCTGGCGAGGCAACAAAGCGGGCAACGTGTCTCATCTG
>NW_011889238.1:331968-337880 GCF_000151845.1 Pteropus vampyrus
TCTAAGCGCGGGGGTGGGGGGCAGGGAGGGAAGGCTTCCTTGGACATTTGCATTTTATTATTTTATTATTCAATGGAAATCGCACTCTCCGCTAACAGGGCACTCCAAAAGCAAAGAAGTTGGCGGGGGGAGGGGTGGCACAGAGGGTTGTAGGTTTCAGACATCATACGCTTTTGGGATCTAAGAAAAGAGAGAGAAATGAGAGATGTACATTTGGCCGGCAAAGATGTCAGGACAGTAACGATGATGACCTTTAAATTAGCGAAGCCACTTGTCGGGAGCAAAGAGGTAGCGTTGGTCAATTAATAATCAATATAGCATAATATAATGTATAACAGCTCGGCAGTCAGGGTGGTAGCAGCGACACTGAGTATTCACATAAAGCTGGCCGTATCTTCAAACACTTGACTATCACTATCTCTTTAATTCTTTTTTTCCCAGCCTGATTGACATACAGTCTACGGGGAGCACTGTGTAAGTTTCAGATGTACAATGTAACGATTCAATTGTGTCTATTATGGAAACACAGGCAGGATGAGGTTAGTTTACACTTCCGCCACCTCAGATAAGTATCCTTCTTTTCTTTGGTGACAATGTTTAAGATCTACTCTCTTAGCAACTTTTACACACACCACACATTGACCGTGCTGAGCATGACATTCCCAGATTTACCCATCTCAGAGCGGAAGGTCTGTACCTCCGGCCGACACGTCCCCGTTCCCCCGCCCCTCAGTCTGGGTAGGAGCATCGTGTTTTTGCACATGGCAGGATATCCTTCTTTTCGTGGCCGGATAATACTCCATTGTGTCTAGAGACCACACTTGCTTTTGCATGCACCCATCGATGGACATTTAGGTTGCCACCATGTCTTCGCTACTGTGAATAACGTTATTATGGACATGGGGGTCCAGGCAGCTCTTCGAGATACCGATTTCATCTCTTTCATTTCCTTCTGATATATACCGCAGGAAATGAAGCCTTCTTCACTCTTATGACAACCCAATGTTGTGGGAACTGTGATTATCCCATTTTGGAGGTGGGGACAGAGACATCGAACTCATCCATGACCAGACGGCTGAGGGAGGGGCTGGGTGGACACAGAACACGCCGGAGCAACTCCACGTGGATCCCGCAGCCTTCACCTTAGAAACACTGCCTGGTACCAACTCCCTCATTTTTCAACTATCAAACCACTCCAGGGTTTCATTTTGATCGGAGAACTTGCCAGTTCTTCGACTCCATTGTCAATAGCTGAAGGGGTGGTGGAAAGAAGCCTTTGACTGGGATTTTCTTGTGAAAAGTGAAAGCTCCCCCAAATAATTACATTTAACTTGCCTTTTAACAAAACGTAGGTTTTAATCACAACCATGGTCTCGCTTTCGGAACAGAGAATAAAATGTTACTTTCACTGAAAAAAAAAAATGGCAACTTGACTTATTCCTACAAAACTGGCGGATAACACTCTGAGTTTTTATTTGCCTTCGACTTTGGCAGCTCGATCGTAAAAGACATCTTTGCGTTTCCTTCTGTCCGTGTCGCGCCCTCGCGTGCTCTTCAGCTAATCCCTCTTTGTGACCTCTTCGTTCGCTGAGAGCCGGTAGGACCCCACCAGATGCTCGCCGGCTTTGTTTTCCGTGGTTTTGCACGTGGTTGGAGCAGCTCACCAAAAAAAGAAAAAAATATATATCGTTTTCATGGATTTCGTCTTGTTTTGAAAATTCACTTTGTAAAACATTGCAGTGTTTTTTTACTGCATTACCTTCCTGGATATTTCCAATACCCCAGATCAGAGAATGATCGAGAGGACATACGATAGCTGTGACACTGAACTAGCTTTATAACCAGTCGCACCGTCAATGACTCTTCTCCTCAGATGAAAAGTCTGCCTTTTAACGCAGAACCCTATCAAGCATCGAGATGGCGTGCCCGGGGCCACTGAGGGGCCCTGGAACAGCTGAGAGGACTCACGGGGATGGGGTTCCCCCCTGCACCCCACCGCTGGCTCACATCTGCTCTCTTGCTTGGCATCGCAGGCCCCGTTTGCTCACTGTCTGCTGTGAAAGGTCTGCATATTTTCCTCTGGGCGAGGAGCCGTGGCTGGTTTTGAGCTGAGCCCGTAACTGCTGCTTACCTAATCTGGTCATCTCGCAAGTAGGCAAGCGGAGTGTGGATGGGGACAGCAGGGTCAGCAGGGAGGGACAGGCCTGTGGTGTCCTCCAGCCGATGTTCCTCTCCTGGAGAGGTCGGGACAGACAGAGCTCCACGCCCCCTGACCTGTGCGTCCTTGGCCGGCGCTGCTGGCTTCTCATCCGATGAACGGATTTCCCACGTCTTAAAGCCGCTGACCCCACATGACCTTGGCGTCTCGAACCTTTCTGAGATTCGCATCTGTCTTGTAATGGAAAAAAAAGCTGCTGCTCTCTCCTGAGGAAAAACACTTAGAGGAAAGCGGTTTATCAAAGCAATCCGCTGGCCCGCGGCGTGGCTGCACATCAGACGTCTTTGCCTGGAGGATGCTTTGGAGTGTCGCGTCCTCAAGAATTAGAAGCACATGGCTCCATCTCCTCCCACGGGCCCGGGGGCATAAAAGCAGTTTAGAAGGAAGAGGAGTCTGGAGAAATGTGTTTTGGCTTTTGTCAAACCTCGAAAGCTTGAAAGCAGTTCAAGATGTTGCCCGTCAAGCTCACGTCACCACCCGTTTTCGTCCCCAGTGACCAAATGTTCGAGACCACCAACGGAGATGTTTGCTCTGTGTGGAAGTCCGGACTTCAGAAGCTCTGTTCCTGCTGAGGGCGCGGTCATGCGGTGACGGCCAGGCCCGAGGGGCCCCTCTGGTCGCCCTGGTACCTGCTATCTGGGGGTTCCCCACACGGGTGCTCGGACGTCCTTGGAACGTCTGGCCAGCACATGGGCCACCGTACACGGTCACGCTTGGAACTCTTCAAGGATGCACGTCACGTTTCTCCCCTCCTGATGCACGCCATGGAAGTTCGGTTACATCACCCCGCATTCTGCCATGT
The DNA here is from genome assembly GCF_000151845.1 of Pteropus vampyrus. NCBI lineage: Eukaryota > Metazoa > Chordata > Mammalia > Chiroptera > Pteropodidae > Pteropus > Pteropus vampyrus. Next base: position 334,989 of record NW_011889238.1, read on the forward strand.
GGTGACACTGATTTTAAGGCAGAGGGAACATCCTGGTCCCTTTGGCCAATCCTTTGGGTGACAGATGAGAGGACTCAGGCCACAGGGGCAAGGTGAGTTCCTTGGGAACAAGTAGGGTCAAACCCGGCTATTACGACGTCCTCTCGGCCTTGACCTTGCACCTCGAGCTTCATAAACGCAAGGGCTCTGCCTTATTTCTGGGTCCCCAACATCTTGAGCAGTGCCTAGCACACAGTAGGTGCTCATCTGATGTGTGTCGAATAAAGAAATGCCACATGCGGTCATTGAGGAGACCCGATGAGTTAGAGCCTTGTCTCACAAGCGAAGGAAGCATCGTTGGCTCCTGGGTGAACAGACGGAATTGGCCGGTGCACCCTCAGGGCCGGGTGGGGGGCCCTGGGGAATTGGTGTGGAAGTCGCCGGAGCACACGCGGAAGCAGCAGGCTAAGGCGGCCTCCTGGAGTCTAAAGGTTTACGTCACGAGGAGTCTTTCGGGCTATCACCCCTGAAGTCCTCAGTTCCAGAGCCTTGCTGAAGGCATCTGACTGACGCGTCTTCACCTCCATCGCTGCCAGGTTACCCCACTTTCTCGATGGGTCGAGACTGAGATACGTGCCCTGCCTTGGGGTTCACGGTGACATCGATTTCATCTGATCACGTGGAGCCATCGCGGGAGACAGGGGGCTCCCCCGGGAAGACAAGGGGCCGTTACCAGCAGCACATGTGACTATTCACTTTCGAGTGAATGAAAATGAGATAAAATGAAGAAGTCAGCTCCTCGGTGCCACTAGCCACATTTCAAGTGTTCGATGGCCCTGCCGAATAGCGCAGACACAGGACATTTCCAGTGTCACCAAATTCAGGTTCTTTCCGTTATTCCCTCTTGTGTTACACTGGTTTTGGGGGGTGTGTGTGTGTGCATGTGCGTGTATGTGTGTGTCGATCTAAAACAACTATTATAGATTTATCTAATTCCCACTTGATCCTTTGACTAGAGGTAAGATCACCAAGAGCAGGCGGTGTTGGTTTTCTATCTAGTGTTGAGAAAAGTGTTAGCATAAAGCAGATAAACACCTCTCCAAGGAACACACGGGTGACATTCAAACGCACCTCAGTGACTGCCGTTCTTGCAATACAACAGAAATTATTAAAAATTAAAACCGCCTTCGTCACCGGTCCTCTTGGATTCTAAGTTGACATGTTGCCCATCTGGTGTAAAACTCCCCTGCCATCACCAAGCTTCGAATTAGTTTTGCCCTGCTCTAAAGATGAGTTGGCACCGCGCAGGTGCCTGTCACGCGGCGGCCGTGTGATGAGGCATTCCGACGTGTCCTCACGGACAGAACGCCCTTGGGTCGGTGGCTGCAGGTCTGTGCTCTTCTCCCCAGAGGACCCCCTCGTTCCAACGCACCCCAGTTGGACACGCAGACCGCCACCCACGGTTCCATTCGAGACAGGCTCATCCTGTGATTCTGCAGTCGGCTCACTGGGCGTCTCGGTGTAGTGTATGGAGGCATTTGAGATGTGCGTGTGTGGTACACGTGTGTAGGGCAGGGAGAGATAGAGAGAAGGGGAGAGAGAGACAGACAGACAGACAGACAGCGAGACACAGACAGAGAAGGGGGGAGGGAAGGAGGGAGAGAGGGGAGGGAGAGACAGCGACTTTACACGACTTTAAATATAAATGATGTTTCTATCTCCTATATTTATCTTGGGTAAGTTGTAGGATCCATGTCCATTTTAAGTGAAATGAAGTACATTTTTTAATGGAAAAACACAAGCAGAAAGGTGTACCGCAGAACCGACAAGACTCATTACAAGGCCAGACGTGGCGTGGGGTCTCGGCGTGGGTGGAAGGCTGTACCATTAACACACGGTTCATTACAGCCGAATTAGAGGCCGGTTACTCCCTGCTCCAGCAATTAGGGACGGTCAGAGGCAACCTGATTTTCCCATGAAGGCGGGAAGCATTCTGTTCAACGCTGGAAAGTCACTAATTACAGAGTGGAAGCTACTTCAATGCAAGGCCCCGCCTCCCGCTGTCTGGTTTAACTCTGCAGTGTCCGGGTGTGAACATCCTCTGCTCCGGGGAGGGGTCGTCCATCAGAGAACCACTAATTACCTCCTCCCTGAGCGAGTGAGAAAGTAAATGAGTGTTAACGCCATGTTTTTGTAGGTGTGTATACAGGGGGTCACTGCACTTTGTTGATGAAGATGGAACTCTCTAGAAAAGAGAATAATGAGGGCGGCCGCTCCAGCCGCCGTCCGGGGGAGGGCCGAGGCAGGGGTGGGCCTGGATTTTCCCCACTCAGTGGGTCTCAGAGCCCCAGCTTCCTGCACCCTCAGCTCCCTGCTGTTTAAAGATGCCTTTTCCATTCACCTTCATTCAGCAGAGCCCTGCAAGACAAGCGAAACATTCCCTCTGGAGCGCCGTCTGAGCAGAAGCCATCGGTCCCACGAGGAGAGAGAAAACCCAGCTCTTCGCTGCTGAAGGATCCACTAGGGTGACTGGCGCATGCGACCACGCGTTCGCGTTTCCATTCACCCAGCACCCGTGCCAGGGGCCCTCTGGATGCCCAGTGCCATCCTTGCTGCTGCGGACCCGGCAGAGAACAACACAGACGGAATCGGCCCCACGTGGAGACCACGGCCGCGCGCGGCGGAAAACAAACGCCCGACGCGATGCGTAACCAACTGCGCAGCGGCGGAGCCGGGGCCGGGGCCGGGCCGGGTGGGGAGGGGAAAGGCGAGCGGGCGGCAGTTTCCAACAGGTCGCCCCGGGAAGCCTCACACTGCGGGGCGGGAGTTGAGTCCCGCCCCAGAGGGGACACACATGGAGCGGGCCGGGGACAGGGCACGTGCCAAGGTCCGGAGGGGGGAGCTGGCTGAGCG
>NW_011889238.1:339580-341036 GCF_000151845.1 Pteropus vampyrus
TTGGACAAAACAAACCCATCTTTCCAGCCTCCGACGGTTTAATTTCCTGATGCGGAAACACCTCCATGCACGTAGCTCAAAATAATGAAGTATTTTGAAAAAGGAAAAACAGCATGTCGCATCTTTCTTCTCCATTCTCACGCTATCCCGAGGAGATAACGGGTGTTATAAGGACAAAGGGAAGACCCAGGGAGCTCGAGCCACCCACCCGAGGTCACGGAGTGGGACGCAGGCAGGACTCAGAGCCAGGCTGCCCGGTGCCATGCCCTTCACCACCGCAGGAAAGCAAAGGGCATCCTTCAGATGACGCCGTTCACAGGAATCACGCACCCCAGCCGAGGCCCCCCAGGGAGGAGGACCTGAGCAAAGTAAGGACCTTTAAACAAATGACTCTTTCTGAGCGGTCCTTTGCTGTCATGCCTGGGCTTCTGTTAGGACAACGCGGTGGGGACGAGCTTCGCGAAACTGCTGGTGGATTTCCTGGAGTGACAGTCACCAGTGGCAGAACTGCGAGGAGGCGCGGACGCCTGGGCCCCCCGTGACAGCTGGGTGAGCACCTCTGGTCTGTAAGAGGCTCCCTTGCCAAGCCTGGGTCCAGAAAACCTTTGCTGCCACCGCACTGCGGCCCTTGCTCCTATGGACAACGAGAATCCTGTGTCTAACCACATTTCCCTTTTCACTTGGGCTGCCAGGAAACCTCTTAATGAAAGTGTTATTTTAAAAAGATAAGTGGATTAATTCAATCGCATCTTGGACCACAGACTAGGGTACATGATAAGGGCGAGTAGTTCTCCAACCTTTTGGAAAAGTTACTTGAAACAGTACAGAGTTACTTTTTGAGCATCGAAAAAAAGTAAGAAAGTAGCTCCTTCTCAAATCCCTACAGTAACTCCTAAGCCGCCCTGAACATTCTCTAGTCACCACCCGGCAGCATCCGCCACCCTACACTTCTGCTTCGCCACCGACACGTGAGCCCTGTGTGTGGCTCCCATCTGCTACGTCTCCATGGGGACAGCTCAGGGGTCCTGCTTCCTGTGCACTACAAACATCCTCCGAACTTCCTCATCCTTAGAACCTCTGGTGACGGCGAAGAGAGTCACAGCACCACCTCGTCCTCTCTGCACCCCGCGTGTCACATCATGGCGGGCCAGATCAGGTCCTCTACACACACGACGGGACAAAGAAACACAAACAGCTCTCTGCCCACTGACAGGAAACAGCCCCAAGCATGGCGGGGTCCCCAGTCAGAGGGGGGCCGACTCTGTCTCTGCGGTGCCTGGGAAGGGTCAAAGCCAGATGCAGTGAAACCCAGCTCGTCCAGGGAGGAGGCCTGGCCTGCGGGCGGGGCGTGATCACAGGCGAAGGCTGCTCAGCATGTGCCCGATGCCTAAGCACCCGATGTCTAGTGCCCAATGTCTAAGCCCCCGGGACAGCAGAAAAGCAGGGAGGGAGCGGC
>NW_011889238.1:341086-343626 GCF_000151845.1 Pteropus vampyrus
ATCCGCCACCCTACACTTCTGCTTCGCCACCGACACGTGAGCCCTGTGTGTGGCTCCCATCTGCTACGTCTCCATGGGGACAGCTCAGGGGTCCTGCTTCCCGTGCACTACAAACATCCTCCGAACTTCCTCATCCTTAGAACCTCTGGTGATGGCGAAGAGAGTCACAGCACCACCTCGTCCTCTCTGCACCCCGCGTGTCACATCATGGCGGGCCAGATCAGGTCCTCTACGCACACGACGGGACAAAGAAACACAAACAGCTCTCTGCCCACTGACAGGAAACAGCCCCGAGCATGGCGGGGTCCCCAGTCAGAGGGGGGCAGACTCTGTCTCTGCGGTGCCTGGGAAGGGTCAAAGCCAGATGCAATGAAACCCAGCTCGTCCAGGGAGGAGGCCTGGCCTGCGGGCGGGGCGTGATCACAGGCGAAGGCTGCTCAGCATGTGCCCGATGCCTAAGCACCCGATGTCTAGTGCCCAATGTCTAAGCCCCCGGGACAGCAGAAAAGCAGGGAGGGAGCGGCAGCCGGTGATCAAACTCTTTTGAGTGACTAGTGACATGGCAGCCAAGGGGATGTGCCGGGGGCAGCGCCTCAGCAGCCTTCTCCTGGGGAGGTCTGGGGGTTTCACCTTCTGCCGTCAAGATAGCTGGACTCTGACTGATGCTTTCGCACGGTCATAGCTAGAAGGTGTCCTGAGAAGGCGCTTAGCTCAGAAGGATGCTTCCCTCCCCTTCTTCCTTCCTTCCTTCTAAACAACCTCCAAGAAGTGTGGCTGGGTGCGGTACTGGAATCCAAGACACAAACGTGCGCACTCGCGCACACACACAGAATAAAATATATAAATATTGGTTAGGACAACTGGTGGTTTATAAAGTAGATGGAAACATTTCTTTCTCACTTAAAGTCCAAAGAAGGAGAGTTTTGGCAATTCCATGGTGGAGAGACTCATGAATCCACGTATGATTTCTACCTCGTGGCCCAATATGGCTGCAGTAGTTCCGGCCATCACATCTACATTCTAACCAGCAGCTAAATGAAAAGGGAAGAAGTCTGACCCCGGTCCTTTTAAAGATATTTCCTAAATGTTGCACACTCCGCGTCCGTTTGTAGCTGTTGCGTAGATTACTTAGTTCCGCTAACCTCCGAGGAAAACTGGGTAATGTCGTCTTTAAACTACCCGTTTTTGCCTGAGCCCAAATGTGCGGTTGACATTGAGCTAAAATATTTCAAAGACCTTTGGAGTAAAATAAAACACCTGGAGGACAAACGGTCGGGAATGACAGCAACGTCTCTTTAAATCAACAGACACTGTTATGTTCCTTCACGACTCCAAATTAAAACACATATGGAGAACTGTCTAGACAGAGAACACCAAAGTGGTCACACTGCCTTTCCATCCTCCTCCTCCTCGGGGGGGCACATGAAAAGCAGCCCGGAGGCCAGGCCGAGCCGTCACCAGCAGAGACCCGAAGAAAGGGTACAGGGGCCGTGATTGGCAGCAGCCCAGTCCCCCAAACACCAGGCGCTCCGTCTGGGCCTCGCCGAACCCCGTTCAGGGCGGCCAGCGGTGTGGCCCGTGGAGATGCAGACGTCAAAACTGGCAGACGAATCAGCGAGTCACCGATTTACTATTCACGTCCCTTGTTGGTTTTATCTACTAGGCTATATTTCCTTATTGATTTGTAACGGCTCTTTATATATTACACATAAAAGGCTTTTGTCATCTTGTTGACTCCAATATTAGCTTTAATAAAATAATAGGGCTTTAAAAAAAAGAAACTCAGAATGAAGGGCCACAGAGTCTCCAAGTTGGCGAACAGAATGAGACAGGAAACTTTTGACTTGGAGGCACAAGGAGCAATGATTTCGAGACAGGACGAAGGTGACAGAACCGAACACGGGTTCTACGTGAACACCACGTGTCCTCCAGGTTCCCGATGGCTCTGACCGCTCGTTCCCAGACTCGGGAGCCCCCGCGTGTCCCCACACCCCGGCACAGGGACCCTATCAAGGAAAAAGCGAGGGAGGTTAGGGTTAGCCACTACGAGTCACTGGGAGGAGCCGCTGGTGCCCTGCAGGACGTGGGGAGTGATGGAAAGCGCTCTGAACTCCAAAGAGAGACCTGAATATTATTATTATTCCCCCTGCTTTCCAGCTGTCTGCACGAAGACTGGCGTCCGAGGCCGCATTTGTCAAAGTGACGGGAAGAGGACACGGCCCTTGGAGAGTTCTGTGTGGACACGGTCCTGCCGAGGTTCCCGGCCCGCGGTGCGCCTGCGGGTGGGTGGCGGGCCCGAAGCTGCCGGCGTTGCTAGGGGTGGAGGCTTCGCGGCCCTCCCTCTTCCCTGGCTCAGGGCCACGTCCGCGCCTCTTCAGAGGCCTGAGTTTCTTTTGAAGTTGGGGTTTGAGACTAAGGCTGTGAGGGAACCAGAGGGGGGTCCCTGGACGCAGCCGCCTTCACGGCCAGAGCAGCCCCTGGTGCTGGGACCACCCAAGCCCCCTCAGCACCCTGCCTTCCTTTCATCCTAGGACTAGATG
>NW_011889238.1:344925-349183 GCF_000151845.1 Pteropus vampyrus
TTTTCCCTACGATTAGTTACCATTGCATTAGGGCGGTCCACGTGTTCAGTGGATAAATGAACATTGATACATTATTACTAAAGCCGATTACTTTACATTAGGGCTCATTCTTTGTGCTGTACATTCTATGGGTTTGTCCAACGCACACGATATCCGTTCCACCGTTACAGTATCACACAAAACAGTCCGGCCGCCCTGACCGTCCCCTCTGCCGACTCGCCCTTGCTCGCCTCCCGTCCAGCCCCCGAAAACCGCAGACCCTTTCTCGCTGTCTGAAAAGTGCCGCCTTTCCCAGAAGATCCTGGAGGAGGCATCGCCGTGTGTGGCCCGTTCAGACGGGCTTCTTTCACTTAGCGACGTGCGTTTCATGTTCGTCCACGTGTTTTCAAGTCCTGATAGCTCCTTCCTTTTCGGTGCCAAATAATATGACATCGTCTGGATGGATCACAGTTTATTGATCCAGTCACCTACCGAAGGACGTCTTAGTTACTGCTAAAGTTTTGGCAGTTACGAATAAATGAATAAAGCCTCTGTAAACATGTGCATGCGAGTGTGGGTGTGGACACGCCTTTTGGCTCATTTGGGTAAATGCCAAGGAGCGCGACGGCCGGGTAAGGGATGAGGCTCTGTTCCGCTTTGTGAGAAGCTGCCGAAGGGTCCTCTGGAGCGGCTGCCCCGTTTGGCATCGCCACCGGCGGTGACGGGAAGCCCCGATGCCGCGTGCGCTCGCCGGCATGTGATGTCGCCCGTGTTCTGGATGTTAGCCCTTCTCAGAGATGGACGGATGTTGCGGGCTGCGGTTTTTATAACGCTGTCTATGAAGGTGGCATTGAATGACACTGGATGGACATGGAGGAGAAATCTGTGAGAATGTCTGGAAGTCTAATCTGCTGACGGCTGACTTTTTTTTCCTTTGCTTTGAAGTTTGATAAAATGGAGATGTCGCTTCTTCGGGAAGGGTACGACCATCACGCTAGAAACGTGCGAACTCGCCTGGGATATTGTGGATTAATGAGGCCATCCAAATTCTAGGAGCGAGTGACAGCCTGGGACCCTCTGGGCGTGGGGGGACCCAGCGGGTCCCATCACCATCCCCGCGGGGTCCCCCCCACTCCCGCCGTGTCAAAAGCCAACTGCATTTCTGTCCAGCTGCTTGAGAACACACATTACTGCCTTCCACTCACATGCCTGGAGCGAGTTCTGCGGTCACAGTGGACCCCAGGGGACCCGGGCTGCCGCCATAAATTTCCTCCCCAAAGAGCTTTACCTTTACCTTCCTCCCCACGCTTTACCCGAGACACGCTCTCCGGAGCTCCAGGCCACCGCGGGCTCGCAGGAGAACAGGTCGCTTATCCGGGGACTAGGGAACCAACGCCCGCCACCCAGCACTGGCATCAGAACCAGAACTGGGCGAAACGAACACAGAAGAGCCTGGGCATCCGGAGTTTTCTTCACAGAGCATCATTCACTGGGCTGGATTTCTTAAAGGGACAACGAGGCGGAGAAGCCCACCCCTTTCTACTTTTCTCAAGCAGTTCTAACTAGCTTGACTCTTCCGTTTTTCCGCGACGAGGTGCATTAAAGCGGGCTAATCTGCTTAGGGCTCCCTGGGGGCCACCACGGGACACGCGTGGCGCGGGGGGGGGGAGGGGGTAACGAGCGTCACTGAGAGGGAGCTGGGCACGCGGACTATCACCAGTCCAGGTCGCGCGAGGTCATGTCTTTAAGGACAAACGGCCCTACCGCCCTGAACACGGCTTAACAGGAGCGCGGGGTTCATTAAACGCGCCCACACGCAGCGCAGCGGGACCGGCGCCCCAGCCCCGACCCTCGCCTCCGTGTGGCGGCGGCGACGTCTGCGTCGAGCGTGTGCAGCTCGCCTCTGCGCGGTGTCGTCGAGCTGTGGCACCGCCGCCGACCCGCCCACCGGTGCGACAGCCGCGCGCGGGGCCCTCCCGCGGCTGCACCTGCGCGGCGCGGCCCCCACCTGCGCGGCCCCGCAAGGCCGCCCTCGCTGCGATCGCGTGGGTGCCACGTACAAACCGAGCCCACCGCTGATGCACCGGTCTGCCTGTTAAAGAGGGGGCCCCATGCCGGCCCCCCGAGAGCAGGTCCGAGGGCTCCGAGCGCCCCTGCAGGCGGCAGGTAAAAACCGACAGGGAAAGGGGCGGAGCGAAGCGCCGCGCTGCAGCGCAGGGGCATGAGGTTGGGGTACGTGGGCCCCGGCGCCCGCGCGCGACGTCGAAACGGCACGCGGCTGCCGGTTCGGGGTGCTGCGCTCCCCGGTACGGTCTCTGGGTCTCCCGTGTTTGCGAACCCAGATAAAATCATTTACCAAAATCTACCTCGGGGTGAAGGCGCCCATTGCCAGAGCTCCCCCAGGAAGGAAGGAAGGGAACAGGAAATGATCCCAAAGGGAGGATGAAGTCTGCCGGAGGCTGCTCCAGGTAGGAGAAGGGGCGCCGTGAGGTCTCCCGGAGAAAGAAGAGGGAAGAGGCCGCACAGTCGCAAAGGGCTGCAGGGAACAGAAGAACGCACAGGCCCGGGAGCCTCTCCCTTTGCAGCCGGGACTGGCTCCTAGAAATGCTCGCTGCACAGGCCGACGTGGAGGCCAGAAAGCAGGTGGTCAGAGTCTCAGGTGTTTGCTCTCAGGGAGGATGTGTGGCTTCCAGACGTTTGCGTCAGGGGCCGTCCGACCTGAGAAGCCAGGTAAAGGTGGACGCGCGACGGACGGCCTGCCCTGGACACACGCAGTTGCCTGCAGCCTCGTGTGCATTTAGTTCCTGATTGGGCATCGTCTGGGCAGCACGGCCCAGTTACCCCCGAGGCTGGCCGTGAACGCCAGGTAGGTCTCTGGGAACAATGGAAAAACCTAATCGAGGCGTCAAACCCCAGCGATAATTATTGTCATCGTGCCATTCCCCGTGGACTATGATGAGCCAGAAACTATCATCTTCGGGCGGAATGTTGCACAAACAGCTGTAGTAACGAAAGAACATGCGAACGAGATCGGAGACCATGAAAAGCAAAACAGGAAGAGGAAGAGGAAGGGGAAGGAAAAAAAACACCGCTCCCCCTCCCCCACCCCCAGCTCCCTCCCTTTCTCCCTTTCAGCCGGATTTCTCCATGGCCTGTTCTTCCTGCTCCCTCGAAGCCTCGGGTCAAGGCTTCCTGACTTCCCCTGCTCTAGATGGACACCTGTCACACCGACGTGGAAAGAGGCCAAACTGAGATAAAATGGAAACTTCCAACTTAAAAGCAATGGCGTCCCAGCCCACACACCCAGAGGGGAGGGGAGCACACGGCTCGCTCGGCGCCGCCTCCTCCAGGAAGCCTCACTGGGTTAAATGGAAACTGGACTGGGATGTGCTCTCTCCAGATTCCTAGAAGGGAAGGGAAGACAGATGCGGGCGGGCAGAGATGCGGGGCGCTGAAACGCATCGACAGTGAGCTGGGTCACGATAAGCGACGCGTCGCCCAGGGCGTGTCTCCCACGGCCAGGAGAGGAAATGCCGCCACAGCTTAGGGACGGTCGGATGGCTGACCAAGACGGCCCCTCCTCACGGTCGGTTCTGTTCACCTTTTAGCACAGTGACAACGGAAGACTCTTTGGATACATGGCTGCGTATGTAAGAAAAATGACGCATATTTGATATTTCCATTGTAGAGCCAAATAAAAGGAACGACTTAACCTTTCCAAAGAATGGTCTTGCTAGAATTAGTAACTGGGTTTTAAATATAGAGCCACAGCTGGGATGTCTTCATCATATAATTACTTAACTGGGGACGTGCCATTAGGAAAGCAGCACGCGGTGTCACCGCAACCCCCTTCCCTGGAAGAACTGATTATGTGGACAAAATTCTATCCCTCACGAAGCGCTGCGATGGCCACGCACGTAAATAAGCAAGCATCTGTTTACACGAGCACGTAGTTAAATGCCGTCACAAAGGCACACATATATATTTTTATAATTTCAACCTCTTCCCATCTAATGAGCAAACTCAAAGAGTTCTATCTCATCCAGAACAACCGTATGAATAATAATTAACCCCAAATCACTTAAACATTTATTGCCCAATATTACGTAAGTGTTTTCACAATGAAGCTCGTCCTATCTATTTAAAACACATAATTATAATGGAAAATTACCCTGATCACTTAAATTCCAATACTACAGAGGCAAAATAACACTTTTCCCCCCATTGATCTAATTTAATGAGCTGAGGAAAAGCGCTGTAGATAATTAAGGGTCAGGCC
>NW_011889238.1:350988-353158 GCF_000151845.1 Pteropus vampyrus
TTTCCTTTCCCACTTCCTGTTCCTCACACACACAACACACACGCACACATGCTGTACACACAACACACACACAGACACATGCACGCACAACACACCGTCATGCACATGCGCACACAGCATACACAGTGCACACATGCAGACACATGCACACACAATACACACAATACACACAATACACCATCACACACACGGCTCACACACAAAGCACACTGTCACACACAACAGTCACACACACACAACTCATGTACACACTAATACAGCACACAGCACACATACATAACCCATACACAACACAGTCACACAGCCACATACACGCAACTCACATACACACTAATATAGCACACAGCACACACACATAACCAATACACAACAGTCACACAGCCACACACACACAAATCATATATATACAACACTAACACAGCACACACATGCACAGATGTAACCCAGACACAACACACATTGTCACACAGCCACACACAACTCATACACACTAACACACATGCACACAGCATACATATACACACATGCACACACAAAGACAACCCAGACACAACACACACCTTCACATACACAGTCACACATATAACTCACATAGTCACACTAACAGTACACAGCACACACTAACATACAATGCACACACAACACTCACACAACACACTATCCCTACACGTGTACACACGACCCCCACACCGTACACGCTCACACGTGCATACACAGCCCTAACACGCATACCCACAGCACCTTCTCACATGAGGAACACATACACACATAAACACACACACACTTATACACATTCACACCACACACACTCGCGTGCGTACACACACACACACACACACACATAACCGGTCAATCTGTAAACCGAACTTTGCAGAGCACAGCACAGCGTGTCCATCACACGGTGTTTTCTAATGTGGCCCTCGCAGACCCGCGGTTTCTGTGGCAGATGTTGTGCTGTCCAGGGGGCAGGTCACAAAGGGCCACCTGATCTCCAAGGTCCCGGGCCACTCGGCAAGACCTGCGCAGGCTCAGGCAACTGCAGCTCCTCAAAGAAGAATCAGCACCTCGGGAAGACCGGGAAGTGCCTGGCCCCGTCCTGGAGGAGCCCGAGCGAAGACCCAGCACACTGGGGACATGCCAGGGAGGGGACACATCCACGAGGGCCCGAGCGTCCCCACAGCGCAGGACACAGTGTCCCTCCAGGTGTCACGCTGACAGGTGCGCCGAGGCACCCTGCTGAGAGGGTTTTGGCCTTTTATTTTTAATCCTCCAAGAAAATCAGAGGCAGGGCCAGAGGGCTTTGGCTGAGAACCTTGACATGTGAGAATTATATGGTCTATCACTTCTGAGAACACCGCTGCAGTCGTGGCAGACAGGGAATGGGGGCAGGTCCACCGAAGAGCTGTTAGCAATTTGGGAACAGAAGGCAGCTAACTGACGTGGCTCTCAACGGTCATATTTCTAGATGGCAGTGCAGGCTGGATAAAGAAGCAGCTTCTCCCACGACAGAAAGAAAGACAGCAGAGATGACCTTTGCCGAGCAAATCACCTTGCTCTCCCTTCGAGAAGCAGAAGAACCGCACGGGGCTCAGACGTCGGGGAGACATCAAGAAAACATTTGAAATAATTTGCTTGAGAAGCTGGACCCCACGTGCGGGCGCCGCCTGGGGCATCGTCGAGTGCCATCATGAAACACTGGGAATGTCTTACACGCCTGTCACCAAAGAACTGGTTGCAGGCAGGTGGCGCCGTCACGCAAGGGAGTAGAACTCAAGGGTCAAAGCGTAAGAACCGGACCCATAGGTGTCTCCAGGGCCGCCGCCTGAAAATCATGTCACGCTGGGTAAACAGCACAAAGCGGAGAAAGAGACACCGTATCTTCAGTTTTGAAACAACCTAAGAAACTTTGTTACCTACGGAGAAGCCGATGTTACAAAAAGTTCAAAGACGGGGACTTAAAAATTAACACCAACTTCACGTTCGTGGTCGTCTCCGGAGAGACGGAGGGAGGGGTGGCGGGAAGGGGTGTGGAGGGGAGGATGGTGGGGAGGACAAGGGAACTCGTCCCGGGGCGGGGGGGTGCAAATGGGATTGCGACTTTATCAGTAACGTTCGCTTTCTCTTTCTGATGGAAAAATATTAAGATCCGAAGCCAACGTGATGAAAGTTT
>NW_011889238.1:354733-357784 GCF_000151845.1 Pteropus vampyrus
GCCCCTCTGCTGGCGAAGGCCCGGTGCCCAAGGCAGAAAACTGAAGAAAGCAGCCATGGACGTTCCCATGGAAACCAGCAAGGAGGGAGACACAAAGAGCGGCCAGCGAGGGACGGGTTAGGACAGTTGCCCACGTCGCTCCCCAAAGGACGCGGACGCAGAGGCGGGGAGAGGGGGCCCCAGAGGCGAAAGTCCAAGCGCCTGGCTATTCTGTCTTCGGCTAAAATCGCAGGGGTATTTCCGAGCCGTGTCACCTGCCACTAGCCCCTCTGGCCCCGACTCTGACGTGGGCTTGGGGACGAGCACTGACTCTGTGGCAGGATCTCCTTCCCTGTCGTCATGGGCAACCCGCAGTCCCGATCTGGCCTTCCCCGGATCCGGCCAGTATTTTTCACTTAATGATTCTTTCTCTCCACCAGCTCATCGAAAAACGAGCCCTGTTTCCAGCCAGCACGCCTAGGACACGGAAGCTTTGACAAGCCAGTTATTTTCAAACGCTTCGGCTTAAAAATCGTTTTGAAAACGGAGCTGCCAGGTCTCCCTCTCTCTCATTCCGCGTTTAGTTTTCCCCACACCTGACGTTTTTTGGTTCATTTCTTTGTCCGTTTCCACCTGTCTCCCTCACTGGGAAAGCCTGCCAGTTACTCCTGCCGGAACTGAGGCTGTGGGCCCGTCGGTCACCCCAGAAAGGTCTGCTGGACGAGTGAATGAGTGAATGAGTGAATGTGAGTGAACAGGTGGCGTGATAAGACCCTGATGCAACGTGCCTCACGATGGAATTTCTGACAAGGCTACAGGGCTCAGGTGGGGCGGAGAATATAACCTAAAGAGAAAAAAGAAATCATAATTTCTATTTTGACTTTTACAGTTTCTAACATTTTTTCCTCCTACAACACAGGATATCTCGCGCGTCCCAGAATTAAGCAAGTTCACGGGAAAATAAACAAAAATTTAAAACTGGGCTCTGCTTCGCTGAAAACCCCTGCGTGCCGTTTCACAGAGTCATCACAAAGAAGGAGAAAGGACCGTGAACGATGAGCTTTGGGCGCCGTGGGCTCACCCCTCTCTGCCCCTGCCGTGTCACCCGCTCTGTCCTGGGAGGAGGCACGGGTGGCAGGCAGAGCTGGCAGAGATCGTGCTTCCATGTCCTCTCCGTGGAGGCGACAGGCTAGCTACGCAGGTGGACGACAGGCCTTGGGGGGGGAGGGCTGTCTCCGGGCACATGTCCCCTACGCCCTGCGGCTCGGCTTCCATTCCAGACACTGGACAATCCCGGGCTGCTGAGCCGCGTACAGCACTCGGGGCCAATGGAAAACCGAGCGGAACTGCGTTTGGAAAGACATGTGACCTGGGGGCGGTGACCACCAGCCAAAGGCGTCAGAGGACCCATGTTTGTGATTATCGCTAGCACCCCTGGAGCCTCGAGAGGGGCCACCCCGCCAGGCCGATGGGACAACCGTCCGCGTCCAGAGCGTCAGGCCGGCGGAGGGTCCGGGGAGGCGGGACGTGATGGGGAGCGAGGCAGGGAGAGCGGACGGACACGGGACCCCACGGCGGAAATTCGCTTCGAGGCTGACTTCGGTGTTTGCGAAGCAACGTACGATTTCCTTTTGCTCAACAAAACTATGATAAAACGTAACAGAGGATATTCTACTAACTGTTCAAAATGATTTTTATCTTTGGACAGAACACGATGCATTCCTTCACCCCTTCATTCATCCATGCCGACTGGGTGCCGGCAACATCCTGGGTACGCCGTTTCTGAGGACCCGGGACAGCCACCCAGGTCAAAGTCTACGAGCATGCAAGGAGGGACCACATCTGTCCTGTCCACGTGGGGCCCAGAACCCAGGACCGCAGAGCCACCACAGCAGAACCGACCCTCCGAGGGTCCAATGACCCCAGGGGGGGATGGCCTCGGGTCCCCGCAATGTCCTTCTTACTGCGAGGACAGCGTGATGGTCAGCTTTCTCGGGCACGGCATGTCTCGACCATTCTAGGTCGCCAAATGAGGGACCAACGGGACCACAGTGAGGGGTCATCGGGTGCCTGTAGGTAATGGCCCCAAACTAGAAACCACATCTCACTCAAGGCACACAGAAAACCACATAGAAGATATATACAAACTGCACATTTTAAGATAACATTGAAAAGGAATACGTATCTACTTTTATATATGTTCGTATAGGCATATAGTGCACGCACGCGCGCGCACACACACGCGCACACACACACACACACACACGCACGTGCACTTTTGCTTTCTGAGAGGATCATGACGAGCCCTGGATGGGGACGCCATGGGACGATCGTCCGCAGTGGGGGCGGCGGCGTTCGCTTTCATGTTGACCTTTCCACCGTGGTCCAGTTTTCGGACCAGACACAGACACCTGTGCCGTGGTGGTGCTCGTCATTGTAAACTCTTCAGAGGAAGGCGACCTGGGCACTACCTTGATGACATCGCTGCCAGCTTGTCTCTTCGTCGTCCCGTATCCAGACAACGGCTGGACACAAGGAAGAGGAGCGTCCCGGTCGAGGTGGACGCGGGCTGGCGGGCGCGCCGACTGCGGGCCAATCGGCTGACGAGGCAGGGGACTCCGAGAGCCGCTTTCCTTAACTCTGCTTTTAGGAGTTTGGCTTCAGGAATTTACTTTCAGGCGTTTAGAGTGATTGACTTCAACAGGAATCAGTGATTTACACCTCAGGCTCTTTATGGACTGTTAAACAGTAAAATGTTGGAAATAATTTAAATGGCCGTTAATGTGATTGACTGTAAGACATAATCGTTAAGGTTTTGTTCTTAAAGATAATTCCCTGAAATGCTCTCAAGATGACATGGAATTAAAAAGAAATCTGTAAGACAGACTTGTAAGTACCGTGGGGTTTTAAATTTGTAAACAAATGCACACGCACGCATGCGGAGAGGGAGTGGACGAGTGAGCACTAGATTAAGAAGGATTTGCAGAAAATGCACAACATTATTATTGACGGTTACCCTTATTGAGGGTGATTTTTCTTGTATTCTTTATATCTGCTATTAGTCTTACCAAA
>NW_011889238.1:359579-362831 GCF_000151845.1 Pteropus vampyrus
ACAGTCTATGTCGACGTCAAGAAATCTTCGAGAAAACAGGGACGTTCCAGCTAGAGATTACTCAATGCTTACACACAACGGAGGCACAGAATAGTAAATAAAAAAGCAAAAGCACCCCCTCGATGATTCGGAAAAAACTTTTGGGGCAGTTTCTTGGTCCTGATTCCTTCTGATTGCTGATGCCCCCAAGCCCCAGAAGTGAGCTCTCACAGGTGACAGGTGCGGGAAAAACGCAGAATTGGCCCACGTCCCACGGGACACCATATGTTGATTTTCGCTCTCCGGTGTCACCCTAATGGGATCTTCCCAGTCCCCACAGCGTGCAGAGTCTGGGAAGGGGCGGCGCACTCACTTAGCTCCGCGTTCCAAACCATCCCCAGAACTTCTGGCTTCAAGCAACGACGTTTATTTCGCTCGCAGACCTGCGATTCGGGTAGAGGCCAGCTCCCCAGGACGTCAGCTGGGGCGGCTCGGACACTGGCGGCTGGAACCACCTGAAGACTCACTCACTCCCGACAGCCGGAAGTCACAGGTGGCCTCTCCGTGTGGCTTGAGCTAACAGGCAAATCACCCGAGAGAGACTGAGAGGCGGGCAGAAGCCACATCGCCTTTTACGAGCTGGTCTTGATGTCACACAGCATTGCCAGCACATCCGGTTTGTCACGTGAGTCACAAGCCTGTCCGGGTTCAGCGGGGGAGGAAATGGGTTCCAGCGCTTACTGGGGAGTGTCGAGGTTCCAGAGGGGCTGGGGTTGGCGGGATCGCCATGGCCGTGATGACACGTCCTGCCTCACTGAATGAGGCGAGGGGCCGGCTTCCTATGACACCGGCCACAGGGTCCCTGATGACTCTGCCACCACATACTCCACTCAGTCCCGGTAGGGGCAGGCAGGGGGCCAAACGGACAGTCTCTCCTAGAATGTCGCCTCGATAGCTACAGATGAACACGTCGCAAGAAACAATACAGAGCGATCCATGGACTCTTTATCCCATCCCAAGGGGCCCACCGTCGCCCGTTCTAAGCGCCCCCCAAACTGTCCCACATCCCCAACCCCTGCCAATCACCAATTCGTCCTCCGTTTCGACAGTTTTGTCTTCTCAGAAATGGGATTCTAATGCAATAGTGCAGTGTACAGTATCTTGAGAAGGCTTCGTACCGCTCGGCGTGTTTCCTCGGAGATCCATCCGGGTCGCTGCTGGCACCCGTAGCTCGTTCCTTTTCACTGCTGCATAGTGCTCCATGGCGAGGGCATGCTGCAGTTCACTGAACCATTCCCCCGCCGAAGAGCATCTCCTCCCAGATGTTTTCATCATAAACAATGACGTGAGGGCCTACGAAGTGGTTGGGGCTGGTGGGCTGTCTGTCTGTTCTTCAAGGATGGCGCCCTGAACAGCAAGCCTGGACCGCGAAGCATGACTAAAGCTGCTTCTGATCTGTCGCGGTCTCTCTGACAGGCTGCTGACAGGTTTTCTTTTGCTTAAATTCTCCCAAATCAGTTTCTGTTGCAGGCAACCGAAGAACCCCTCCTGACCCCTCCCTAATGCAAGGAATTCACATCCGTACCCAAGCAGTGGATACGGACGAGGGCCTCCAGTTCTTCAGAGCCCTATTTTAAAACTCGTGATTATTAGAACCATGCTCTCTTCACCCGTATTCCTGTCAACT
This sequence comes from Pteropus vampyrus, assembly GCF_000151845.1. Lineage (NCBI taxonomy): Eukaryota > Metazoa > Chordata > Mammalia > Chiroptera > Pteropodidae > Pteropus > Pteropus vampyrus. Next base: position 361,246 of record NW_011889238.1, read on the forward strand.
GGACTTTAAAAGACAAATGACAATCAGCAAAATTATAGAAAGAAAAGAGGTACCAATCCCAAGTATCCTGGTACGAGAAATAATTCAAGCCACACTCCCAAATCATCGAAAGTCAATAGCAATAAGACTGGCCTGTACAATTCCACAAAATGCAAAAAAATGTAAAAAAAAAATGCAAAAAAGAAAAAGATAAAAGAAAAGAGAAGTTACAGGCAGAATCTCACTTGATCTCATATTTCGCTACAGCTTGACTAGCGAAATAAAATGAACTGCTTTTATGACAACGGCATAGAAAAACGTACTTAGATAAAACAGCCCGCGAGAATGCAAACAGAAGTATTTCTAACACTAACTTTTGCAGACTTAGGTTGAGTCTTATTAGACTATTGGGCGAGATGATAAAAGAGGTTTTTATTTCTTTTCTGACGTCCTTGATATCCGCAATCTTTTTGCTGACATTTTTTTTTTTTCCTAAACACTCCTGCCAACGTTTTTATCACTTGAGAATGTCCAAGATCTCACGCAGAGCGGGGCTTTTTCAGACAGAAATCAGACGCATCCTGTACTTGTTCGCGAAGGCTTCAGTGGGAGAGGATGGTGAGGTTCGCGGGTTTGGGGTGCCCAGGACTCGAGCCTCCTTCATTTGATCTCTTACAACAGTAACCGCTCCTCACCCACTGTGTGTGATTCAGCAGGACTGTCCAGCGAAGGGTTCTGTCCTCTCTTTACCTGGACAGAGCCTGTGAGCCATGCTTGTCCCAACGGCCTCTCTGGAGAAATTCTGAATCCTGAGTGGAGTGACGCGTACGCACAGCAAAGCTGTTGGGGGCTGGCATCCCACTAACGACGCTCCGGCAAGGCTGCTAGGGTCCCGTTAACTAGACACAGGGCCCCTGTGCCCAGCTCTCGCAGAGGCCGATGACCACAGTATCTTTCTCAAAATTCCTTCTCTCCTGACCACAGACTTTCTGTTGCCGACCCCCAAGGAAGCCTCCTCCGTGAAGAACAGCGACTGACTCGGGATCCTAAATGTTTCGTCTTAGGGCCGGCCTTGCAGCTTCTCTCCCTGACACGGGCATCTTACCCTACGTCACAAAGGCAGGACGCCTGAGGCCAAAGGTGTTTTTAACCTACCCGATTCTCATTCTTGAGGTGGAGACACTTAAGCCCTAGAGGAGAAGTGTTATGCTTCGGACCGCGGTGAGAAAGGGGTCCCCCAGGGGCGGGACCCACAACTTCCGATTCTCATTCATGCTTTTTCCTCCGGCCTCCCTGCCTCTCAGAGCACAGCGAATGACTTCCGCTGGTGTCGCTGTCCTAAATTTCAGGTGAGCGTCGTCGGGTCTGACATCTGAAGGCTGCTGCACTAGACTGTAACTCATCTCTCCGTGCCCGTGTAAAAATATTCAATCGATTGATAAGCCCACCCCACCCCAATTACGTTTCTTCTGTCAATTAATTAAGACTTAGACCAATGAAATACCGGCTTTTGTTTCAAGTTTATTTTTTAAAAAAATAGGGTGCAATTAGCTGCCTGTGATTGCAGCAGGGTTTCGATGGTGCTGTGGATGATAGTTCCCTAATTC
>NW_011889238.1:363786-364280 GCF_000151845.1 Pteropus vampyrus
TAGGAAAGAAGAAAAATGAGTCCTAACTGCATTTTTCTTCATCAATAGAGAAGAGACAAGTTTACCCAGAAGACTGTGAAGACATATTTGGTTTTGAACAATGAAAACTCCTATCCGAGAATTAAAGGAATGTCTGAAACAGATTTGGTTATCTGAGCAAACAGAAAAAAACATCAAGCCTTCAGAGTGCTTATATAACTACAATTTATGCCTATGGGTGATGGTTGCTCAAAAAGTTCAGGTTATACAGACACATGTCGAGGTCCCAGCTTTTGTTCCGGGTGATGAGTTCACAGCTGCTTATCACATTATTAAAACGTAACTAATTAAACTGCCACGAGCGAGTCACACACAGTGCCAGGAAGGGAATATGCCACGTCGGGAGCAACAGCTACGATCGAGCCCTTCGCCTCCGTGGTCGCAAAATAATAACGCAAGTGAAATGAACAAAAAGATTAAAGCAAGATGATGCAACATGCGAGTTCTTTTAAACA
>NW_011889238.1:366511-367097 GCF_000151845.1 Pteropus vampyrus
AGACATATTATAATTTAGCATTAACAGGGTTCATAGTAGGATTTAAAATATAATTTAGCAGCATGGATCAGATAGTATTTACTTAATTACGTGATCAACATCGGTAATTAGTAATCGTACTTGTTTGCAGATGCTCAGAGCGGCACACGGCACGACAAAGGGAGGAGCAGCCCCCGTGCCCATCGACAGACGATGGACAAACGGAGCGCGACACGCACAGACACGGGATGCTGCCGAGTCCTGCACAGGAACGAAGAACTGGCCCACGCTACCGCGCGGCTGAACCCCGAAACTGTCAGGCTCAGGGAGTAAAAGAGACCGGACGCAATGGTCACGTGTCGGATTTTTCTCTTTATGTGAAAAGCCCAGAAGAGGCAAATCCGCAGAGACAGAAAGCAGATCGGGGGTTGCCCGGGGCTGGAGGGGAGCGGGCAGGGAGTGATTCCTCTGGGGCGATGAGAGCATTCTGGAACTAAAGGGGCCAGTGGTCGCCCAGCACCGTGATGCGTTGGAAGCCGCTGAGTCGTCCGCTTTAAAAAGGTTAAGTGTACGTTGCCGAGAATTTCACCTCCATTGAAAAAAAACG
>NW_011889239.1:0-875 GCF_000151845.1 Pteropus vampyrus
TGGAGGAAAAGGGTGGAAGGAAACAAAACAGCTGTCAGTATTTCCGTGCCCGGCGGTGTCCTAGGCATGTCCCAGGTGCCCCAGCTAATTCTCCCGCCAGCCTTGGACACTTGGGTACTGTCGGCCATGCCGGGGGCCCTGGGATGCCAGGATATGGAGCAGGGCCGGGCTCAGACCAGAGGCAGGACTGAATAAAGTGCCCGCCTGTGGCTCGGAGCAGCCTAGCCAGGCCCCTCACTTCTCTGGTGTTTTCCACCCAGGAGGATGATTTGTATTTTTATGACTCCCTAATAATGAATGACCACATCTCGTCGGGTACGCAGCTGGGACACACCGGGCTGCCGTGGTTCAGTGTGCACAGTCAAGCATCGGGACCCTCCGTGCCATTCCAGCAGGCCTGCCACGTCTCTCCACGCGGCCCCAAACCGCTGCTCCACGGGCTCAGGCGTCCCTTCCCCCCACACGTGCTGGGCAGCTAATGTGACCTTCTGCTTTTCCTAAGGAAGCCATTGGACGTCCCCTTCCCCACGCTGCCTCCTGGTTGTCAGGGTTGGGTGGAGTGATGCACGTAAGGTTTTCAGCACAGAGCTAGGCACGTGGTAAATGCGATGCAGATGTTACTGTTTGCTTATTTTCTGTCTTCTCTGTCATTTTCTCCTGTGTACCCTTCCTCTCCTTTCTCAGCCACAGGGGCATCTTGCCTTAACCCCAGGGCAAATGCCTCCAAGGCTTCTGGAGCCCGTCCTTCCCTTTCCTCCTTTAAAACCTCCTCTCTCTCTTGCTACCTCCCAGCTCTGCTCCGACCCCATGAGTTTGGAGTCTGACAGACTCCGCTTTGTCACACAGCAACCGATGGACCTTGGCATGTGACTTAA
>NW_011889239.1:4323-5688 GCF_000151845.1 Pteropus vampyrus
TGTGGTCTCTGGACCTCCCACGTCAGGAGCATCTCAGGTGCTTTTAGAAGAACAGATTTTTGGGCCCAGCCACAGACATACAAGATCAGGATGTCTGGGGCTGTCCCAGAAATCTGAACTTGTAGCAAACTCCCCACGGGAGCCTGAAGCAGAGCAGATTTTTGAGAACCAGCGCCCAAAGTGGAAGATGCCATCTGACATCTTGCTAGAGCCGCGTTCTGTGGGCATCTGCCCTGCCCGCTCCGTGCCGTGTAGGAGGGTCCAACTACAGGGGCTTCAATTCTGAGTTCCGATGTCTACTGGGGAGGTGGCGTGACACTTCAGGAACTTGGGGGCCTTCTGAGAGCTCAGGCAGGTGGTGTTGGAGTCATTATTGGGCAAAGCAAGAAGTGTCATCGACCCTGTGGACAGAGGTCTGCTAGGGTTTGCTTACCTTTTCTCCCACTCTGTCCTTTCTCTCAGACCTTCCCGAGATCAGTGTGAGCCATGTCAACCTGACTGTACGAGAGGGTGACAACGCCGTCATCACTTGCAATGGCTCTGGATCCCCCTTGCCCGATGTGGACTGGATCGTCTCTGGACTGCAGTCCATCAACACCCACCAGGTAGGCATCCTCGGCTCTGGCCCCATCAGGAGGCCTGGGACCCACTGCTTCTGAGTCTTAATGAGCTAAATCATGAACAGAAGCAAGAGACGAGAAAAGGAAGAAGACAGTTTGCGGTCCTGGCTCCCCAGGAAGAAAGGCGTAGACTTGGGTCCCATCCAGCTGCAGTGTTTTGTAGCCAGCTTGATCTGAGACGTGCTAGGAAACCTCTCTGTCTTAGTCTCCTCACCTGTCAAATGGGTGTCGTGCCGCCGCTCACCGCAGCCGGTGCACGTGAGCATGGCCCGCGCTCTCGACTGGACGGGGCCTGGCCCGTGGCCCGTGCTCTGCCCCTGGAAAGGCCCCCACCCGCTTCTGCTCAGCTTTCCTTTTGCTTCCTGAAGCTCTTTGGGGTTAGGCGACAGTCTCCCTTGCAGGAACTGTTTGATCGTTTTCTTTCTGTTGGGGTTTTAGACAAATCTGAATTGGACCAACGTACATGCCATCAACCTGACACTGGTCAACGTGACGAGTGAGGACAACGGCTTCACCCTGACGTGCATCGCAGAGAACGTGGTGGGCATGAGCAACGCCAGCGTCGCCCTCACCGTCCACTGTGAGTGGACACCGTTGCGGGGGCCGGCTGTAGACCAAGGGGACGCCCCTGTGGGAGGCCGGGGTGGGGCAGAGACAGGGAGACCTGTCGGGCAGGACTGAAGCAGTCAGTCCCGGACTGGGAGCCCCAGAAAGGGCTCCCTGTCCCTCATAGAAGGTGTCCCCC
>NW_011889239.1:10618-28092 GCF_000151845.1 Pteropus vampyrus
GTGACTCAGATGCTCCACGGTTCGTGACCTGCTGCCTTGGCCCTCGGCGGGAGGAGGGAGGACGGAGTCACAGAGCGCGCTGCAGTCGTTGACTCAGACCCGTCTACACTCGGCCAAGGCCACCCTGCGCGGAGGTTTGCTTGTTTTACGAGCTTAAAGGAATCAGTGGATGATAAAAAGGCAATGACGGGGAAAAGATGGACCAGTCTCGTCAAGTGACAAAATGGCTAAATGTTCGGGAGAGTAAACGATCTAGGGGAGCAGGCAATAAACCTCACACCTGCTGAGCTCCGGCTTCAAAGGCGGCCGTGGATCCTGCTCTCCTCTCGTGCCATGGGGGTGGAGGGACATCCTATTTGTCATGCGTGCCCCTCTCCGGCTTCCAGGCAGCAAAGCAGAGACATTAAAAGCAAGAGTCTGAACTCAGACATGACTGAGGTGCACATGCCATCTGTGGCCCCACCAGGCAGGTGGCCCGCACTTCCTGAATGGGGCTTAGGTCGTGGTGGGCAGGCAGAGAAGGACAGTCACTGCTCTGTGCCTTCGTTGCTTCATCTGTGAAATGGGAAGGGTGACAGCTTCTGCCTAAATTGAGGCAGAAGTGAGGGTTACATGAAGTATGCCAAGTGCTTAGCACCGCGTCTGGACAGAGGCAAGGCTCGCCAGCCGTGGGCATCTCGGGAGGGAGAGATGCCGTGAGTTTCCGAGTCCTAGGTCTTCAGGCGGTTTCGTCTGGGCTCGTGGTCATGGAGCCACATTGCCAGTGTTCACATTCTTGCTCAGTTGCTCGTCAGCTCTGTGATCTCAAGATAGTTACTCAGCCCCTTGCTTCTTCCTCAGAGGCTGTGGTGAAGATTAATTCACATACGTGGAGTAATCCACGTAGAGCGTTTAGAACAGTGCCTGACGTAGAGTAAGCACAGAATTACTGTTTGTTTTTATTATTATTTTTAAAAACCACCCAAAGGCATCTGATAGGGGATCTGTTTTTTGAGGAAAACAGATCTGAAGGTAAGGGTCCCTTTTCCTGGCTGGTCATGGACTGGAGACTCGTGGGAGAGATTTAATTAGAATGAATATGTTTAGTGGAGCAACCTGCAAACGCAGAGGCATCCGTCAGTAAGGGCTTCCTCAGGGCCGGACGTCATAACGAAAACGTTCTAGAAAAGCTTTCTGTAAACTGCAGTACAAATGCCGGTGTTTCTGTCTCCATTTCCAGAGAAGTTCTGAGGGTGTGGGGTGGGGGTGGTGGTGGTGCGTGTGTGTGTGTGCGTGTGTGTGTGTGCGTGCGTGCGCGTGTGTGCGCGTGCACGCGTGCAAACATCTGGGAAAACCCGGCGTATTTAGGAATACGAGACCGCCATCACTCTCGAATCCTCATTGTGCGCTTGGCCGGGAACTCTCTTCATCCTGATTTTTATGACAGCAGAAACCGGAATTCCCTTGGGGCCTGGGTGCAGACAGTGGGAGAACCCCCTGCCTCAGTGTCTCAGCTGTGGCACGGCCGGTTTGCTTCCCTTAAGAAGCTCGTTGAGAGCAGAGTGCGGCCCCAGGCTGCTGGTGCCGGGGAGGGAAGGGGCCGTGTTTCTCTCCGTTCGTGGGCGAGGCTGAGTGGACAGGGCTGCCGGGTGGACCCGCAGGGCTCGCGGTGCCTGGTGCAGCCCCCACTCCTCCCTCCTCACGTCCAAAGCCGGGCATCTTTCCTCATGGCCTCTCAGTATGTCTCTCTCTCTCTGGACACAGGCTGCTGCCCTTTCTTCTCCTTCTCCAGACCCCACCGGCTTTCCCACAGGGCCGTTCTTGAGCAATTTTGGGACTGGCAGAGACATGTGCATTGCGTTCACCCCCCAGCCCACACTGCATTCAGATGGTGCTTTGGCACACGGGTCAAGTCGTCCTTCCAGCCTCCTGGTGGGGGTCGGGGGTGAGGGTGATTCCTGGGACCCATCCTCTTCCAGTGCAGCCGGGACACCTCCTCATCCCCAGCTCACGTGCTCCCCGGATGTAGGGAGGTGTCCAGGCTCCTGCAGAGGAGCGAAGCATTCATAGGCTGGTGACGTGAGAGCATTCTCCGAGACACAGGAGCCTTCCCAGAAACATGCAGATCAGGGAAAAATAATAGTAGATCTGGCCCCTCTCATTTCTCAGGCTCTGAAGCCAAGTCTAGACCCGCCTCCGCCACACTCCCCCCAAATCAGGCCTTCAGTCACCTGCAGTTTAGAAGCATGTGGTGGCATGTAGGACATCCTCAGGGATTGGGACAAAACTCTATTGCTGTCCCCCAAGACAACACAAAATGACAACAACAAGCAACCTCTTAACAGTGCTCACCGTACCCAGGATTTTCTGGGAAGGGCTCCCTCACAGGAAGTATCATTTCCCGGGTAGCTAGAGAAGAGTGTTGCTTGTGTGTACTTAATGGAGGTGTGGTGACAATGGCTGAGGGCTTAGCGGGGACCTGGGACACACGGGACCCATAAAGAAGGAATGAATGACGAACGAATGAACGAATGAGTCATTCTTAGCGCTCAGGGCGCGATAGGCTGTGGCCGGAGGACGCACAGTACAGTGCTGTGGCTCCCCAAGGGACCAGTGGCATCAGCCGGAAACGTGTAGGGATGCGGCAGATTCTCAGGACCCTCCCCAGACCTGAGTCAGAAGCTCTGCGGGGAGGACCGATCATCTGTGTTTTTTTAAACAACTTTGAAAAAAGTTTTTTAACTTTCCTTTTTGCAATAGTTTGAGACTCAGCCATCTCCTCAATTTCCTGAGGAGAGAAAAAAAAAAAAAAAAAAAAAAAATTACGAAGTAGCCCAGAGAACTTCTTCTGCCCTTCATCTTGCTTCCCACACGTTACTGTCGCGCTCAGCCCCTGGACAACTGCTCGGCTCGGCGCTGCTAGCGAATCTGCAGACCCTCCTCAAATCTTGCCGGCGGCCCCCCTTTCCCGCCCTAGGCTGCAGGTCAGGGTTACTTACTGCTCCTAGCTGCCCTGTCACTTGATTCTCTTTGGATCTGGGACAGTTCCTCAGTCTGTCTTTGTCTTTCGTGATCTGTGCGCCTTTGAAGAATACTCACTGGTTATTTTCTAGACTGCCCTACAATTTGGGTTTGCTTTACGTTTTCTCACAACTAAATGTCAGTAACGCATTTTTTGGCAAGAACATCACAGAAGTGATGCTCGGCCCTTTCCGTACGTCACGTCGGTGCATGACGTCTGTCCGTCTTATTCCCGGGGATGTTAACTTTATTTCTTGGCCAGGATGGAATCAGGCAGGATTCTCCATTGCAAAGAGAAAACAGTCACTATTAATATAGATAGTATTTTGAAAGTTCGTTTTTTCTCACCTTTTCACACATCGGTTTTAGCATGCATTGATGATTCTTGCCTGAAACAGCTACTACTGGTGTATTTCTGTCATTTCTTCCACGTTTTTTAATTGGAATTCCACTGTAAGGGAGAGAGAGCTTTTTCTTCCTTCTCGCTTATTTAATCAGTTATTTATTTTATCTTGGTACGCAGTTATGGGTATTTATTGTGTCCTATGGTCTGCAATCCATGTAGTAGTTTGCGAGGGCTGCCATCAGAAAGTATCAGAGACCGGGTGGCTTAAACAACAGACGTTTATTTTCTCACAATTCAGGAGGTCAGGAGTCCAAGATCAAGGCGTTGGCAGGGTTGGTTCCTTCTGAGGGCTCTCTCCTTGGCTGGCCGACGGCCGTCTTCTTCCCATGGCCTCGCGTGGTCGTCCCTTAGTGCGTGTCTGTGTCCTACTCTCTGCTTTTTATAAGGACACCGGCCCTGTTGGATTAGTGCCCACCCTGATGACCCCATTTTAACTTAATCACGTCTTCAAAGAAAGACTCTGTCTCCAAATGCAGTTATATTCTGAAGTACTCGGGGTTAGGACTTCAACATATAAATTTCGAGCAGATATAATTCAGCCTATAACAATCCCTGATTGTCATTTAGTTTGCTGTTCATATTGTCCCAGATTTGGCCATTGGAACCCCTTCACGTGGGCCCCTGTGTGCTTTCTCCATGCTCCCATTAATTTTTGAGTACTTTTTTTACTTTCTAGTACCACAGAATGTTCCAGACACATCTTGCACTTTCTCTGCCCCAGCCCTGAAGTTATGTACTTCTCCCAGGAGCCCTCATTTCTTTTGTGGAGGGATGGTCGTGATCGTCCTCTGGACGGCTCTGCTGCACACTGGAGTTTGAGAATCTCTGACACAGTGGCGAAGAGCCCGGACTCAGATTCGATCCCCTCCTTAGATGACTGAGATCTCATGAGTTAATAAATCTCTATAAGCCCGTTTCTTTATCTGTTAAATGAGGACAATGCCACCTACCTCCTAGGATGGTTAGACGCATCGAGTGATACGTTACAGAAAGCATTTAGCACAGCCCCTGGCTCACGGATAAAGTCGAACAAGGATGAGCTTTCGTTATGAGTGAGCCTTTGTCAGAGGCCAAAGAGCCGGTAACGCAGCTGCGTCTGGGCCTGGGCAGGTTCTGGAAGGATTCTCAAGCCCATCTCAGTGACCTACCGGACTAAACTCTGAGCTGATTTGAAGAACTTGATCTTGAGGTCATAGCTGGCATTTTCCAGAAGGGTCCAGGGAAGCTCACCCCGTAGTGTTCCTTCTTGGCTCTAATGTACCACCGACGTCCCTAGCACTCACCGTGGGTACCCGACAGAGGGAGGACAGCGACATCGTGCCTTAGATGTAATTCCCGATCGTTGGGTTTCTAGACCCCAGGTGGGCTGGGCCACCTCCTTCGAAACTGAGAACTTTATCTCTTATTCCTTCTGCACTCGGAAGACCAGCTCCAGAAGTGGTAGCGGGGTGTGGGGGAGGGCGACAGGCCAAGGATTTCCGTTCTCAGTTGCTGGGGTGTCATGGGGTCAGGGTGAGTGGGAGAGGTCGTCCTATAGGAAGACAGTGCATCTGTTCTACTTTTTATCACATTTGTTAATAATCTCTTTATCTTTTTTGCAGAGAGCACGGATAACTTTGTCTCTAGTAAGTCTGCTCTACTTTTTGCTTTGAAGCTGATTTATTCTGATACTTTTGGTAACTGTCAAATCCAGGTGGTCCTCTCTCCTGGTCCACCAGCGTCCCCAGACCCATGGCAGCCGAGAGCATCTGAGTGAACCGTGGAAGGGAACTGGAGAGTAGAAATCCCTCCTGGGCTGCTCTAAGCCCGAACCTCTCGGGCCGCCGCTTGGTGCCTCAGTTTCCCCAGGGGGTTTTCTGAGGTCTGACCATGTTGCCAGTCCCCTGCCTGGGTGGAAAGGGTGGTGTCGGAAAAGATGCGGGGCTGCACGTGCCTGGGACACAGACCCTCGCTCATCATCTTGGTTCTTGCGGAGAGAAAGTGGAACCTCTAAACCTCTTAGTGTGTCTCACCTGCCTCGGGGCCCCAGAATATGGCCGAGACCCACCCTGTAGAGCTGCGATTGACGAGGTCTGCTCATAGGCTGCTGTGTCCTCCATGGGATTTTGGAGGCTCAGTTTATACGTGATTTGGAGCCAGACCTAGACGATCCTAAAAGGTCTGCTCACGGGCTGCTCACGGGCTGTTGGGAAAGTTGTATTCTTTCCTTTTCCTCTTCTCCCCCGGGAGAGTGACAGCAGGAGTCTTGCCATGTCTGCCCTGTGTGGCCTGAGGTAGGAGACAGTGCTGTTTAGGACGCCCCAAGCTGTTTGGCACTGATGCGAACATCATCCGTGATTCTTTATTTGTCCTCGGTCCTAGAGGACCTGCCATCTCACAGAACATCCCTCCAGAGAATTCCGAATTGGGACCGTCTCTTGCCAAGGAGGCGATTCTAGGTGGAGGACAGACTGCTCCCTGGCCTCCCATCCAGGAATGCTGGGAGAAGCTGGTGTTTCCTGGTCGGCGCACTTGCTGCTTACCCTGAGCTGCCATTGTGTTCTGAAGTCTGCGTTAGGGGGACAGATAGTGGGCTGTTGGTGGCGCCACTGGCCTCCTGGTTCCTGCTGAGGACGGAAGCGGGGAAAGATGGAGGGTGAGGAGCGAGCGAGCCTGGGGCAGCAGAGAATAGCTGGCTGTCAGCAGCAGCTGCCATCACTGACAGAACGTGCCGAATCCAGACCCTGGCTCGGATCCCAAACCATTTTTATTTTTTGAAATGTAGTAGCGCATGGCCCACATCGCTCAGGTGACATTATTTACTTTGGAATGGGGGCAGGGCCGTGGGAGCGAAGGTCCTTTGTTTCTCATGGAGCTTGCCCATAAGCTGTCAGCACCAGCCAAGTGGCCAGACAGGGGACCTGGTCTCTGGGGACCCCTGCAAAGTCTGGGGAGGTCAGGCAGGAGGAGTCTGGCTTCAGGGGGGTGCTCTCCAGCAGGTCCCTCAAGGGACTTCGGGAGTTTGCGGGGGACTGGCACGGTGCCTGTCCTGGCCAGTAAACTAATCTTCTCCTTTCCTGTTTGGTTTTCAGTCTACGAAGTGAGCCCCACACCTCCCATCACTGTGACCCACAAACCGGAGGAAGATACTTTCGGGGTGAGTCACTTCTTGGTTAAGAGAAGGTCGCCCTCAGACTTCCCTTGAGTATCTCACTTTCCCAAATATCACGGTACCTGGACCCCTGGTGCTCATGGCAGGAGGGAGCGGTGAGGTGATGGATGCCCTCCTCGTTGGAACCTTCCTTGTTTGATGAGCGTAATTCATTGTTTGAGGAAGTCTTTGAGGATCTGCTCCAAACCCTGGGGCTCGGAAGAGAACAGTTTGAAAATCCCAGCTCTCTTAGGAGTCTGGCTGGGCCAGACTTGAAGGGGCTGTACCCAGTTGCCCAGAGGATGTCCCTGGGTGGGATTTTCAAGCGCTTCACCCACCAGACTGTCAGAGCCTGGGATTTCTTGGGGGAGGAGAGGAAAGGGCTATTTTTCGAGTCCAGATCTCTTAAAATTTCCTGGATAAGAATATTAGGTAAAGAATTTCAATATGAATATGCAGAATTTGCTTGCTAATTAAAACAACAACCAAACAAGAGACAGAAGCCTCTCTAGGCTTTTTCTTGCTTCTCTGGCTGGCCCCCAGATGAGAGGGGCTTAGAACACTGAATAGTGGAACTTTCTCAAACCAAGTTGTGCAATTTATTATTTCGCTATTCTTAGGGTCTCATAAATCACCTCTTCTAAAGACTTCACTCAGTGGCAGAGCTCCGGGAGGGCCGCAGCCGGTGCTGCGATTGGCACGCGTGTTACTTCGGAGGGCGCTCGGGTGGCCTGTGACTGTCCTGACTCTGCTTTCGGGCCCTTGCAGGTATCCATCGCCGTCGGGCTCGCTGCTTTTGCCTGTGTCTTGCTGGTGGTTCTCTTTATCATGATCAACAAGTACGGTCGACGGTCCAAATTTGGAATGAAAGGTGAGTGGGATTTTCGTTGGCGAGGCTCTCGTGGGGGGACGCGGCTCCTTTTAATCACAGGACGCGGTTCTCTTCTCCCTTGGCTCTCTGAGGGGCCCCCGGAGTTCGGCTGAGGTGGCCCTCCTCCTGCCGCACCTTTGTCATTGGTAATGATGGATTGAACTTGTATCTGTGGAGACCAAGCTGTGAGCCATCTGGTTTTGCTGTGACTGCTGAAAACACTGCTTACCTGGGCTGGTGCAGGGAGGATAATTTGGGAAGGCGGTTGGGTTTGAGGGCAAAGGAAGAGGACTTAAGTTTCTCTTCATCACTGGTGGGTGACGGGGCTCTTTATTCGAGTAGCTTGGTTTATTCCTCGCTGCAGCCATCGTGGATTGTGGCAAGAAAGTACCAGCCTAGCTAGACGTAGGGTGGACTCGGCACTGAGAAGTTGCCCGTGCAGTGAGTGGTATCTCAGCACGTAGCCCCACGCAGACTTCCAGAACGGATGCCAAGCACCGCACGACTGCTAAGTGCTGGTAGCTTCTAAGAACAGAGTCCTCAGCCCCCTTATGGCCGGGGTGGGGTGTAGGGCGAGGCTCTCCACCGAGGCTCAGGTAAGACGAGTGGCACGGAAGGGGTTGAATGGTGAATTAGCATCATCCGCCTGGTCCCAAGGATGGATCCGACCAAGTGGCTCAAGGGAGGTTGGGTACCAGTTCCCAAACAGGAACGTGAATGTCAAGATATACTTCCAGCTGGTTGGTGTTAGGGAGACACATAGGCCGGGACGACGAAAGGTTTGGTAAGCCATCAGGTTGCTGAGCTGGGATTCAGGTCAGGGATGATGGGATCTAGGAAGATCAGTTTCTGGGGCTTGTACACATGACCGGTATCTGTGGTGAGTGTCCTGACCTTGAGGCTCAGGGACTGAAGGACAGTGTGCGCGTGGGATTCACAGGGACAGTGATCCCCCGGACTTACATGCGAGTGTTTGAGTGTTGGTACATGGGGTCGGAGTAGGGAGTTTGGGATGGAACTGGTTCATAGCTTTTATTCTCAAAAGATTTTGCGACTCCTCTGAAAGTGTAGAACACTGAAATACAGCAAGAGACATCTGTAGAACAGAAGGACGGAAGACACAGGCCAGGCTGCCTGGCTTCTGCCCTTTCCTCCCCTGATTAAGATGAGCGAGTCACAGCAAGGCAGGCCAGGTGTTCCTGAATCATGTGAGGCATTTCGATCAAGAGAAATACGTGTGCAGGCAAATTAGAAAGAGGGGTAGAGGTCTGGCCTGACGCCCGATGACTTAGACGAGATCAGACCACGGTAGGCACTTCGATTGGAGATGTTTTATCTGCTGGTACTCCCCTGTGCCAAACAGGGCTTCACAGGTTTAGAAGATGAACCGCCACCGAGTGAGCTCTGAGCCTTCAACCTGAGCATAATCCCTGGGCTCCTGGCTTTGGGACTGGCACTGTTGCTTGTGCAAAGTTTCCTACCGAGGAGGGAACCTTCCTGGGCCTTCCTTCTTCCACCTGAGAAAACATCAGGGCCTCGACCGATGGGGAGATTCGGGCTTCACTGGCTTCCCCCTGAGGAGGCCACCAGCTGAGACCCTGTGACATACTTGGCAGCACTGAGAGAGCAGATTTTTCCTGTGAATTGTCATTTGGTTTCTGGAACAGCGTGTCCCCATGTCGGATGGATTAGGCAGCACCCAGGCGATGCCTGCTCCTCAACTGTCCCCTCAGCCTCTCCGTCTCGGCTCCCCTCTTCCAGGCTGAGCTTCTGCCTTGGCCCTGGTTGGCCCAGGTGAACATGTCCCCAAAGGAGGAAGCAAAGTATCCTCTCTTCTCAAGTCAGGCGCCTTGAAGAAGCTCGGCTGGAGTTAGAGGCTGACCGTGTATAGAACCAAGCCTGTATCTTCTGATCTTTATGAGCCCGATTGAGTTTAGGTCTCATTTCGGGATGAGTAAGCTAACGACCCAGTCCGCACACACCCGTCATCGTTTTTTGCCGGGGGGCACCCCAGTGCAGGAAAAAGCGTGAAGGCGCAGGTGCCGCAAGCCGCCTGATTGTGACTCAGGCAGCTTTCTGTTTCTCCAAACCCACCCATCGCCCGCTGTGAAGTTTCAGATCCGGGTGAGAATCTGTGACGCCACTTGATCGCTCTTTCAGCAAAGTTCCCTACCTTCTCGCAGCCTGTTTCCACAGCTTCAAAGTGGGCGTTTTACTGCCTACCTCACTGGGTTGCTGTGCGTGTTGTGGTCCGTGCGTGGTTGGCACATACAGGGTCACTGGGTTGCAGAGAGAGTAAAGCCCGGTCAGGCTCTGTGGCTGTCCTTCCGCAGTCGACCGTGCCCTCTTCTGTCCCACACAATATTTAGTAAAACGGCACTAATCCCAGTGCACTGTGATTGATTCGCTCGCACATCCTCTGTCTGTCCCGCTAGACCAGGGTCGACTTGGCAGAAGCCACTCCTCTCTCAGCCCGGGATGCCTGAAACTTCGCAGTGTTTGACAAATGCTTGTTGAACTTAGGAATGAATGACTTTCTTTTTAATCCTAAAAAAAAGCACAGCTAGTAAATCAATAATGGCCTAGTTAGAGCTAATTTGCAAATCTGAGGTGTCTGGGCAGTGGGAAATAGAGTGGGGATGATGGGGAACCTCATAAATAATTCCCTCCATCCACATCTGAGGACCCGGAGCAGTGTGTGAGTGAGGAGGATTTATTAAGATGAACTTGACTTCCTTCTGAGAGATAAAAAAAAAAAAAAAAGTAGAAAAATACAAAGAAACATCCATATTCCCACCATTCAGAACAAGTAACTGTTCCCGTTTGGTTTTATATTTGCATTTAAGGTTTTATTTCTAGAATAAGGAGATAAAGCCTTACTGATAAAACTCAGTCAGCTGTAACCGTCACCCCCGGTCCCGTGCGCACCTGTGTCCCCGCAGGCAGCCGTTAGCCTGAGTTCAGTGTGCGCCCGTCACTTCACTTGTCTATGCCTCTCTCCCTGTGCCGCCACCTCTCTTGCCCTGCTGCCTCCTGCACACCTGCCCGCCCCCCATGTCTCTGTCACCGCCAAACTCAGACCCCGCGGACAGCCAAGTTAGCAACGGCCTCCACCCAACCCATGGCCGTGCTAGTGGCCGAGGCCGGTATGCAGTTCGTTTTTAAACTTCGATGTGTGTGTACGTGTGTATACACATATGCTTTTGCATATACGTGCACATTTTTGTTTTTGTTTTACTTTGTTCCGTTTGTTTTTTTATAGGTCACAAATTGAATTTATTTGCCGTCGTCCATATAGATCTTATTAAGTTTAATTTGGGCAAGGCAACTTGTGCCACGACAGTTTTAACCAGCACGATTAAAAACTACAACACTCCCAAGAGCGGGCACATATACACACAGCGTGTGAAGAGAGATATACATATACACACATGCATACTTCTGTATCCGTATGTGTGCACATTTACAAAGGGCATCACTTTATGTTTTAATTTGCGCACTGGTTTATAGTCTCAGCACCCTTCCACAACTAGCTTTATTTACTTGTCAGGCGTTAGAGGTCTCTCCGTGTCGCTATGAGTAGGCATTCTCCCGGAGGCCTCACTTATGGGAGGTGGATATGTTAACGAATCTCATAGAAATGAACTGAATGTGTACCGTCTCAGACACCTCTTTACTTTTATCAGCTGCCATCTCGTGGATCAAAATTTTGGCTTGGAGAGGAGTCACCTTAGGATGCAAGCTCATGGAATCTCTTGGAATCACAAAAGTTTTAAAACGGTGCTCAGTGGACAGTGGGGTTTCTTTGGGCTGTTGATGTAACTCAGTCCCTTAGTGGGGCAGGGGTGGTGATTAAAGCATCTGGCATGGCAGGTACTGACCCTTCAGAGCATGCACCAGCCCCTGCTGGAACAGGACCATGGAAGCTCCCCGCAGTGCCAGGCATGGGCCCTCCTGTTGCCGGATTGTGGGGTGCTTAGAAGGTGGGAATTCAGGAGGTTTAGGGAAAGGGGCCATTTACTGGGAGGTACAGAAACATATAAAAATATTTCGGTATTTTAACAACGAATTATATTGTGCCAGTGCGTCCTGGGCTTGGAAGTGACAGAATTTATACCAAGCTCTTCCTCTCAAAATATTTTTAAATTAGCCATCAGAAGACCATGAGGATGATCTAGCAGGGCTCTGTGACATCTGTGTTTACAGATGAAGAAATGGAGGCTCAGAAAAGGAGGTGTCCTGCTCTCCTTTCAAGGCTGATTAGGCTGAGTTGGGCTTAGATCCCCTACTTAGAGCCCCACCCACTTTTCATGACGGAGCTGCTGGCCTCTGGCTGCCCCGCCGAGAACGTTCGTCCTTATTTCACGTGGTCATGAGGACAATAACCAGGTGAAAGATACTGGTCTGTCTTTAAATAATAAAGCCTGTCCTATAGTTTTCATGTAAGATGAGTATCGTTGTTATTTAATGGAAAAAGAAGCAAATGTGTGAATTTCGTGCAGCCCATTGAAAGAGCATACATTATTTGGACTCTCACCTTGTGACTACCTTGTAGGTAACTTTAAATACTTCTAGATCAGAGATGCTCTGGGAGTTTACTTTGTCCTTCTTGGCTTCCTCTTATTCCCACAGAGGAAACAGGAAGAATACTGGTATGTTAGAGCTGAAACAGACCTCGGACCTATTAGGCGATGTCCTCATTGTACAGAGCAGGCAACTGGGACCCGGAGAAGTGTGGAGGCGGGCAGCTCGGGCGCAGCTCACGCAGCCAGCTAGAGCGATGCCCGCCCACCTTGCCCTGGGCGGGGCTGGGAAATGAAACTGGACTGTGAATTAAGCAGCTCAGTTCTTTCTTCCGGTGCTTTGCTTAATTATCTCTGAATGCTATCGCACTAGGATGGGGCTTTCAGTCCACTTTCCTCAAGCTGGGACGCACCTGGCCTGGGGAAAGGCGGGAACGGATGGAGGAGTCTCGTCTCCCGGACTAAGAGGACTTCCTTCCTTTCTCTCGGGAAGTGTGGGAGCCCACGTGGCAAGGCAGCGGAAGCGGGAAAGCTGGGAAGGAAGGGAGTCGAGGACCGCAGCCTGGGCTTCCGGCAGCACCTCAGGCTACCGCTTGCGTTTCATCCCGATTGCTGGATGCGTGCCGGTGCCTCTGCCGGGCCCGTGGACGGCCCTCCAGGACCCGTCCAGCGTGAATTAGCGCCAGTCAGTAGGTACTTACGGTAAAGTGGTTGCCTGTTTGATTGCGATTGGGGGTTGTTAACGATTTTTTCCGTAAACAGATGGTAACCGTCCTCTGCGTGGATTGCAGAATCACGCCAGAGCCTTGATTTGGAGGGGCGGCTCCTGCCTAAGGATCTCGGGGGCTGCTGCCCGAGTTGAGTGTCTTGTCGTCTCTGTGGTTGGACCGCTCGGTCAAAGGGAATGCGTAGACTTGGGAAGGAGTCACTTCTCTCCTCTCTCCTGGCCTTGGGATGTCGGCCTGAGAAGGGCTCCTTCCAGCCGGGTGGAGGGGGTGCTGGGAGGTGTCTGGGATGCCCACGGAGTGATGCTCTGCCCGGCACTTCTTCCTCAGCTGGGAGAGGGGAACATCTAGGCGTCTGGCCAGGAGCACAGAGCGTGGGGTTGGTGCAAGGGGGATGGTACACAGAGACTTCTAAGACCACCGGCAGGGGACCTGGACCCTCGATGAGGGTACAGAGTTGGTGCCAGTAAGAAGACAGTTTCCTTTGCCAGAAAAGTACGTTGGTTTGGCCTCTGTTTAACAAGGGCGCAGAAGCCAAGAGCGGAGCACGGCAGGAGGAGGATCGGGTGAAGGATTTGGGTTTCCTCTCTCCCGGAAGTAGGCCTGTTCTTCTGTCGTGCTCGTTTCTTTCTTGACCTCTTTTGCTCTTTCCTCTGGATTGAGGTATGAAGGGAGGGAGGTGCCTCTGGCCCCCGCAGTGACCCTGTGCTTGGACTCCTGGTGGGAGGTTCTTCGAACACCCCTTTGAGAGGCGTTTCTGGACTCATTTCCTGTGTTGTACTCAGGGCCTTGGGCTCTCCTAGCAGATGCCCCTTCCCCTCTGTCGGACTCGACAGATTCGCCAACCCAGGGCACGCTCCTGGCATTGGTTCACGTCCAAGTTCAGTAGGTGACGTGTGTGGCCACCCCGCCGTCAGGACACAGATTGAGGCCAGGAGCCTTCTGCTCGCCTTCCTCGCCTTCGAGCTTTGGACTTCACTGCACGTTCCTGGCGGTGGACGAGACCTCGCCCTCCGTGGTGACAGCTCTAGAATGCGGTGCCCAGGCCTTCAAGGGGAGAGCCGAGGGCGGCGTGTGTCTTTCTGGCATGCCTCTGCCGCCCTGTCTCTGCGGGGGCTGAGCAGGTGCACAGCGAATGGCCTGGGAGGCCCCACCCTGTCACCGAAGGGCTGGTCCGCTCCATTCCTCCCTCTCAGGGATCCAGGGGATCGGCTCTTCTCCGGCGGTGACTCTTATTTGAAGGGAGATCCCAGGATTTTGTCAACTACACAGTGTTTTCCTTTGTGGCTACCTGCTAGCTGGCTGTCCTGGCAGCCCCTGCGTGCCGTTCAGCAGGGCCGAGGGTAGCCGGTGTACTTGGCTCCGTGGCCAAAGCGGTCACTTTTCTGATTGGTTTGATTTTGGCAGTGGAGCACAGTTCTTATCAATCCATGTCCTTGCAGCTGGTTCTCACAGAGTTAACGGCCTTTGACACTTCAGTTTAGAAGTTCTCAGCCTTTTGTCTCCTGCTACACATGTGACAGATGGCAGTCGTATGCCTGGCTCGGTGCTGTGCGTGTGACCAGGCTTTTGGATGGGTCCTGGCCCTCTCAGTGTTTTCACGGTTAAGAAAAATATATCAGAGCATGAGTTAACAAAAGAGATTTTAAAAGGTAGACACCAGATTCATATAAATTTTCACTCTTAAAAAATTCACAAACTTTAGTATTTTGCTATTTGTCAAAAGTTCGGTGACACGCCCCTCACCGGTCTTACACATCCCAACGTACTGTGGCGCCGGGACGGGAGACGAAGGGGTGGGGCTGCCAGCCTGACTCGCTCCCAGTGTCCTGTGCCCCACGTGGTTCCTTCGCCCCTGCGGAGTCAGGCCGCAGAGACTGCGCCAACAGAATGTCCCCGCCCCCCGTCTTGTCGTGGCACGTTCTTTCCGCCTCTGCTTCTTCTCCTCTGGGTCCTGGGGCTTCCACTTGCTCCCGGGAGGAGTGACTGTGGGCTTTGGCTGGTGAGAAACTTCTACATGGCTGCAGCGTCCAAGCCTGTGTAGCCCATTTTCCCATGAACTCTGCAGGGGCTTCAGGAAGTGCAAAGAGCGGCTCTTGAAACCGCAGGCAGCAAAGCAGAGAGATCAACGTGACTGTTGATCGGGAAACACGATTTCGGATGAGTGGAGAGAAACCACACGCCGAAAACAATGGCACACAAGGCGGCTGCTGCAAGTCCCTGGTCCCAATTCCTCCTCACATCGCTGCCCTTCGTGCTGTGCGTGGCGGAGAGAGCGTGCTGCAGGAGGAGGCCTGGCGCCCTTCATCCCTCTGCGGCCCGGTGACCAGGTGTGTCTGCCACTTGCTTCAAGCCCAGGGCTTCCAGAGGCAAGGGGGAGGCGCTTCCTCTCAGAGAGTTACCAACTCCCTCTCTTTCTCCTTCCTCAGTACCCCAGTACTTCTGGTTTAGAGAGAGCCCGGTTTGCCTTGAGATACTGGTTCGTCGCATCAGATCTTGAAGTCTTGGCGGCTTATTGGGTTAACTGAGATCATATGCATAAAACATGAACCGTATTCTAAAATCCAGTACCCAGAGCTTAAGAACTGCTCAACCGAACAGTAGCTGGTAATATAGTTATTACCATTATTATGACAAGCGACCATACTCTGAGATCCGTACCATCCCTTTTTTTTAACAGAGGAGCAAACTGGGATTCCGAGAACCCTGGTAGGGTCACCAGGTCTGTCTGACTCCCACGCTGCCTGCTCCTAGCCATGCTCGCGCTTGTTAAAGTCAGGGGAGAAGGGACGCCAGACCTGCTGGAAGCCATGGAGGGTCCCATCCCAGGAGCTGCAGAAAGCCCTTGGCATTTGGTTCTTTACTTCCCTCCATCACTTAGAGCCTCCTGTCTGCTCACAAACGCCCCCAGCTAACAGCTGCATTTCCTGCTTATCCCGCCTCAGGTGGACACTTGGCTGCAGGTTAATGGGGACTTTTGTGGCCCTGGTTCTGGCACTTTAATCCACTCATCTTCTGTCTCTCGCTGCTTCTGCTGGCTTCTTCTGTCTCTCTAAGTACACAGCTCTCAGAAACAACACAGCACGACCTGGCAGAAACTCCATTTCCAGGGAGGTCGTGATTTGTAGCCACCTGCCTTGGGAGGGCTTGGCTCAGGTTCGAAGAGGTGGCTGAGAGAGGTGAGAAGCAGCAGTTTCCATAGATTTGGGCCAGTGTGCCCCAAGTTGTGCTCAGGGGTGACCCCCCAGCTTGCCATTTGTTTCTCAGTGAGGATCCTCTAGGCCAGAGATTTCAGAGTCATTCGTTCTTGACACCTCCCTGTCCTTCACCCGTCCCCACCCTCCACCTCTGCCCACCCCGGTACAGCTCCAGTCCTGTCCACGTCAGCTCCTAAGCAGCTTCGGAAGCTGTCCCTGTCTCTCTCTGCACACGGCCACCCTCCATTCCCTCCAGGGTTCTCACCTCCGCTTTCTAACCAGACCTCCCACGGGCCTCTGGCCCTGGCCCTTTCGGGGTGGTTTCTATACTACACAGCGTCGGAGTCACAGTTCTCCAGTGGAAATTGGCTTGTGTGCCACTCTCTGCTCCAGGCATTTCAGATATGCCCCTGCCCTTAGGAGAAATGCCAGCGCCCCAGGACCCCTGACAGGGCAGCCCAAGCCCAGCCCGGCCTGGCCCTCCCGCATGCCCGGCATCGCCTCGCGACAGCGTTCCGTTCCCGCCACGGGAGACCTCTCTTCCGTGCTCCCTAAGACCACAGCGCCTCTGCTCCCTAAGACCACAGCGCCTCTGCCTGGACCGCCCAGAGGGTCCCCACCCCACAGCTTCACGAGCTCCCAGGTCCTCTTCTTCTGGATTCAGCTCAGGCTTCACTCGCCCCAGCAGGCCCGCCCTGGCCAGCCCGAGCGGGGGAGCCCGCACGCCCGGTCGTTGCGGCGTCACGCAGCTTCCCTCCCTAGCACCTCGCAGGGCGGTGGAAGGGTGCTTGATGAGTGCTTGCCTTTCTCAGTGGACTGGCGGGCTCACTCACCCAGCGTTACTAATGCCAGCACTCTGCCTAAGGCCGCCTTGGACTTTGCAACCAAAGGGCTGGAACCTGGAGCTCCTCCCATGGGCAGCACCCCCAGTTTTGTTACTGCGGTGATGGGGCACACGGTCTGGGATGGTTTCTCTTGGTGCTCGTTGGTTGCCTGAGATAGAAATGGTGATTTTCGCCAGCTGCCAACAGCTCTTCCCTTCCCATGCATCGCGTCCCTCCTCCCGCCCCACGGGGCCCCGCAGACGGGAGGTCCCGAGGACGGAACTGCCTTTCCCTAAGATCACATGGCGTTTATGGGGTCCTCTGTCTCCCTCAGTGCCTCTCTCTTTGGCCACCACCTCGTGCCGAGTCAGGTAGATCGTGCGGCTTCTCGCGTCCACACCACTAAGATTTCTTCCCTAGCCATGCCCTTGCTACTCATTACAGCCCGGAGTCAGACAGGCCTGGGGTCGAATCTCAGCCCCGGTGCTTGGAAGCTGTGGCACTTATGGTGACACATTAACGATTTTGGGCCTCCCTTTCTTCAGCTTACAAATGAGAAGGATAATCCTTACTATGCTAGGATTTATGAGAATTAAGTGAAATTATGTATATAAAGAATTAGTTTAGTCCCTGGCCATGTAGTAATCACTCGACTAACGTAGTGGGGCGAGGAATAATTATGCCTCTTGCTCCATTCAGAGAGGCTGTGAGTAACCCACGGCCCCATTACGGCTGCGGTTTGCAGCCTCAGGGGCCTGTTAAGGATGCCAGTGTCTGGGCCGCTCCCTTGACCAGTGC
>NW_011889239.1:29257-30604 GCF_000151845.1 Pteropus vampyrus
TAGGATTTATGAGAATTAAGTGAAATTATGTATATAAAGAATTAGTTTAGTCCCTGGCCATGTAGTAATCACTCGACTAACGTAGTGGGGGGAGGAATAATTATGCCTCTTGCTCCATTCAGAGAGGCCGTGAGTAACCCACGGCCCCACTACGGCTGCGGTTTGCAGCCTCAGGGGCCTGTTAAGGATGCCAGTGTCTGGGCCGCTCCCTTGACCAGTGCGGTCAGAGTCTCAGTGGGTGAGATCCAGCTAGCAGTAGTTTCCAAAGCTGGCCAGGTGATCTTAGTGGGCAGCTCAGGTTGTTAACCCACTTCATGGCCTCCCCGCCTCTCTCTGACAGAGCCCAAGCCCTTTGGGATGTAAGGAGGCCGGAGGGATGAAGATATGGCAGGGAAAACTCTCATTTTTGGGCCCCCACTATGTGTCAGGCACTGTGCTGGCTGGCCCTTTATCCACATGCTCTCAATTCTCACCATGGACTTATGACATACAAATTACTATCCCTGTTTCTTATGTGAGCCTCAGGAAGGTCTGAGCGACTTGCTTAATGTCAGGCGCCAGGTGGCTTAGGATGAAGGACCGAGAGACGAGGCTGCGGCCGGCTGCTCTGCTCCCATTCTGGTCCCTTGTCTCCCTCCGACCGCACGCTCCTTCAGTGGGGCGACCGAGCACCCTGGCCTCACCACCCTCTGTGCGGGGGCTGGCCGCCACTCCTGTCCCCCTGCAGTGTTTAACGACCCAGCTCTCCTGCTGCTCACTGGGGCCCTCGCCAGTGACCCGCCACCTGCTCGTCCACGTGTGGTAGGTCCTGCTGTTTTCCTAACGGGGAGATTGAAATGCTTCGCAGAGGCTCCCGTGGCTGAGAGAAAGCATGTTCTGTTTTTTATTGCCATCAATTTCCAGGCACTCTGCTGGGCCGGGGAAGGTGAAGGGGTGGGATGGGCATGGAGACGAGGGACGCTTCCTTGCCTGACTGTGCGGGGACATCAGAGGGAGAATTCTCTAGTGCAGGAGAGAGAAGCCTTGCACTAGAGAATTCACAGCGCCGGGGGTCTTGTTAAAACGCACCGTCTGACTCGGTGGGTCTGGGGTTGGGCCCGAGACTCTGCACTTCTCACCAGCTCCCGCGTGAGGCTGACCCTGTTGGTCTGCCAGCCACGTTTGGCTTTGTAAAGCTCTAGCCCCCAACAAGGGACACTCAAGTCTGTCTTCTGACCCCTGCGACTTTTATTTTGAGAAGTGTCATGGATGGTTTAGAAATCAGAGTTCTCGCCCTGGCCGTACTCGAATTTATCTTTGGGTGTCATATGAGCTTCACTTTCCTCCGTAAAAGGAAGGCTTTGAATT
>NW_011889239.1:31444-35659 GCF_000151845.1 Pteropus vampyrus
GCTCGTCCACGTGCGGTAGGTCCTGCTGTTTGTGTAACGGAGAGATTGAAATGCTTCGCAGAGGCTCCCGTGGCTGAGGAGAGAAGCATGTTGTTCTGTTTTTTATTGCCATCAATTTCCAGGCACTCTGCTGGGCCGGGGAAGGTGAAGGGGTGGGGTGGGCATGGAGACGAGGGACGCTTCCTTGCCTGACTGTGCGGGGACATCAGAGGGAGAATTCTCTAGTGCAGGAGAGAGAAGCCCTCACTAGAGAATTCACAGCGCCGGGGGTCTTGTTAAAACGCACCGTCTGACTCGGTGGGTCTGGGGTTGGGCCTGAGACTCTGCACTTCTCACCAGCTCCCACGTGAGGCTGACCCTGTTGGTCTGCCAGCCACATTTGGCTTTGCAAAGCTCTAGCCCCCAACAAGGGACACTCAAGTCTGTCTTCTGACCCCTGCGACTTTTATTTTGGGCAGTGTCATGGATGATTTAGAAATCAGAGTTCTCGCCCTGGCCGTACTCGAATTTATCTTTGGGTGTCATATGAGCTTCACTTTCCTCCGTAAAAGGAAGGCTTTGAATTAGGTGGCTTCCCAGTTCTCTTCTGCTTGTAGCGTTCCGTGATTCTGTCGGTCGGATTAGCACGCGAGGTCAGGGTGGATGGGAGGGAGCATGGACGAGGGAGGGTGGGAACTAGTGGGAGGCGGGAGTCGGGAGAGGTGTGTGTTGTATAAACTGGCTGTTCCTTTGGAATCACCAGATCTGAGTCAGGAGAGGTCAGACGTCGAGGGAGATGGACAGTCGGTTCTCCTTTGTGCTGTGTGCCTTTCAGGGCAGACTCTGAACTCCTGGCAGGTCTTACTTCCTAACTCATATTCTTGGCTTCTCTGAATGGCAGGAATGTATTTGGGGACACCTAGCATTCTACAGGTCCCATGAGAGCTCTCTGTACCAGCTCTGTTCTAGGCTCTGGGGGATGCAGACATGAGTGAGACACACTTTTTGTCCTCAACATGCACAGAATGTAAGAGAAGGGTGTAGTTTCCAGACCTTGGGAGTCTTGCCCTTTCTTTCAGGTTAAAATCCCTCTATATGAGCTGTCAGTCTCTCCATTAGATGGGAGGGTTCTGTGCCCACCAGCCGGGATCTCTGCCTCGGGGCTGCCTTTGGATTCTCTGGAAGCCACGACGAACGGCCCCCCGGGCCTGCCCCGCGTGCCGACCACCACGTCGATGCCGTTTGCTCTCGGCGTTGGGCTCCTTCACTGGCCTGGCTTTGGGATGGTCCCTAGTTGCTTGCCCTCTTCACCTTGTTGATCTCTTGGATCGTCAGCTGCCATCTGTGTCCGGTCTGACCTCTCTCAGTGCCAGTTGTGACTTAGTAATGATATTGTACTTTATTTGGTGAATTCGAGTCCAAGCTTATGTGACATTTTCATTTTACCATTTTGTGCAGGAGTTTTTGCACGTGGGTAGGCTTTCCCAACCTTCCCCGTTAGACATATCTGTCTGCAGGTGGATAGACATGGCTCTTGTCTCTGATTGCTCTTGGAGGACCTGGGACGGGCCGTGGTGGAGCCAGGGAGGCCAAGGAGGCCTTTCAGAGTGAGTTGTGTGTTGTTGCCTCTGCCTGGCTTTTCTTAGGGAGCCTGGGAAGCTTGTGGACGCAGTCCTGGTATGGGCTGGGTAGCTGCCATTGTCTCTGCAGTCCTTGTAGGCCATCAAAGGCTCTTGAAAGCAGGGATCCCAGTCATATGGTAGCCCCAGAAAGGCTTACGGCTCTACCATAGAAAATATAGAAAATACTGAAAAAAATCAGTGGTAATTCTGGTATTCAGCAGTTACCATTGTTAGCGTGATGCACGTGAATGCGTGTGTGTCACCGCGAGTGTATGTACACGCACGCGGATCTATGTGTAACTGTAGCTCTATGCCTAAGTGTCTACATTTGCATGCGTATTTTGCACACATATTTAAATGAAATAGTTTTGAAAAACCCACAGATTTCTGCCCTATTTTTTTCACTTAATAATAATTTCTTAAACATTTCTCCATGTCGTTCATTAGTCTCATCTCTTTAGCGTTTCCATTACTCTGCAAAGCTGGTTTTTTTCACATGCTTGCTCGCTTCTTTTCATGTTGCTTGTGTATTACACCACTTCATTTGGTTAATTCAGAATTTGATCCGTTTGCCCATAGGCTACACAGCAGAAGATGCACTTATAAAATGTGAACGAGTGTGAGAAAGACACGGGCCATGGCTTCTCGGCTTCTCGGCTCCTCTGAGCTCCCACGGCGCGTGTTTTCAGCCTGGCTTTGTTCAGGAAGCCTCAGGTGCGAGGCTGGGCAGAAGCCGAGTGGACCGTTTTCTGTCAGCAGTGGCGGCTTCCCCAGCAGTCAGTCAGCAGTTACGGGTCCCCCACGGTGGGCCGTTTCAGAGCCTCTGTGAGCAGAGACCAGTGGGGAAGCTGGGACGGACTCAGACGAAATCTGCGCTCTTAACCGCAGACTCCGTGATGCACGGACACACAGCAGCGAATGCCGATAGGGTGAGATGGGGAGCAGTGGCTGTGGGCACAAGCCCTGGGCTAGGGCTGGAACCGGAGATGGACTTGAGCTAGGGCTGGAACTGGGGATGGACGTGGTGCTTTCCCGTGCTTTGAGCAAGTCCCTCAGACTCTCTGAATCTTACTCGCCCTCTTTCGTGACTGTGAATGAACCGTGCGTACTGGATAGAGCGTTGAGAGCGTGAACTGAGATGACGTGTGGGGAACGCTCAGTGCAGTGACTCCCACGTGCTCCGTGCTCAGAAAGTGGCTCCGGGCGTATTTTTAGGGGTCTCGTGGGATTGGACAAAGGTGGCACTTCTGTGTGTATGTTTGTATTTCTGCTCTTGAGATCCCTTCCTTTTGGTGAACTTGAAGTATTTTATGGAGTTATTCTTATTCAGCCTCTGTACGAAGCACAGGGAAAAGATACAGCCATGCTGTCGTTTTCCAGACAGATAATTCAGACCAAAGAAGCCGCAGTGAGCATGTCAGGCCTGGTGGAACGAGCATCGGACGACTATATGGAGATGCTGGTTCTTTTCCTGCCTCCGGTACGGGATGGCTGGGTGACCAGGGACAGTAACTGGCTCTCATCCTCCTTGGGCCCAAGTGGTTGGGCCACCTCATCACTGAGGCCCCTCCCATGCTGTACCTCTAAGGTGGTGGTGGCTCAGTCAGTGGCCCTTCCTTGAGTGTTCCCGCCATTCTGGGTGGACATTCCTGAGGCACGAAGCATGGACAGTTGGCCAGTGCTCGCTGCGGCTTGGAGGGCCACGGTGGTTGTCTGGACTCGACAATGTTGAGAATACGCTTGGGGAGCCATGCCAGCCATTGCGTCCGCCGCCTCACCAGAATGCGCTTTCTCCGAGTGTAGTTCAGGTGTAGAATTATTTATGATCATCCTTCCTAGTCATTTGGGAAGATGAATGAAGTCTTAGTGATCGGAGCCCCGCATAGCCTTCTCTTGGCTAAGGTCTGCTGAGACGTCTGTCTGTTGTGAGTGCCGGGACCTGAGGATTCGGGCTCGCCACCAAGGTGAGTGGGGACTCGCAGAGTTCCACCGGGCCGAGTGGCAGCCCAGCTGGCGGACGCGGAGTGAAGCGAAGCTCTGCGTTCTAGACACAGGGAGGCGGGTGGGGAGGGAATCGGCCCTTCGGTTCCGGCCTCTTAGCCTTTCCGGGGGGATAATTTCTCCCCTGCGTTTCCCTTCCCATCTCTGCCAACGCCCGCAGCTGTGTAGGAACCCCTTAACCCTCGCCGCTGCCACTTCACGGTTCCTTGAGCTCACGGCATGAGACGAACCCGAGATGCAGGGCTCAGACTGCAGAAAGGGCGGGAGAGGGCAGTCAGCCAAGACACGAGCGCGCGCACACGCGCACAAACACACACGCACACACACGCGCGCACGCACACACACGCACACACACACACGCGTACGCACAGCAAAGCAACCGAATTTGCGTCGATAGCTGGGAAGGGGCATCAGCGTGAGACTGTCGGGGGCAGCTCACCAGCAGTCAAAACATGGTACCGATGAGAAGGCGAGAAGAAGCCAGCAGCTGCGACCTTCATCCTCACGCGAGGCTGTTAAGGAAGAAACGAGTGACCAAACCTTACGAAGACACAGCCTCAGTTTGCAGTAGGGAGGACAGAGCTTGCTCCGAGGAAATGCGCATCTTCGCGAG
>NW_011889239.1:36914-38840 GCF_000151845.1 Pteropus vampyrus
GGCTTTCCTGAGAGTGCGAGGCTGACGCGGGCAGCTGGCCTCTGAGGCGCAGAAGGAAAGGGGTTGCTATCGCAGCATCGGGTGCTCTGCCTGGCTGATGCGCAGAGGCCTTTGAAGCTGCCCGGTCATTTAACCATTCTGTCCAGTCAGAAGAATCGCGCCCTCAGACCAACAGGATATGTATGTATCTGCGCGTGTGTGTATGTGTGTGTGTGTATGCGTGTGTATGCATGTGTATGTGTCTGTGTGTGTGCATGTGTGTGTGTATCTGCGTGTGTGTGTATGCATGTGTGTGTGTATGTGTGTGTGTATGTGCGTGTGTGTGTATGTATATAGAGAGGTTCATTTTAAAGAATTGGCTCAGGAAATAGTGGGACTAGCAAATCTGAAATCTGTAGGGCAGGCGAGTAGGCTGGAAACTCAGGCAGGAATGAAGCTGCCGTCTTGAAGCAGAGTTTCTCGTCTAAGAAGCCTCTGGTTTTCCCTCTGAAGTCCTTTCAACGGATTGGATGAGGCTCACACACATTGAGGAATTTACTCA
Source organism: Pteropus vampyrus (assembly GCF_000151845.1). NCBI lineage: Eukaryota > Metazoa > Chordata > Mammalia > Chiroptera > Pteropodidae > Pteropus > Pteropus vampyrus. The sequence continues at coordinate 37,456 of NW_011889239.1, forward strand.
AAGAACTAATTATAGAAGTTAACTACATCTACAAAATGCATTCACAGGAATACCTAGATTAAGATTTGATTAAATAAATGGGTAGGTACTACAGCCTCACCAAGTTGACATAAAACAAACCATCACAGTATGGAACCTTCTTGGGCCTCAGTGTTCCTCCTCTGTAAAACGGACTTGTGTCTATGGCATAGGGTTGTTGTAAAGATTAAATGTGCTGATTTCTATAAAGTTCTCACCCTGTGCCCAGTGGATTCTTACTAGGCAGCTGTTGGCTTTAGCACAGGCCACGAGAGAGACATTGAGAACCATCAACATGCTCTCCATCGACCGTGGTCGGAAGGTGATGATACGTTTGTGCAGTAGGCTTTTTGAGCTTGTATAGATGGGCCTTGAAGGCCTGTGGGATTCAAGAAGGTCATCCTTTGGCTGGACTTGGGACATTTCTCATTTGATTGGTAGATGCTGATTGAAATGAAGCTATCGATGAAGATATTGGGGGATGGCAGATTCTTTTGAGGAACTTTAAGGAAATTTCTTTCTTTCTAATTCTTTTCTTTAAATAAATGTTTATTGAATAAATGGGCTACATACGGCATGCATGTTTTGTTCTATTTACTTTGTTTTATTTGAATGTGTACTTTTAAAATTTCCATCCCCTACCCCTTAGCCCTTTGGCAACTACCAGCTTATTCTCTATATCTGAGTCTGTTTCTATTTTGTTTATTTATTTATTTTGTGTTTTTTAGATTTCACAGGTAAGTGAGATCAAATGGTATTTGTCTTTCTCTGTCTGACTTATTTCACTGAGCATAATACCTTCTAGGTCCATCCATGTCGTTTCAAATGGCAAGATTCTTTTTTATGGCTGAGTAATATTGTATATATATATCACATCTTATTTACCCATTTGCCTATCGATGGACACTTAGGTCTTGGCTATTGTAAACAATGTTGCAATGAACATAGGGGTGCATATATTTTTTTCAATTAGTGTTTTGGATTTCTTCAGATAGATACCCTGAGGTGGAATTTCTGGGTCATATGGTAATTCTATTTTAAATTTTTTTGAGGAAGCTCAGTACTGTTTTCCATCATAGCTACATCAATTTGCAGTCCCATCAATAATGCACAAGGGTACACTTTTTTCCATTTATTTATTGATTTATTGATGACACCATTCTGACAGGTGTGAGGTGATATCTCATTGTGATTTTAATTTGTATTTCCGTGATGATTAGTGATGTTGAGCATCTTTTCATGTGTCTGTTGGACATTCGTGTGTCTCCTTGGGGAATGTTTATTCGGATCCTCCGACCACTTTTTAAAATGGATTTCTTTTTGGTGTGAAGTTGAATGAGTTCCTTATACGTCTTGGATGTTAACCC
>NW_011889239.1:38890-41679 GCF_000151845.1 Pteropus vampyrus
GGAATGTTTATTCGGATCCTCCGACCACTTTTTAAAATGGATTTCTTTTTGGTGTGAAGTTGAATGAGTTCCTTATACGTCTTGGATGTTAACCCCTTATTGGATGTATCATTTGTGAATATCTTCCCTTTAGTAGGTTGTCTGTTCCTTTTGTTGGTGCTTAGTTCTTTCTTATACTTTTTTTGCTGTCAAACTTCTCTCTGAGCCCCTGTCTTTCATCTCCCAAGTTTAATGAGCATCCTTATGACCTTTTCTTTGAATTCTTTTTCAGGCAAATGACTTATTTCAGTTTCCTTAGGGTTTTATTTCCCTGGGGATTTTTCTTGTTCTTTCATTTAAAATATATTCTTCTGTCTTTTCATTTTGTTTGACTTTCTTTGTTTGTTTACATGAATTAAGCAAAATAGGTGCCTCTTTCAGTCTTGGGAAAGTGGCCTATTGTAGAAGTGGCCTCTGCATAGGCTCTACATGCCAGGTGTATGCTGGGCACTTTTGGGAAGATGCTCGGCTTGGAGCATGCGCTCAAGTACCTGAAGCCATGCCTGCCGGGACAGGCAGGGAGGCCAGGTGGCTGTGGCGACGCCCTGTTGTTCCCACTGTCTCCCCTTCTTTGGAGGCGAAGGCTCCAGGCAGCGTAGCTGGGAAGGCGCCGTGGTGATCCCGCAGGTGGGCCGAAGCCCCCGAGTAGGACTCGCGCTGCCCCGTGGAGGTGGGGGTGACGCAAACCCCCTCCTCAGGCCCCGGAGAGTTCCCGCAGCCCCCGAGGCTCCCTCGGCTTGCCAGCCTTCTCTCTCTCGTTGTCAGAAGCTGGCCACTCAGGGCTTGGTCGTCTCATAGGAGTAACTGCCACCTACTCAGGTGTATGTCTGGTTTTGTCGTGGGGGCGAGTGTAGCCCCATCTTGGACCTCCTCCAGGAAATCCTTTATTTTTCAAGTTTCTTTTTCTTTTGTCTTTTCCAAGTGGTCTACTTGTAAAAAAAAAAAAAAATTTTTTTTTTGGTGGAACAAATAGAGGTGCTTAGTTTAGGTCCAACAGCTTGTGAGAAAATCGAAGCCTCATCCCGAACGCCTCTTACATGGGGGGCATCACCGGGAACCCTGTCGGCCTCTTCTGTTCGCTTCCTCTCCCCCCACCATCGCGAGTTCCTTGCGTAGGATCGGGGGAAGCTGGCCAGAAGCTGGCACCAGAGGTCACTGTGGTTCTGGGCAGATCACCGTGCTGGTGGGTGGGGCTCCCGCATCGCCTCGCTCCCTCTCCAGCCTACCCCATGGCAGGGGGCGTTTCTAGCGGATTGGCAGGAGCCCCAGACATTCATTCATAGGGTCAGGTCTTACTCGTGGATGGATTTCCTGGGCTGCAGAGGTCAGTACCCCTTAGCGTACTCATGATCTTCGCTGACATGTCCTGCCTTAGTGTCCTTTTCTGTTCCACTTACTTCTGCCCGCTGTCAGGAGGGCCAGCTCGCTGAGGCCTGCTCTGGTTCACAGGGGGTGAAGCAGTGAGCTCTGTTTGGGCGTCTAAGGTCTACCAGAGCAGTGGTCCCCAGCCTTTCGGCACCAGGGACCGGTGCTCCTATGAGAATCTAGTGCCTGACGATCTCAGGCGGAGCTGAGGTGGTGATGCTGGCTCTGGGGAGCGGCTGCAGATACAGGTGAAGCTTCGCTCGCTCGCCCGCCACTCACCTCCTGCTGTGCAGCCCAGTTCCTAATAGGCCAAGGACGGGTACCGGTCTGCAGCCCGGGAGTTGGGGACCCCTGTACCAGAGCGCTCCACTGCGGGGTGTTGGCTGCTGGCTCAGCAGTTAACCATGTGCTGCTTGGTTCCCCCCTGGACACCACTTCTCGTGTGAGGCTCTCCAGATGGGAGCCTCGTGCAGAGCAGAGGTGAATGGTAGGCTCGGTCCTTCTTGGCACCTTGACGGTAACATACTTTACGAGAGCACCAAAACCCCTTGAATCGTTCTTTGGAGAGAGCTTGATTTCTGTTTCACCTCTCTGCCATGTGTTTTCCTGTCCCAGGAGATTCTGGGAAAGCTTACTGACAGTAGGGCTGGGAATGGGGAACGACCTCCGGGGACTCAGCATTTATGCTCATCACTAGAAGAATAATTCAGGTGTCTGCAGGTAAGCTTTGCCTGCTCTTTGCTGCCCTCGGGGTAACTCCCAATCATAGAGTCCTCTGAGGGCCGTGGACACTCTAAATCGTCCTGGCTCACTCCGTATTTCCTCTGCAAATCCCGTGGCGTTTTCACAGGATTCCATGCTATGTTGTCACCAACTGCGTGGGCCACCCCATTGCAATTTCCAATTCCCCATTTTAATGTTTGGTCCCTGTTCAGATGAACTTAGTAACTATTAGACCCACGTGATGATAGAATAAAAGACAAATGGCCTTAGTCCTCTCGCTGCTTTTGATGCAGAGTGGCGAAGACTCGGAGAACGATCAGGTGGCTCCTCCAGAAAGTGTATTTTGGGGCAGAGCCAGGCTAGAACCTGGTCTGTTGACTCTCGATGCCATGTTCATGCTACCATAGCATTTTGCACCTCTATTAGCTTAAATTCGTACCTCTTTGTTTCAGGCAATGCTTGGTCAGCTGAGGAATGGGGTGAATCAATAAAGTTGAGGATCCAAATCTTGAATTCGTGTTCCTCTCTGGAGTACACACGAGTGCAGCTTTTCCCTCGCCTGCCTTCTCGTGGTTAGGGACCGTGTCCGCCTTTTGCAGGTCCTGCATCCGAGATATTTGCTCTCTCCCACGTCCCACCTCTAAACTGTCAGTTTTTCTTTT
>NW_011889239.1:44599-46520 GCF_000151845.1 Pteropus vampyrus
GGAGGATGCTGGCGGATTTGGGAATGAGTGGGAGTAAGATTCTGCTCAGCAGTGTGGTAAGCCGGCAGCGCAGTCCGCATCTTGTAGTGGAGCAGAATGGTTAAGATACTGAATGGTCCTTCGTTCTGGGATGGGGAGTGAGGAGGAAGGTCCCCCTGGCTTCCTTTCGGAAGGTCGCAACCCAAAATTACCCTCCCGCTTATGCTGCGCACAGTGGAGGAAAGATGGTTCCTCAGTCGGGGATCAGGTTGCCATCAGGGACCAGATGCCAGGCAGCCAGGACAGGCCAGGTGACCACTGCACCTGCTCAGGGGATCAGGCTTTCCAGTGAAGTCTGAGGATGATCGCGCCATTGTTTCCTGGTTTCCATAATGTGCTGTCGTTTTTTGAGACCTCACCACTGGAGGAGGCTGCGTGTGCGGTGGGTGTGTGGGATCTCTTCTGTACTATTTTCACAACTCTATGTCAGTCTGTAATAATTCCACAATAAAGAGTTAAAAGCTGTTTAAGGAAAAAGGAGGGGGCTTTGGTGACCAGAGCCGTGGCCCTGCCCTCAGAGGTCGACACCGCAGGGCCACCCCACAGGCGTGTTTCGCCTGACCGGCCAGCCCTGGTTGCCAGGGTGAGGTTGTCTGTCTGTCAGGAAGGTGCTTGAGGCTGGGTCTGGGCTGCCGGCAGAGTGGGCGGGAGCTGCCGGGCGGCCGTGTCTGGGCATCCATTGCCCTGTCTGCAGGACAGGAGTGTGTCTCAGAGCTGTGGTTGTCACTTGCCTCGTTGTGACGTATGATGCACTGTGAGATGGGATGCACTTCACTTAGCAGTATTAAAACGCTGACTTTTGCAGAAGATTTCCTCTTTTTAACACATCAGGGCAGATTCATGGTGTTTTCACTGACTTGCATTCTGATTATTTTCTTGAGTAAGACAGAAAGGGGCGGAGTTTTAGTTAGTAATTTAGTAATTACTCATAGTGTCGGGGATACCTCTTTGGCGGGTGAGCCATGAAAATAAAGAGTCCAAGAGCCATGACCAAGGAAAAATTACCGCTTCCCTCCAGTCCGACAAATATGGGTCAGATATGTGTGCTCTCCCCACCCTCCTGCCCGTGGCAGACATCACGAATTGATGATGTCACTATTAGCCCTGGAATCGGGCACCAAATCCTTCGCAACGCAGTGCTCTGATATCTACTACCAAGAGGTCAGGGCTGACATTCCAGGTGGCTACGTTTGCCATGCCCGCTAATTCCTTCCCCAGCATTAAGTCTGGCCCGCTTCCCAGCAGGCATGCTGATCGTTCCAAAGTCCCTACGAGGCATCCATTTAATGGGGGTTCTGGGCCTTTCTTTGATTAGGACGAGCAGCAGGTAGTAAAATCAATTCTTGGTTTAGCATGGCCCCCCTTTCAGAGTCATGGCCAATGTTAAGTAGAGAGCTTTCTCCTGGGTCACAGATCACAGAGGAGGCCTGGAGACTAACTTTAGAAATCAGCAGCTCTCCTGTGATAGGGGTCGGCTGATTCTTTTTTTAAAGGCGTGAGCATCTTGGTCAGATGCCTTGAGCATCAGCACCTTGCACCAGGCTCTCAGAGGGGCACGTGAGAGGAGGAACGTAGCCAGGTCGTCCTCGAATCCACTTCCTTCCCCACCGTGTAGGGCTGGGGCCATGGGCCTGCCCCGCCGCCTGAGAGGAGGCGATAGGAAGCGTGGAACCAGCAGCCGTCTGCCTCGTGGCGCTGCCGGTGTCTGGCGCCGGGGCGGGCATGTGGTCGGACTGTGGGCGGGTCAGCGGTCCTGGAGGTGCGGGGACTTGCGGGAGGACAAGGAGGTGGAAGAGAGCAAGGCGGAGCTGGGTCCTGAAAGTTATCCGGAGGTTGGTGCTGTGGACTTCTTCGTCTGCTTGGCTCACACCCCCAGGAGTGG
>NW_011889239.1:47630-49675 GCF_000151845.1 Pteropus vampyrus
GGGGAAAGCATTGCACGTTGTTATGAGTTCTGTTGTTGACTGTCTCCCTGTGGGTGTTTCCATCGCACCCAGGTCTCTGTTACCCTGGGCCAAGCTCCTTAATGGCTCACGCGTGAGACTTTCTGAAACTCCACGAATGGCTTGGAAGATAAGCCCCTGTAAATAAAGCCGTGATCCTTGTGACTGTTGGGAGCTGACAGCGTGCACAGTCTAGCCAATTTGGATTAATTTTTCAAGAAAGATTTCAGTGGACTTTAAGCTCTTTCGTGCTTAAAGTCCACTGGTCACATATGAAATGTGCTTCTCATGTTGGCCTCCTTGCTTCAGAAGCAGCTCGAATTGGATTTACCTTCATTTCTTTTTGTCAGAGGAAAAGATTTTATAACACAAATTTGGCAAAACGGATTCTGTAGAGCGATATGTCCTTTGCAAACAAGCACACAATTTTAGCAGCTCACGTGTCAAAGAAGACTGTCGGGTTTTTTTTTGCTCGTTATCAAAGTATCAAATGCCCATAAACTAACTTGGGAAATTGAGAAAAATGATAAGTCACCCTTGTCCTAACACCCCAAAGTCACCACTGTTTACATTGGGCGCATTTCCTTCCAGTCCCTTTGCACATTCGTCATGCTGTGGATGCAGCTTTATGCCTTTGCTTTCGCATAGTGTGGCATCAGATAGTCTCCATCTCCTTACATAATCATAAGCATCATTTTAAACGATTGCTTGCTTTTCAATTCAAGTCAATCTCATTTTTAACATTTAACCGTTCCCCTTTTACTGGCTACTTAGGCTGCAGATACTGTTATAAATAACAGTGAGGAGAACATCTTTGTGAATCTCATTTTCCTTAGTTAGGATGAGCCCTAAAGCTTAGAGTCCCGATCATGGAATTCCTGTGTTAAGGGGGCGGGGTGGGGTGAACTTATTGCTAAAACGCTTTACGGAAGAGCCACGTTCAGTGTAGACGAGTGTCTCTCCCTCCTCTCGTTCTTGCATTGGGTGAAATAATTTTTATCTGTGAGTTACTGTCGTCTTAGGCGTTCTTCAGAGAGGCGTATAAATCACTGGCACTCTTCATGGTCCTCGGGCCCACGCATTTCGTCACGTAGCGGCGTCACGGAGAACATGCTGGCTGTTGCCTGACACACTCCTGGCACCAACTCTGTTTGAGAGAAATATATTTAAGCCACCGATGTAATTTTACATTTTCTAGTTAGATGTATTAAGATAAAATGAAACAGGAGAAAGTAATATTAGTACTATATTTAACCCAACATATACAAAATACTGCCATTTCAGCCTGTAGTTCTAGCCGCCTTTTAGATGTTCAGTAGCCACATATAGCCTTTGACCAAAGCTCTGCCAAGCTCTCTCTTCTTTCTTTGCGGTAGGCTGCTTAAGACTTTTCTGTTTTTCAGTCTTAAGTTTAGGTTTACTTCAAAGCTGACTCTGAACAAGGACTTGATGTGCAGGTGGCTTATTTGAGAGGTGACCCCAGGAAGCATAGGGGAGCAGGTAGGAAAATGTGAAGGGGACGTGAGAAAGCTCAGAGCGCTGTGACCATGAGCGGTTACTGCTGTGGGCATCTGGAGCTTCAGCCTGCAGGGGACCATCTGACGCACTGGGTGGGACATGTCTCAGAACTGCTCCCCATGAAGACGGAGGGACCGGGACATCTACTTACTGACCCCTGCCCTCCATTCGTTAGTGATGCTTGTTCCTAGGGGTGTTCACTCCCCCACTCTTCTGGGATATACCTGCTAGGGGCCAAGCACACTTGTAGGGCACTGGACAAAGCCCTCAGGGAAAGAAGATGCAGGCTCTTGAGAAGGAACACCTCCAGGTGTGGAGGCTGACTGCCGTAATTGCTAATAAACTTAGTTGGGCCTGGGATGGGGGCGGGGCCTCAGAGCCTCTGCCTCGTTGAGGTATCCCGGGGTCTTCTCAAATGGGCATGGTCCCAGGCCAGCCATTGTCAGTCAGTAGTAATTATGGGTGATTCAGTCTGTATTTTTATATACAAGCAACAGAAACTGATTCTG
>NW_011889239.1:52686-53673 GCF_000151845.1 Pteropus vampyrus
CTCTATTCTCTTTCGTGATCCCCAAAATGACCCGGACACCGACTTTGCCTCCACGTGGTGCCTATCGGGTGTGTGTGTGTGTGTGGGAGTGGTCAGTGCTCAGTAGCCACCACGTGGGGAGGTCAGATTGTCACACGGCGTTTTGTTTGGAAGGCTGACGTAATATACAGTCATGAAGAAGAAGAGCAGGAGAAGACATAACCGTCACCTGCTTTGCCACCAACTCGGGATAATTCCTATCAGCGAGTTGCTTTATGTAAAATCCGTGTGGGATCGCATGGTGTGTACTTCATTCAACAAGGATTTACTAAGCACCTGTTGTATGCCAGGAACTGTTTTCAGCACTGGGGTCCAGCAGTGAGCAAAACAGACAACAGAACCTGCCACTGGGGCTCTCGCTTTAGAGTGGGGAGAAGTGGACACCCCAGTAAGTAGCCGAAGTCCATAAAATGTCAGATAAGTGCTAAAAAAAAAATAATAGACTGGGAAGAAGGGCTGAGTGTGTGGATGGGAGGCTACGATATCTGAAAGGATGTCTGTAGAAAGAACGAACTATTTGAAAAGGTGTCGCTCGAGTTATTTGAGTGAATCTGGTAGAAGTGAGGTAGGGAGCCGTGTAGATACCTGGGGAAGAGCGTTCCTGGCAGAGACCCTGAGGCGGGCGTTTGTCTGGCAGGTTCACGGAGCAGCGAGGCGGACGGTGTGGCTGGAGGGGAGGGGACGTGCGGGCGGGAGAAGGTGGAGTCAGGGAGATGCAGGGGACCGGACCACGCCAGGCTCGCCAGGCTGTGGTGGAGACGCTGGCAGCCGTTCTGAGTGAGCAGGGAGCTGCAAGGCAGGGGAGGGACTGGGTCCGACTTGTGTTTTAGAAGGGGCACTCCGGTCACAGTGCGGGACATAAACTGCAGGGGCCTGGGGTAGGAGCAGGAAGGACTGCTGGGTCCAGGAGGATGGGTCGTGCCCTGCTCGAGGGCAGGGTGTCGAGGC
>NW_011889239.1:53723-57942 GCF_000151845.1 Pteropus vampyrus
GGGACATAAACTGCAGGGGCCTGGGGTAGGAGCAGGAAGGACTGCTGGGTCCAGGAGGATGGGTCGTGCCCTGCTCGAGGGCAGGGTGTCGAGGCAGAGAGGAGAGCGTCTCACTCAAACTCATCCAAAGCGCACTAAGGCCAGCGGTGCCCGCAAGCTTGGTAACCCGCTCTTCCTCCTGAGATGTCCCCCCACGTCTTTAAATAGTCATTGACGGCATGTTCGTTAACAGTTGAGCAGTATTACATCACTTGCATGCATCATAATGTCATTAATCTCCTACGTTAGATATTAAGTTATTCCCGGTTACTCACTATTTTAAAAATGTGCCGATGGACGTCATTGCACATAAATTTCCATGTGCATCTCTGGTTATTTCCCTGGGCTAAATTTCTAGAAATGGAAGGGTTGGATTAAATACTATGAATTTTTAAGGCTCGTGGTTATTAAATTGTTTTTTAGGTAATGGAGCTGAGCTCGGGAAGGTTGAGTAACTGGCCTCCAGGCGGGGAGCCAGGAAGTGGTCGAGCGGGATTTGAGTGCAGGCATGTTGGTGTCCAGACCCGCCTTCCCTCCATCATGCAACACTGAGGACAGCTCAGATGTCACTCAGCCCACAGCCCAGCCTCAGCTTTGCTGGCTTTGCCGATGCTGGTGGCCGAGGACCTGGAACTAGGCAGCTTTCTTTAGTCGACTCTGCGCTGGGAACTGTGCTCAGCACAGAATGCGAGTGTTCCCACTGGACGCTCAGATGAACCCTGAGAGGCAGTAGTAGATCTGGCTCCACTTCCTACATGGAGACACCGAAGACCGGAGAAGTTAGGCCGCCTACCTGGGGCCCACAGGTTGAGCCCTGTCTAATACCTGTATTCTTACCCAGCTGTGCTGCAGGCCCTTCCCAGAGAGGAGCCATGTTAACTAGTTCCTTGAACGATACATGTTCACTCCCGTAGGCTGCCAGCTCGTCCCGCAGCCCGCACTGGGCCTGCCAGCTCCCATTCTGCTCTAGCCCAACAGCGATTGTCACCATTATTATGACTCAATTACTTTTACTTATGGCTGTATTTTATGCTATCATGGTAACGTGCATGCCAACATATGTATAACATGTGTTAACATCGTACATGTGATGTTGCTGTTATTCATATCGGACACCGTATGTATAACATATGCTGTTACATTACTATATGCTCTTACCCTTACTACTGCTACTACATTATCACTGTTACCGTGCTCTGTGTTTTCCATGCTGAGGCCCAGGCAGAAGGGACAGACCATATTCTTCTTATGGCATATGGCAGGGGCCCAACAGGATGAGCAGAAACCGTCATGCCTCTTAAGTTATTGATTCATCTTACTGCGATAATTATTACCATGATAATAATCATCATCATCATCAGTAGTTTTTCTGGCTTTCTTCACAACAACCCCCTGAGGCAGGTACCTTTATTATGCTAATTCTGCACGTGGGGAAACCTAGGCCCAGAAAGTTTTATGACTTTTCCAGAGTCTCACAGCTCAGCACTGATATTATTTTTAACAGATTTATTGAGGTCTAAGTTACACATAAGAATCTGGAAACGTTTATAGTGCACGATGTGAAGTTTTAACATCGTATATACCCATGAAGCCATGACCACAATGGGGATCGTGGACATTTCCTGTGTGTCTGATGCCCCTGGGCTCTGAGGACTGGCTCCGGGTGTCCCCTCCGAGAAGGGCTCATCCATCCATGGACGTGGCCTCCTTTCGCTTTTCCTCATCCGGTCCCATTGATCCCAGGAGGAAAGTCTCAGCATCCATGGCTCTTTCACAGCTGCATCCCCCTCTACTTTCTTCTTCCTGCTCCCACGTGTCGTGGTGCTGTCTGTGGCCGAGGACTGGAATTCTTGAGTGACAGCAGACACTATTTCCAGATGGTGCCTCTAGCAAGAGGAACTCTGTACGGGCAAAATGACTTTAAGACGCACTTTAAGGCGCTTGCGCACGCGTGTGTGTGTGTGTGTGTGTGTGTCTGAATGTGTCTGAGTGTGTGTACGTTTCATTGCTAGAAACCTCTCTGTGACCTACTAAAGTGATGAGCTGGCTCTTTGCAGGTACCAGGATGGAGGCCATGGCTCTTGGCTTAGGCGTGGCCACTCTCTCGATGGCTGGCAGAGGGCAGCCCCGGGAGCACGGACGAGGGGAAGGGCTGGGGAAAGTGCCCACAGCGGCCCCAGGCAGGGGAACATGGCTGTCTTTCTCACTTCTCCCTGAAACACCACATGTGTGTAGGGAGAGCTGCGAGTGGCCAGCCACCGCCCCTCGTGAATCCAGCACCTTTGTGCCTGTCACGGTGACAGATGGACAGTGACCACGTCGTCTCCCCACTAGACGATAAGAGGGCCGTGCCTTTTCTGTTGCATCTCGTTAGAACAGTGGTGCCCGAACCTGTCTGCAGTTCGGAGTTACCTGATGAGCTTAAAGTCACTGCTGCCTGCATGCCACCCCGGAATTCAGATTTAATTGGCCTGGGGGGCAGCCTAGGTGTTCCAATTTTTAAAAGATCCCCAGGCGATTCTCATGTGCAGCCAGACTTGGGCCTAGAGCCGAGCACAGTACTACTGTCTAAATGAAATAGCATGAGAGCCATGCATGTATTTTAAGTTTTCTAATAGCCATGTTAAAAAAAAAAAAGTAAAAAGAAACAGATGAAATTAATTCTAATAATGTATTTTATTTACCCCGTATATGCAAAATATTGTTTTTTCAGCTTGTTTTAAGAATTAATGGGGTGATTTAAAACCTTTTCTTTCCATACAAAGTCTTTGAAATCAGTGTGCTTTTATAATTAGCTCAGCTTAGGCCAGCTGCCTTTCAATTGCTCACTACTGAACTGGACAGTGAGCGTCTGGCACATAGTAGGTGCGCAAGGAGAGTTTTCTGAACACTTGAGCAGATAGTGGAAGCGATCGTGGCCGTATCTGTGGGGGTGAAACTGGGCAGCCGCACCAGGGGTTTGGAAAAGCACAGTCAGTTGGCTGAGTGCCGCACGCGGAGGAGGCTCGCTGCCCTCTTAGGGCTCAGGCCTCAGACACCAGCCCTTCCCAGGAAGCCTTCCCCCCTCACCTCACCCTCTCCTGCACTCCGCCCCCTGCCCCAGGTAGGTGGGCCTCTGTCATTGTCATTATCCATGCCGCAGTGTACTGTCCTTTGTCTGTGTCTGTCATGTGACCTCTAAGCTCCTTAAGGCTGTGGTCATGTCCTCATTAATCTCCGTATCCCTAGGGGCCTGCAGTTTTTATTCAATAGATGTTTGTGAAATAAAGCAATAAGCTAACAATGACATAGAGGATTTGACTGCCATGGAGACCGGTTTTATGGAATAAGACTGGGCCAGGGCAGGTCTCGCATGGAAGGCAGAGCTGATCCAACTGCTTTTTCATAGTCTGGTTATGAGAGATTATAATCATGTGTCTTAGTCAGCTGTTGCTGCGTCATGCTGGGTAACAAACACTCTCAGACTCAATTGCTTCCAGCAAGCATTTATTTCTTGTTCCCAGACCTGTGGGTTGCTGGGGTTTGGCTTATTCTAGCTGGGTTCTTCTGAGTTTTGCCCCGGGCTGTGGGTTAGGTCCTGTCCTGCCCCAAATTTCTCATTCGGGGGGCCCCAGCTAAAGGGCATCTTCTTCTGTGGCAGATGGCACGAGTGCAAAAGATTGAGCAGACACATGCTGTGTCTCTTAAAGCCTTCTCTTGGAACTGTCACCATCACTGTCCCTGCTTTTCGCTGCCCAAAAGCAAGTCACCCAGCCAAGCCCGGAGGCAGTGGGACGGGGTCGGGGAGGAAGTCAGCATTAATAATCCAAACCAGCACTGCGTAAGATGCGCCAGTCACGGCGATGGCGCTCCTGCCTCCGAGAGCCCCGGTCGTCGTCGTCGTGGTGACGTTTTGCTTGAAGCCTGTGTCTCAGGGGTGGGGGTTGGGGCGGGAAGAAGAGGGCCGGGGGCTGGTCCGCCATAGCTCTCTCAGCTGCGGGGGAAGCCGCTTCTGCTTTACTTGACTTTGGCTATCTTGTTTTCTACCCTTTTGACCCTGTGAATTAGTTAACATAAGAATTCATGCTAAATGCTTTTCTCTCTCTCTAGGGAAGCAGGGATTGTCAGCCCCTGAAACAGAGGTTATCTGAACTGCTGTTTGTGCAGTGTGTGTGCACCCATGCTGGGGCTGGCACACGCT
>NW_011889239.1:59427-97308 GCF_000151845.1 Pteropus vampyrus
GGAGAAGGAACTTCACCAGATGAAGCGGAGGGCAACTCGCTGCCCCTTCTTTCCTCCATCCAGTGGGACCCCCGGGTCGCCATGGAAGCACAAGCAGCGTTCTAGACCAGGACTTGCTACCTTCTTTGGCTCTTGGTGCCCGTAGCAAAGCTATGAAGTGTCTTATGGACATTAGGTCGAGCGAAAGAAGCCAGCCACAAAAGTTAATATGCTCTGCGATTCCATGTATGCGGAGTTCAGAAATAAGCAAAACCAATCAATGCCGATGGAAGTCAAATAGTGGTCACTTCTGCTAAATGTTGGGAGGAGGCCTGAAAGAACTTGCTTGGGGCACTGGAAATATTGTGCATTTTGACTTGGCTGGTGGAGACACAGGTGAACAGCTATGTAAAAATTTCTTGAGTTGCACATGTAAGATCAGTATACTTTATTCTTTTAATTGTGTGCTTATGATCTATTAATGAAAAATAGAAAAGTCATCATCACCTGCTTCCCCATCAGGGGCACCACTGTCAAGTGGACCTCTAGGCACAGTGGCTGAGAGTCTGGGCTTGGCGATCGTTGGTGCAGGGGCGAGGGAGAGCCTGGACGGAGCAAGGCACGGGGAAGGGTCAGCCTCGTAGAGGACAAGCAGGGTCTGGCCCTCGAGCAGGGCGTTAGTGGCAGAGGGGTCCACGGCGGGACCGAGAGCACACTCGTGGCTTCTGGTGGGGCAGCCTCAGCCCCAGCACGAAGGTGAAGCAGAGCGAGGCAGTGGATGGGGGCCTGGCGGGCTTCGGGGCGGTGGCAGCATGGCCGGAAAGTGGGTGTGAGAGCCCGTCCTGCCTCGGCACTTCTTGCCACCATAGACAGAGGGTCCACCCAAGCTCTATCGTCACCATTTTTATACACAGAGGAATCTGGGGGCTCTAAGGAAAGGGGGACATATCCTGCACAGCCCTCACCACCCCACCTTTTCAGACTCGGAGGGACTTGGCATGTTGGAGGCATGCAAGAGGACACAGTGTCCACGGCCAGCCGCCAGGCTTTCAGAAGGGGCTGCACGTGTCACGGGCAGCTGGAAGGCTGCTGGAAGAGATGGAATCAGCCTCGTCAGGCCAGCATGTCTGGCTCTGGCTGGGAAACGCAGTCGGTCAGTGAGACTGAGGAATGTGGCCGGGACGAAGCCTGGCAGTTTGCACAGTGTCAAGTCTCATCAAGGCCCCAGCGGGAGCAGGGGGCATGTATGGCCGGCCGCGCCCTGCTTGCCCGTCAGGTGTGGGACGCCTCCCACCCCACCTTTTCTCCCCTCTTGAGCCTGTGTGCCTATCATTGGGTGCAGGCCCCAAGGCCTTCTGTCTCGTTTCTAGGGTCCATATGTGGATGCCTGAACCTCTGCCAGGCCAGGCACACTCGTGCAGGAGCGAGATTCTATTCTTTTTCGGAAAACAGTTTTCTTTCCAACCCAAGCAGCTGCCCTCTGCCAATCAGGGCTAGAAGTGAACTATGTACAGCTCTGCTTTAAAATTCCGCCCCCCACCCCGTGATTCATCCAATCCCCTTTCAGTTTGGTGCTAAGGCAGGGGGAACCAAAAACGGCCACTCTCGGAGACGGAAGTGGCCGAACTGCCACTTTCATTCCTGACAGAGAAGTCATTTTGTTTTTTTAACCTTACATAGTTGGACCTAAAGTGCCAGTTGTATCCGCGTGTGTCCACTTTCTTTCCTTTCTAATGGAGATGCCGAATGTCCGCCGTAGTGAGGCCACCAGGGCCATGCTTTTGTCCTCAACCTACTGCTGTCCACCTCTGCTGGAAACCGGGCCAGGGACCGGCCACCGTCTTTTTGGCTCTGGTTCCCAACTCCTTCCTTTACCAATTTGGGGTCCTTTGAGCCTGAGGTTGGAAGAGCCAAGTCATCGTGGGGTTTAGCCAAACCTACCTGGACTTGGTGAAAATGATGTTTGGTCTTCAGGCTCACGGTGGCTTTTGGAGTAACTTTTCCTTGTAAATTGCCTTCGGGTCTAATAAGCTCTCAAAAATCAGCATGGAAAAGATAAACAAAAGGCAGGAACAGGCAATTCCCAGAATTAGAAGAAAGCGAAATGGCTAATAAACATATGGAAATTTGTTCAGCTTAAGTAGGGATCAAAGGAACACTAATTAAATCAGTTCCGAGGTTCTGTTTTTTCCTATTAAATTGGCAAAAATAATAATGCACAATGGTTTAGACGTGGAGAAATTGGGGCTCTCGTTCCCTGCTCTGGGGCTGGATATAAATTGGTACAACTTTTTCGGAGGGCTGCTTGACGGTATTTTTCAAAACCTTCAAAATGGATATTTCCTTTGACTTAGCCATTCCACGTCTTAGCATTTCCTTCGCCTTAAGGAAACAGAGATGTTCGCAGACGTCCACGTACACGGTGTGTTGTTTGTAATAACGGAAAATTGGAAATGGCTGAAATGTCTAACAACACGGAATCTGTCCTATAAATCATGGTTCATTCAAATAATGAAACACCATGAAACCATTATTCTATATCACAGAACAGTTTCTAATGGCATGAACATATTTACAATATTTGCTCCACAGAATAAAGTCAGATTTGTAGGTCAGCATATTCAGAGCGATCCCAAATTTATTTCCACAACAAAAAATTCATACAGATGTATAGGAAAAAAAGTTGGGAAGACATATGCCAGCGATTTAATTATGTTTAATTTTAGATATGGAGGTTACAGGTGAAATTTAATTTCTCCTTAGTGCTTCTCTCTTGCCAATTTCAAATTAGGGATTTAATGCATCCTTAACTGTCTGTTTCCAATTTTCCATTATTGATAATGCTTTGATGAATGTCTTTTTCTTAAATTTTTACACAGACTATCAGTTCATGTAAGTGGGATTTTGGGGTCAAGTGGCATACCCACCAAATGCGTGTTACTTCTGTATTTAAAAACAAAATTAAGTCCTTTAAGGATTTTGTACTAAAATTTTCCGTAATCAACCCAGTATCAGCCGGCCAGACTCTCCTGTTTACTCTGTTTTTAAGCCGTGAGCGGAGAGCTTGTCACCGCCAGCGCCCTAGGACAGGATTTGTTGGTGACGTGGCCCCCCTTTCCCCCAGGTTCTCTCCGTGCCCACGTGTCTCCTAAACTTTGGAACCAGAAGGCCTGGGGGTCCCCCTCCTTCAGCATTGCGGCTGCTGGCCGCGGGGGACAGGAAGGGAGAAAGACTCTGATGTATGTTGAGCACGCGCCCTGTGCCAGGTGCTGGAGCATCTGCGATGACTCAGCCACGTCTAACCCCGGTCCTCTTAGTTTTGCCTTCGAATCGTGTCATAGGTCCGGCGATTTCTCGGCACTCCGCCAGCGCCGCTCGTTCCCGTCCCGGCGCTCCTTGCTCCTCAGCCGTGATGGCCTCTTCTTAGCCACCCACGCTCCCGGTGGCCGCCGTGCTCCCCGCCATCTGTGAGGGGCCATCTGTGTTCCCCTCACTCTAATGTCCGCCCAGCAGCCACAAGGTCCCTTTGAAACACACGCGGGTCTCTCCCCAGTCGTCCAGACCCACTGTGGCTTCCCGCGTCGAGCAGCAGCACGCCCAGGGCCCTGCACGGTCCGACGTAAACCTGGCCCCATCCGCCCTTGCTCGTCCGCTCGCCATCCTGGGAACAGTGGCCCTTAGGGCCCGTGCCCATTTTCCCGGCGGCCTCATCGCTTTGTTCAGACTCAGGTCCGAGACCCCAGGTTCGCAGAGGCCTCCTCTGACCTTGCTTCTTGCCATTGTCATATCTGTCGTGACTCGTTTCTTCCCCAGTTAGAATGGAAGCTCCTGAGAGTAGGGACCTGTTTGCATTGCTACAGCTCTATCCCCAGAACCTACGTGAAAGTGTAAATTCTCACAGCGGCCCCTGAGCCCTAAGCTAGGACAATAAAGCTGAGGCTCAGAGATGTTAATGGACCCACCTGTTCAAGGTCACTGCATTACCAGTGCAGATCCGGCTCTGTCTAACCCCCAAACCTGTTTTCTCCCTGAGGCACAGCCCCTGGGCTGGGGGCTGCCCTCCTTGCTGCCTTTCCCAAAGCTGTGGAAACTGCGGGTCGGGTCCCAGGAGCCCAGGTGGCCTGTGGAGACCCGCAGGGACATGCTGCGAGATTCCCGCCACGTTCTGTCTTTGTCTTTAGCAGCCTGCTGTGTTCTGTGTCGGCTGTGTGTGCTCGTGGGTGCCAGTGTGTCTAAGCTGTGTGTCTGGGAGGCAGATCTGCCTGCTTTCTGCCAATGGGGTCAATTTCTTGACCCACTGAAGTGCAGCCAGGGCCCCCGTTGCAGGGCGCGGCGAGATGCAGGCTGCGCCTGGGCCCATGTCCCCGCTTCGTGCGCTGGAGGGAAGATTTTACAGAGTGTTTCACTCTGTCTTCCCAACTGCTGCCTCGTCCCCGTAGTTATGTATTGTTGAGTGTCCCTACTGTGTTCAGCGTGTGGGGAGACACAAAGCCATCGGTCCCCGCCTGAGGCCTTGTAGCCTCGTAGCCAGACAGATGACTCAGGCATACACCGCCCTCCGGAGAAGGTGCTTACCTCTCCAAGGCGTCAGTTTTCTCAAGGTTTCTATTTGCACGTGGCTTTCCGTTTTTAAACTCCCCTTGGATGAAGCGGAGATAATTCTGGGGCGAGGGTGAGGACGGGGAAGGGAGGGCTGGAAGGGCAGAGCAGAAAATGTTGTCTCTGGCAGGGTTCTGAGGAGAAACAGCAGTGCAGGAGGCAATTCCAAGGCGAGGGGGTTGCGACTGGAGACATGGCATTGGGGCGGGGCCAGGACGATGCCAAGAAGCAGAGAAAATGAAGGCCGGACGCCAGCGGATGGAGGCAGGTAGAGGGATGAGGGGCCAGAAGCCAAGTTAGTGACTGAAGATATAGCAAAAATGTCCCTTTGGGGATGTTTGGAAAGGGAAGGCAGAGCGGCTCGTGTGAAATGCTCCTGGTGGGGCCCTCTTTGGGGACAGACAGGGGCTCGCGGTTCTCTGGGGTTCCTTTCAGGACCATTAAACCACTAATGGAAGGTGACAGTGCTTGACATTTGGTAATTAAAACATCCGATGACCGAATGATAATGTTTTATCGACAGTCATAGCGGTGAAGGCAAAATTAATTTGATTTTCGGTGTCCCGGCCACGGGCACAGCTGGGCAGGAGCCAGCGTTACGTGAGCAGAGTTGGGGTCCTGTGGACGCGGCGAGGCCCGCTCAGGTGGACTCGGGTCAGGCCTGGCATGGAGGGGCGGTGTGGCCAAGCCCGCGGTAGGGAGCCCCCCGGAAGGCCATGGGGATGCACAGTCGCTTGTGGGCTCCAGGCACTGACTCCAGAGGGAGTTTGGGGAAATGTCGTTTTAGGCGGAGACATGAGGGGCCTTAGAATCTGTGAAGAGCTGGAACCCCCCGGAAGGTGGGAGGCTCCTAGGTCCTACGGGAGTCGTGTGGTGGACTACAGGCTGAGGGGAAAGGGTGTCAGGAGTGTGGGAGGTGCTGTACATCATGCGTCAGCTCGTTTCACTTCAGTGACCATTTTTACAGAGGAGGAAGCAGAGGCTCTGAGACCCCGGTAGCTTCCTGAAGGTCATAGTACTATTCAAAGGCCAGGGTGAATTTCTGGCCAGGACTGGCCGCCTCTGATCCTGGAAAACCTTTACGTCGAGGTGAATTTCTCTAGTGTGACAGTGGGATGAGGGAAAGAGATTTGCTTCGTCAAAGCCCCAGGAGAGCCAGGCCACATGTGGCCATCGACGTCACCATTTGCTAGCGAGAGGTACTGGGTGAGGGTGACCTGTGCTAGAATTCTGTCTGTCTCCAGCCCCTCAGAGTGTGAGTCATCCGGGGACGAGGGTCAGCCTGAGATCAGAGAGGAGACTCACTACTGCCCCAGGTCTATACTCTCCGGCAAATGGCCACTAGTTAAAATAAATTTAAAAACCGGCTTCTCAGGAGCACTATCCACATATCAAGGGCAAGTGGCCACCATTTTGGACAGTGCCAAACAGTTCCCTTATCACAGAAGTTCTCATGAACAGCGCCAGACCCGAGGCCACTGCACTCTTTCCAGCTGTGAGGCAAGAGTTGATCCTGCCGTGTGACTCTGAGTGAAATACTTGTTTCCTCAGAGCCTCCATTTCTTCTACTATAAAAGGTGGACTAGCATGAGAACCGAGCCTGCTGTCTGTGGGAAGCATGCTGCCCTGCGCCTGGCTCACAGTCGGTGCTCACCGGAGGCCGGCACTGACTTCGTGTCCACGAGAGACAAAGACAAGTGCCTTCGGTCCCGTCTGTTTCTTATACAGGCCGATTGCCACGTGGTGGATTTGGCTGCGGCCACGAGCTCGCTATCTAATCCTAGTTGCTTTTAGAACAGATATCACCAGGAAAAGGAGGAAAAGAAGCAGCGACCCCAGTGGAGACACCTGCTCTTTTCTGAATCTGCCCGAAAGCCGCCCTCGCGCTGTGACACCAGATCTCTCTCTCCCTTTTGCTTTCCTGGGGCCGAGGTGCGCTGGGCCCTTACCTGGCTGTCACGTCTTTGTGTCTCCTCTCACCTTCTTCTCCACCTGTCCATATACCTGTAACAAATGGAAATACTGGCTTCCTGAGCTTGCTAGTTGGTGACGTGGTGGCCGTCATTTTGAACTTGGAGACTGAGGTTGTGTTAGCATCCTGCTTTGCTTAAGCTGTCCTCCTGGACCTGAGGCAGAGGCAGCAGGTGGGTGAAGCAGTGAGTGGGCCTCAGACCTGAGCCTGCCTCCCGACCACCTGGAAGACCAGCCCCTGGGCCGCGCACCCTGAGTGTCAGATTCCGGAGGTCTGGGTGGGGCCCAGGAACTTGCATTTCTAACAGCTCGCCAGGCGATTTTGGTGGAAACTGCACTTAGGGAGTCACTGTGTTCGGCCATGCCGGCCTGTCAGCTGAATGGCCTTAAAGAAATATTCACATCAGCCTTACCTCTAGAGCTTGTTAAAATGCACTTGCTGGGCCCCACATCCAGAGCTGCTGATTCAGTTGTGGGGAGCAGGGGCAGTGGAGCCTGAGAATTTGCATTTTTAACAAGTTCCCAGCTGAGGCTGTTGCCGCTGGTCCAGACACCACATTTTGAGAATCACGGGTGTCTTTTTGCCAGTGTTAGCTCTGGGATCTGTCAGACATGAGGTCAGAGCCTCCGTCTGCCACTCTGTGACCTTAAGGTCCCTGAGCCTCAGTTTTCCCATCTGTCAATGGAAATAAGGTCTCGGGCTGTTGTGAGGATCAGAGAAACTTATGGTAGGTGCCTAACAAATGCTCGATTTCTTCTCCTCTAAACGTGAGTTGTCCTGCCAGGTAAAGAGCATTCCCAGCTCTGGATTTGCCCATCTGTGGCTCCCCGCTCCCCGCTAGCAGGCACCGCTGCCCCCCGTTTGCTCCCACCTGGCAGTCCTCGTCAGCCCTCTCCCCGCTGCAGCCAGGCCGCCAGATCTCTCAGCTCCAGACGCACGCCCCAGATCTGCCCTCCAGCTCTCACCTGCCCACATCTCCCAGACAATCGTGTGGCCCGTCACACTGCGCATTCACTGTGGTCTGGGCTACATCTCCCTCTGGGGACCCTTGAGAAACCTCCTGGGGGCGGTGTGAGGTCGAGGGTAGATTTGCCCTGGGCACAGCCGCAAGACTCAGAAGCAAGGAGCGGGAGCTAGGAGCAGGGGTCCCTGTAACCGCAGAATTCCGAGCCGGCTCATTCCTGCTTCTCGCACAGTCCTGGTGATTTCGGCACAGCTGGTCAGTCCGTTTTCTCATCGAGGGTGTCGGTGCCTTCCGTATATGTGACCTGGAGTATGTCATTTAGTCTCCCCCGGCTTCAGCTTTTCTAGCTATAAAATGGGAATAATGACATCTTAACTCATAGGCTTGCCGTTGAGATTAAATGAGAATATTCGTCAAATCAGACAGTACGGTGTCTAAGGATAGTAGGCGTCTGATAAATACCCGTTCCCTTTTCCTTATCTCGACGGCATGGGAAGCACCGAACTCCATGTCCAAAGATGGAGGCAGTGCTCGTGAACGCATTGGTTCGTGCCACCCGTCTCCCTCTCTGGCATTCCGGCCTCGGCCAGCTGGGCAGACGCACTGGGAGAGAGACCCCGGCAGGAGGGGCGTGCTGGGACCTTGTGGGCAGCGGGCACTGTGGCTCCCTCGGTTCCCCCTGCAGCACGGCCTCAGCACGGAGGCAGGCGAGCTGGAGAGGGGCGCAGCGGGCAGGCCGCTCCCTGCAGAATCAGCCAGGAGGAGAGCAGCACCCACCCCTGGCCCTCCTCGCTGGGCCGTGGGCGGCACTGAGCCTCAGGTGCAGGGAGGCGTGTGCAGTCCCCAGCTCCTCGGGCCCTGGACTTAAACGGAGCCACCCCCTGGTGCCCGCCGTCCCTCCTGCAGGGGCAGTCGAGGCTCAGTGAAGATGAGTTAGGACGTGACAAAGGCAGCAGGGTTGAACCCTAAGCAAGAGAAGAAGGTCGTGCCAGGCCAGGCTGATGTCTGTTTCTGTACCTTTTATTTATTCTCTGACAGCGTTGATTTATCCATTTTTCTGGTAGTTAGGAATCTTCCTTCTCCTCCTTCTCATCTGGCCCTCCTTTTCTCTCCCCGTGGCTTTCAGTTGTAACTTTCCTTCTGGTGCCATTGAAAGTGGTCCTTAGGCCCCTGGTAGCTATGAGCACCATCCGTCGAGCTTCCAGTTCAGGATGAGAAGTGACACGTCGCTGGCCGTGCCCCTGCCCAGGCTCTCACCGCCAGCCCCGCAGACCTCAGGCCGACACCGAGCGCACACGTGGATGGGCTTGTGTTTCGCTGGGCTGGGGGAGTGACAGGGCTGGCGTGAGGGGGACACTGTCGGATCGGGAGGAGGCGGGACGGGACGTGCATGTAGAAATGGAAGCCGGGCTAGCAGAGCCGGACGTCCCGGAAGAGGGGGATTCGGGCTGGTTTTCGGCATCCGGCTTTAAGGAATCCTCGAGGGAGAAAAGCTCAAGTTCTCCTGCTTCCTTCGTCGTGTTTGTGGGCCCCTCTCACCACATTTGGATCACCTGTGACGATCCCGTACCTCCCAACCTGCTGAACGGCCAGGAAGAGCGCTGACAGATACCGTAGTGCCTTCTCTGGGTACCACACCCCTGCCTGCCCTCCTTCTGGCCTCCGTGTAGGGGCGATCAAGGCAAGAGGTAGAAGGGAAGGGGAGCACTCGTGCGATCGTGGCAGACCCAGCATAGGTGACTCGCGAGGAAGCCGCCCACGGCACTTGGTTCTTGCCAGTTGCCCTTCTAGTCCTGACCCTTTCTCCTCCTATTTCTTCAGGCTCCTTTTTGGAATGGGGTCTCTGTTAATTGTCAATGGGGTCTTCACTTTTCCCCCCGATGGCTCCACATCACGTGGCAGCACTAAGGATTACGGGGGGAGGGGAGAAAGGAGCAGGGCGGAAAAGCCCGCAGGATGGGCCGGAGGAGCCGAAGCTGCCGCGTGTTCTGCAGTAGCTCGTATGGCTCTCGCTATGGCATCCTGGATTTTTCTGAGATCTCTCTAGACTCTAAACAGTGGCCTGTGAATTCTGACTTCCTGGTATCTGCCAGAGAGGAAGCACCTTGCTTTTCCAAACTGTTTGGCTCCTGAGCTGCCTGGCCTTTTCACCAAGCCGGCCTCCCTCGGTGTGGTCAGCAAATGCATTTGGACGTGTCCCATGTAAACAGTGAAACACTAAAGGAGAGGATGAGCCTCCATGGCAGATGGAGAGCCGTAGCTGGCATCTGGCAGTTTGGAAGCAAAATCTTGCATGTTCCGCGCCAGCTTCCTCCATGTCGTGGCCCCATCTGTCTGCCAGCCCTGTTAACGTGGGCCTGGGCATCTCTGGACCCTGAGTGGCAGTGTCCTGCTTCCTACTACTAACCATATTCTGTTAGAGTCACTCTACAGGGAACGTGCTTCTTCGCAGGGGGAGCTGGCGTGGCTCTGCCTGCCCCCAGGACCCCTACACACCTCGCTCCCTCTGAGACCATTGCGTAGTCATCGGAATCCCGGACGTTTGCACGCCACCTTAGTTCTCTGCCTAGGCTGGTAGATTTGGTTAGCACCTTTACTTCGTTCCCCCCTGGTTCTCAGAAACGAGTGCCAAGTCGAATATGAGTCATGAAGACTGTAGCAACCCCAAGGCTTGGAGGAATAATCACAGATCTTTAGGTGACCTACCATGAGCTCAGGTAGCCTGCTTCCTGACAGAACCTTACGTCGTCACGTCATCTTCGATCGAGAAGGAAGCAGCATTCACCCAGGGGTTATGATGGCTCTCTCTTGGCAAGGTTGTTCTAAGGTCTCACTTTTCTGCTTGAGAGCAGGACTGAATTCTGACGTCTGACATGGTGCTGGTGACCCTTGACACTCCTGCATCATCGACCCCTTTCTCATCGGTGACTTTCGCTTCCACTCCATTTCGGCCGTGTCACAGCAAGGCCAC
This sequence comes from Pteropus vampyrus, assembly GCF_000151845.1. Lineage (NCBI taxonomy): Eukaryota > Metazoa > Chordata > Mammalia > Chiroptera > Pteropodidae > Pteropus > Pteropus vampyrus. Next base: position 69,913 of record NW_011889239.1, read on the forward strand.
ACTTTGGATTTCCCTATGGCTTAGAATTTCTCTGAGATGCAGACTTTTCTACCTCTGTTCATTGCTTCTTCCCGCTGTAACTTCTCCTTCTACCTGGACGTCCAGTGTGACCTCTGGGTCCTCTCGGCCGCATTTGCTTCCTCATTCCGCATTGTTAGCCATTCAGGGCATCTCCCTACGCCCCCGGACATCCCCTCCCCCGTCGCTCGTTCCCCGTCATGTGATTTGTTTCCAGCCCTGGGGTGCTGAGCAGGATAGCCATGGGCTCACGCTAAGTGGGTCCACTGCAAATCTGGCGTTGAGATCCCAGCAAGACCGTCACCGCTTCTTGACAGGCCTTCGGTTCAGCTCCTGCTCACCCCACAGCAGCTGTCCGAGGCCTTGTCCATCCCCTTTACGCCCCATAGCTCGGCTCTTTAACTCTCAGTGACGCATCTTGCAGACTTTGCACAGCCCGAAGCTGCCCAGGGCCGGCACCTGCACGGCCCTCCTTCCGAGCCTCGCTACGGTTCTGCGCCCTCACCTTCCCGCTCCTGTGCCACTTAAAGGAAGAGTCTAGGCGGACATGTCCGTTCATTAAATATTCATCCATTTTCCACTCTGTTCCTGAGCTAGGAACAGAAATATCAATGTTTCCCTCCTAAGACAGTCAGCCTGCCAGCTCTTGACTCATAAAAACTACCAAATAGGGTGTCACAGCATAACGAGAATAATAACAGTAATTATAAGAGGGGCAGTTTTCATTAGTGAGCACTTACTCTACGTCTGTCCCTGTGTCACGTACACCACACTTCATCTTGACCCCCAATCCTATGAGTCGGGGACTTCCGAGATTCTCATTTCGTAGGGAGAAAACTGAAGTCGGGAGCTTGAATAAAAGGCGACATTGGGATTTGAACCCGGAATGCGCCTCGGATTCTCCCAGTCCTGCCCTCTTCGCTCCCATTCTCCCTCCTCGCAGGGGCTCCCACGCGGGGGGCCCCCGGGGGGCCTGCAGCCCCCTCTCCCGTTCCCTTGGCCTCTGGCGAGCAGGCGCTGCTGCTCAGACCCACCGTGCATTTCGCTGCGGAGCACGTGGAGAATCACATCGTGCCTGGAACCGCAGGCAAAACCCATCCCCCTGGGAACTGTCCCAGTTTGAGGGTTAAAAAAAAGTCAGTCATGTTAAGATAGAGATAAATACTATAGACAGAGAGAGGCATGAAAATAGATCCAGGAGAGACGGTAGATACTCTATCTAAATAGATATTAGTGATAAATACATGGAAACCGCAGATAATTGTTAGAGCAGCTTGCGCTCAATGGGAGGCCCTATGGATAGATACACAGACCAGGGGTGGTGGAATAATACAGAGGAAGGGGAACAGAAAGCAGCATTTGGGAGTAGCCCCTCCTAGGGGCCGTGCTGAATGGGACTGAGCCCTTTGGTACCTCGCGTTCAAAGGGGTTGATCCAAGGGAAGGTCTGAGCTGCGTAGGTGGACCGCAGGCTTCCAGAAGCGCGTGGCATCCTGGGCAGAGTGAGTGAGTGGGTGAGATTGAAGACTGTCTCAGTCGGGGGCTGATGAAAGCAGACTCGAGAGAACGTGGGCCTTTCCAGCTGACACGGGGACGTGGAAGGCCACATAGAGCCTGGGAGGAAAGGGGCCGGCTGGAAAACGGAGTGAGAGTCCGTCCCTTTTAAAGGACCCGCTGAGTGGGGTGCAGGGCTCCAGCCCCTGGGGGCATTCGGAGAGGAGCGCCAAGTCTCCCACCCAGTAGGTGAGCCAGTTAAGCTGGCCGTTTGCACAAGAGTGGGGGCATATGTTGGGAGGCTACAGCCCGGCGTCATAACCACACAGAAGAACCATCCCAAGATAGCACCGCTCCTGTTTTGATGACTGTGGTGCTATTGTGATCAGATACGGGACTGGCCAAGTCTCTGCCCACAGGCTGCCAGGGAAGATTATGGAAAGCCGGGCTGAACTTGGGCCAGGCAGCCACTCACGTGCCCTCCTCCCCACCCTGGTCACTGCCTCTCCCCTCCCCTACTCGTCCAGCACTTTGCAATTCTGTCGGGCAGCTGTTCCTGACCGTGGACGTGCATACAGATGGGCAGGAGGCGGGCAGTGTGTCCATCTCTTTACGGGCCTTCAGTCATGTCTTTGAATGATTGAATAGGAACGGAGTCTGCAGTCCTTAGCGTGGACTTTTATCCCGGACAGTCATCCCGTCCTTATATTCCGCTGTCCTTTTCCAGGCGAAAGAGGGAGCTGTTCACTGTCCTTGAGGGGACCTCGTCTTTCACAGGCAGTTACCCAGTGTTCTTTCATCATGTCTGGGGTGCCCACTAATGATCTCGCCTTATTCTGGGGTGGCTTAGGGGCTGTGGAGCATAGGAATATATGGCCTTCGCCTTCAAGGTGTCCCTCACCTTCAATCGGGGTCCCTCTCCATCTGTTGGAGGAGGGTCAGGCAGGGAGGCACTGGAGAAATGCAGCAAGCCCAGAGCTGTCTGCTTAGAGACTTTTCGATGGAGTGCAGCAGAAAATGTGGCGTGCTGAACCTCTTTGGGGTTAAAATTCCTGCCCCATTTGCAGACGAGAGGTTTGCATAAATAAGAAGGGGACTAGTTCCAAAGAGAACTTTTTCAGTAGGAATTTGGCTAATCAAGTCTCTAGCTGGACTTGTCCCCAGAGGATTCATGAGAATAAAAATCGAGGGGACAGGCATCCAGATGGCATCTGGTAGGGGTGTACGTTCTGCTCCAGTGATATTTTGCAGTATCTGCTCAGTCCTGGCTGTCTGGAACACCCCTCCCTCCACTCCAGGCAGGAGGGTGTCCCAGAGAATGGGCAGCTCTGAGCAGCCATCTGGTCACCGGGCAGAGCCTCAAGCCACCTGACTTGGGGACAGGGGCCATATGGGTTTCTCAGGATTCTACCTTGTTTACTTTTGACTTTAATTTTAAAGTTCTCTGAACTGGAAACAGGACTAAGGAGAAAGTATTCTGCTAGAGAGCCAGATGCTATGATTAGCCTGGAATTCCACCCCCGGCGATGGAATGGTCGGACTGGTGGGCAGGACGATGGTCAGGAGCCAAAGAAGCATGACGGAGCTGGAAAAACCAGGCCTCCGTGCGAGGTTGGCTGCTTCTCAGTAGTGAGAAGCTAAGGTGATCTCTGCTTTCTCTCTCTTATGGGTAGAGGAGATGGTCATGGAGCTTGAGTCTGAAATTGATGGACGCCGTCGAGCCATAACGTTATCGTAGTTAGAGTTACCGAGTGTCCATAGCTTTAGCGTACGAAAAGCTTTAACAAAAGCATAAGCTACGTGCCAGTGGCTGTGCCGCGCATTGGAGAAGCAAAGGAAAACAAATAAGGCCCTGCTCTTAAGAAGCCCTCAGTCTAAAAGACGTTATTCTCATTTACGATTTCGCCCCCTCAACCTTAGGGAGCCATGTGGTTCATTACTGTGGGCGGGGGTGAAGCAGGCATTGAGTCCCGAAGTGAAGGGGTTACACAGAATCAGGGATGGGACTTGGACTCGGCAGCAGAGACCCCAGAAACCTGTTTTGAACTATGTTTTAATTCTTCTTTAGGGCTGCAGGGTCTGTCACTTCCAACCTTTCTTGATCTAGACGTCGAGTCCCACTGCAGGACAGGGGGCGCTGGGAGGAAGGACCGTGTAGTAGTTATGAACATGGAAGCCGGACAGACCTGGACGGGCCTCAACCATTCATCGTGGAGCAAATCACTCAGCCTCTATACCGCTTAGTTTCCTTGTCTGTGAATAATAGGACCAACCCCGTAAGGCTGTGGTAGTGTGAGCGGAGACAGTGCATGGATCTTTCTGCCATTTGGGGAAAGGAAAGATCGGAAGCAGAGGGGGTTTAGACTGTGGGTGTGGAGTTTAGAGCTGGAGTAAGGAAGTGTGTGGCCTTGATGGACTCTCTGCAAAATCAGGTGGTCCATTCCTAGGTGATGGTATTCATTCCTTAGGGCTGCTATAAAAACTACCACAAAATCAATGGAAATGTGCTGTCTCACAGTTCTGGAGGCCAGAAGTCCAAAACAAGGTGTTGGCAGAGCCACGCTTCCCCCTAAGGCCCTCGAGGAGAATCCTTCTCTGCCTCTTCCAGCTACTGGTGTCTTTCTTGGCTTGCGTCCGCATAAATCCAATCTCTGCCCCTGTCATCATGTGGCCTTCTACTCTGTATTTCTGCATCCTTTTCTATCTCTTATAAGGACACCAGTCGCTGGATTTAGGGCCCATCTCGATCTTTACCTTAATTACATGTACAAAGACTCTATTCCCAAATCAGATCACATTCTGAAGTTCCAGGCGGCCACATCTCTTTTTACAGGGCTTGGGGGGTGGGGGACAGTGTTCAGCCCACTACAGTGATGAAGACAGAAGTAAAGGAGGTCCTTTCTTTTTTCATCCAACTCATCAGTTTCTTACTTCCGGCCTCCGGATTCCTTGGACTTTCATGACCAGAGAAAAGAGGCCGTAAGGCACAGTTCATTCATCCATTCGCCCAGTCGACTGGTCCTAGTTGAACACTGCCACGTGTGGGATGGATACTGTGCCAGGAGCTGGGGCACGAAGGGACTAGAAGTGGGCTGCTAACAGCTGGGGGCCCGGGGCCTGCCAGGGCCTGGCCCAGTGCTGAGCGCTAGGAACAGAGAAGAAGGACGGCTCGGGGGGCTGTGAAGTAAGGACCAGCCAGGGCGCCGAGAGCACAGGGCCTCGGAGCACAGCAGAGGCACCCGCCAGGGCATGGGGTTGTCCAGAAAGACACCGGAGCTGATGTCTGCAGGGACGTATAGAATCAAGTAGTTGGCGAACTCTTCCCAGACAGACTGGAAATCTGCACAAACGGGAGACTCGAGAGAGCAGGCCATTTCAGAGACCCACCCACGGCTCTGTCTGGCTTGGCGTGCGCATAAGTCAGTGGTGGGCGAGTGAGAGATGGGGCTGAGCAGGGGGGCCCTGCCCCCCCTGTCATCGTCGTCATCACTCACAGTCGGGGAGCCCCAGGCGCAAACCTTGCATTACTCTTCACAGCGAGCCATGTTCCCGGTCGATCGATCGGTCACATTCCCAGTCGATCGATGGGCCGAGTGCAGCGTTCCGCCCCACTTCCCAGAGCTACTGAGGGACGGGAGCGGCTGCAATTCCAGTCGCAGGAATTTGGCCCCCGGACACTCCGAAGCAGTGGAAGCATGTCCGTGAAGGAGACGGAGGGTCCCTCGTTCCCCACACACTCTTAACGTGCAGAGAACAAGAAGTTCCGAGCGCCCAGGATCCCGGAAGTGGGGGAGAATCGGGGCCCCTGGGCCTTTGGCACAGTGGGGCTGACAGAACGGGCCCGTGGAGCGGGAAGCCAGGGCCCGCCCTCAGTAGCCCGAGGAGAGGCACGACCTCCCCCAGACAGAAGCTGTGAGGAGGACGGTGACAGTAACCGTAATGTGGCAACAATTCGTTTGGCTCCGAGTAGCAGAAAACCTCCAAATAACAATGGCTTTTTAAAACATCGACATGTATCTCCCTCTCGTGAAAAAGAAGTCTGGAGACAGGCAGCCCAAGGTTTTAATTTCGATTCTGTGATTGTCCCGGTCCTATCTCGCCACTCGATTATCTTTACTGTGGTGTTTTACGGGGGTTGATTTATGGGCCGAGCTGGCGGCTGGGGTTCCAGCCATCACATCAGCATTTCAGGGACAAAAGGGAGGAAGAGCAGACAATACAGACTTAGTCCTTTTTTCTTTTTTCTTAAAGGATACTTCCTAGAAGTTGTTACCCAGCACTTCTCTGTCCCATTGGCCAAAATGGAGTCACATGACCATTAGCTGCAGGGGGAGCTGGGAAATGTAGTCTTTATGTTGGGAAGACAGTTGCCCAGCTAAAATTGAGATAAGGGGCAAGTAACTATTAGTCAGTGCCAGAACCTGTTATCATATATGGGATATTTGCTGTGCAAATCACTTTCTTCCTTATAAGACTCTTCCGTGGAGGTACTATGCTTCTCATTCCTGTTTCACTGGTGGGGGATCCAAAGCTCGTACAGGAAACAGAGGTCACACTGTGCAGAAGCGGCTGAGCTGAATCTCAAACCCAGCTCTGAGTGTCTCCAAAGCCTGCAGCCTTCCCCACCAAGCTCTGCTGCCTCACAGCCAACTCCAAGCCATAGGCATGGGTGTGGGGCCTCGAAGCCCTGGCACTTGCCCAGCCTGTCTGACGTCCACTCTGGCCTGAATTCGCCACCCTGCTAGGTACCAGCTGAAGGAGCAGGAAGTGAGAAGGACTGGTCTGTGGGCCCTGGCCCTGTGGGGGGTGACCGTCAGCGGGCTCTGTCTTCTCCATCCAGCCACCATGGACTTGGGCTGCTGCCCTGCTCTGGGCTGCTTCTCTTAATTAGTGTCAACTTGTTCTGACCTGTGGTGGGTCCTTGAATTCTCTTAGCATTCAAGACCCTCCCTACATATTGAGGAGGGAGGTGTGAGCTTTCTGTGTCCCCTTTGACAATTGGGGGTCCTTTAGGGGGTCAGTGTTGGGAGGTCTTGGTAGGGCTCTGTTCTCGGAGCCCAATTTGATTTATTAAGCATTCACACTTGACCATGATATTTTACTATTGCAAGTGCACATCAAGTAAAAGTTAAATTTCTTCATTTATTTAATCTTTATTAAGGACATTTCTAATGATATTGATTTTTTTATTAGTAGTGGGGAGAGGGAAGCTCGCTTTCTTGGCAAGAACGTTATTACCTGATGCCAGGTTTGAAAGCCGCTAAACAAGGGGTCTGTTTTTGAAATATTGAAAAATATTTTAACATAAAAATCAATAATGGTACATGAAAAAAATCGAAGTGAATGAGCAAATGCAAAACTTTTTTTCTCTTAATGAAGGTCATTTTAAATGTTCATAAAAAAAGAAAAACAGTAAAAGAGAGAAAAGGGAAGAGAAGCATTGCGACCCCTTGTCAGATATGCAGGTGCAAAAATAACCCGCTTTGAAATTCTGGAGCATATTGATAGTGAACGTGAGGATGATGTAAGTGGCTGAAGGCAGATAATTTTGAGCAAGAATCATTGCTTACACTTGGGTTTGCCTCCATCTTTTCTTTCTTGGTCTGTCGCGATAGCCTTTGAGTGGGGCTCCTTGCTGCTTCTTCCGAAACCACAGTGGAGATGCACACGGCAACCTGGGCGACCCAGTGTAAAGGACAGTGAGGTCGCGCCCTTCCTGGTGCTTAACTCCGATGGAACGAGGGCACACTTCCCCACGGCCCCCACGGCCGTGTGCGGCCGGGCTCGGGCTGCCCTCTGCCCTCTGCCCTCTGCCCTCACCTCTACCTCCTCTTCCCACCCAGCACTTCCCACCCGTCCCACCGACCTCCATGCTCCTCCTGAGCCCGCTCTTCTTGGGAACTTTGCACATGCCGTTCCCTCCGCACAGAACGTGTTTTTCCTGATGGTCTCATGGCTCTGTCCTTCACTGCATCTAGGCCTCTGCTCAGATGTCACCTCCTCCAGGAGCCTTCCTGACCACCCCTCCACCAGCACACCTGGCCCTTAGCCTCCTTCAAGTGTCCCCACAGTGCTCAGCAGTTCCTCCCGGTGTGTTCCTCTCGGTCATCAGTCTTACCTACTGGGATGCAAGCTCAGTGAGGGCAGGGACTTGGGTTTCTGTGCTCCCAGTGCCTGGCGCCCGGCAGGTGCTCCGTCTGTATTTGTTCCATGAGCCAGCATGTCCTCCTCATTTTATCATCTCATCAGGCCTCCTCATAATCCAGGCAGACGTTATCATCCCCGCTTTTCCGATGAGGAAGCTGAGGTCAAGGGCATTTATGGTCAGCAGGCCTGGACCAGACCCAGGGTCTGTGATGCTCAGGCCAGTTTTCTTTCTTCATGCCCTGCTTGGGAAGTCACACCGGAGACCTGAAATTTCTGCCGTGCCTGCAGCAGCATTTCAAGGGACAGCTTGGCTTGTGAGGCCACACCCTGTACGTGAGGAATTAGGCAGGCCCCTGGCTGGAGGGACCACACTTTTTCCAGCACCTACCAGCATTAGCATAGCATAGAAAACAAATGCAGTCAATATTTGTGCAACCGGATAGAACCTAAATTATCGCGGTGATTAAGCCAGGACTTTGTGTCCCAGATCGTCACTTATACAATCCCCTTAAATCCCTCTGAGCTTCAGTTTCCTCGACTCTAAAATAAGGATGATGGTTGTGCGTACCTTGTACGGATAGGGTTGTTGGGAGCATTGAGTGGGACAATGCATTGAAAGTGCTTAGCGCAGGCCCCGCACATTTAACGTTTCAAAGATGGTAGCCCGTGTGTTGCCTCATCCCTATCATTTGTCCGTGGTCTCTGGACCCTGGGAATGCTCAGGCCGGGATGCCAAGTCGGGCTCACGTGTGCCACAGTAGTTGTAGAAGCGACAGCAGCAAACCTTTGATCGTTGGCTGGCAAACCTTTAACATCCACTGTGGCCTCTGCTCGTTATGCCATCTAAGACCGGAAGGGTCCTGTCGACAGGGGCCCTTGTGCAGAACGTGACCAGCGTTTACCGACATAGGCCGAGCCGCCTTTACGGTGGCTGTGTGACGCTCCGAGCACCACTCCTTCCTGACTTAGTGTATTTGCTTGCAAGGGCCGCCATAAAGAAATACCATAAACGAGGTGGCTTAGGCAAGAGAAATTTGTTTCTCACAGCCCTGAAGGCAGAAGTCCAAGATCAAGGTGTCGGCCGGGTCGGCTTCTTCTGAGGCCTCTGCCCCTGGCTCTCAGACGACCGTCTCTCCCCTTTCTTCTCATGGTCTCCCCTCGACATGTGTCCAGGTCCTAATCTCTTCTTGTAAGGACACCCTAATGACCCCATTTTAACTGACTCGTCTCTTTAAAGACCCTATTTCCAAATACACGTTCTGAGGTGCCGGGGGTTAGGACTTCAGCATATTTTGAGGGGACACGTTTTAGCTCTAAACAGGCAACGTCTCCTCTTTTTTCTGCTGTAGTTCAGAGTGAAAGCAGCTCTCCGCAGACATAGCGGGTGTTCTGGAAAATGGGTGCGGGCACCTGCTGGCATGTTCCTTTGCCATCTCGGTTGAGGGGTCTTGGGGTGCTTGCCCGGATATATGACCCTGCGATTGGAGCTGAGCACAGAATGGGGTGCGTGAGGCCCGTGCAGTGTGGGGCATGCATGGGCAACATTTAAAGGGGTCCGAGGCAGTGTGCATCTGGTCCCAGGTTTGCTCCTGGAACTCAGGGTTTATAGGTAGGTGACAGACAGGAGCGACGACACAGTGAACACATGGGACATGTATGCTGTTTACCAAGCGAAATCCTGCCTCTTGGGGGCCAAAGTTACTCTATATTCTGGACTCTTGTCTCCCAGCAGAGCCATTCCTGATCTGTCAGAATTACAGATTATCTGGCACTGAAGGGAAGGCGGAATCCATTTAAATGAGTAGCTCTCTAATTTATTAAAGGGCTTATATATTCTGCTGGTATCAGCACTCGTTAAATTCATGGAGTGGCCCAGGCCCCTCTCCTGCCCCCCTGACCCTTTGCTGCTGGAATATTCTATCTTCCCGGGAGAGCTGTAACAGGTGTCAGACCAAGGGCTGTGTATAGGTGAAGCGAAGGGGCTGCACACCTGTGGGCTTGCGGTGTCTCTTATAGATTAGCAATGAGCTCGCTGCTCGTGGTGAATGTCTGAGTCATTGAGAGTCAGCCATAGTCCCACATTTCTCTGCTGGCTCAAAGGAGAACGAAGTCGGGGGGCGGGGGACACCTCACTGACAACGAAACCTGCGTGTCATCATCCCCTGTGGGATGGCATCGAGATTTCTAGAATCTGACACATGGCTCTTCAGTCGCCGTCCTGTGTGTGACCCATTTCACTTTGCCAGACATGTGGTTTTGGTCAGATCGGAGGCAGATGTGGTCACTGCAGATTACTGTGTCTGAATTTGCAGGAGACCTTCTGCCGGGTTATCTGGCAAGTTCCTTTCTCAGGAATGAGCCCTGGGCCGTGCTGGAGGATGCTGGTGCTGGGGTCACTTAGGGGTAGAATTTTTGGAAGAGAGGTAGAGTCTTACAGGAAAGCAGAGAAGCTCAAAGACAGAACTTCCGTTGTTTGACCTAAGAGTTTCACCAACCTTCGACCTTCGGAATAAAGCTATTCAGTTTCACTTATAATAATAACCTAATACATGCTAAATACTTTCCACATATTAATTCATGTAACCCTGACAACAGCCCTGTGGGTTCAGTTGTCTTATCATTGCCATTTATAGATGAAGAAACTGAGAGAGAAGGTAATTAACCGCCCCAGCGCCACTCAGCGAGGAAGTGGGGAAACGGGGACTGGAACCCAAGATCCGCTTGATGTCGGAGTCCTTGTGCTTAACTGCTGTGCAGGACACTCAAGCTGTCCCCTTTGCCCAGGCAGCCCGCGTTCCCGCAGACCTGCTCCTGACCCCATCAAAGCCCAAGGCCTGGGGCTGTGCTCTCTGCCATCTGCTCTCACCTTCCACTTGCCAGGGGAAGGGATGGGCTTGGAGAACGTGGGGGATCTCACCCAGGGAGAGCGAGCTCTGTCACCCTGTGGCTTCTGAGGTCCGAGCATCTGCTCTGCTATTCGTCCCTGGCCCTTCCTTTCCCTTTGCGGGCGGATCACTGTGTCAGTGTGTGTCAGCCACACGTTGGCAGCAGGCTTCTCTCATCCCGTCACAGAGGCAGAGGAAGAACGAGATGGAAGAAGTCAGTTCTCCTCTCCCAGAAGCATGTTGGGAGTCATTTGAGTGGGTCGAGGAAGCAGGGCAGGAGCTCAAAGCTGTCATAAGAACGAGCTCAGACGCACGCCTGGCTTGCTGGGAGGTGGGAGTCAGGGTTGTATCAGCATCTTGCCGCCCCTATGGCCAGAGTCCAGTGCTAGGACACTGGCCCCTCCTTCCCAGGTGCTCCCGAAGGTGTAGTTGACGACGCTGTAGAAGCACCGTCACCTTTTCTTGGAGGTCACCAGGAGCTTCTTGTTCCTTTACCTTCCAAGACTGGTCACGGAACTCAGATAACTGCCCTGGGTCAGGACACATTTCTTTCTGTTCCTGACGCCACAAGAAGGAGGCCATCGCTCAAGTGAAGGTGGTAACCAGAAGGGACTTCATCCTGCCCCTGAGCCTGTCCGCCGGAAAGCGGGTGCCCTGTGCCCTCCGTCGAGGCGTCAAGGCGTCGCGGCGGGAGATGGCGGGAGGGATCCACCGCACTCCCTCTTAGTGAGAGTGTCTGACCACTGCGAAGCACGCGCAGGTTTTGTGAAAGTCGCTGATGAGTTAGCTGCACATTATTGTGAAAATGCCGCCCGCCTCTGTCATGTTTGAAATTTGTGTGAGATTATTTTATTCTCGAAACAAGTTTCTTCCCCACTCCAGATTATGATTTCACTGTAAATCGAACCTGTGTATTTGTTCCTGAGCAGAACCAAGGCCCTGAGGCCAAGGCAGATGATCAGCTATATAAATATAGTCAACTACAGGTAGAATATTTACTGTATTCACTTTTCTAAATTTGGATCATCAACCAAAAAAAAAACCAGGACATTTTATCATTTCCCTTCATTTCCAACCCTATGTCCTAAAAATTTACCTATTATTAATATTTAAGAGTTATCACTCCGTATGAATCATTGGCTATAAAAGGATATAAATTTTGCTCTATTTCAATTTTATGCACATATTTCTTCAACTCTCTACCATATGATTGAGGTTCCACATTAAAAATGCATATCGGTGGAAAGAGTCTGCGCTCGCACTGCCTCCCCCAGCTTGTCTTCACTGACGCGCTCAGGCAAGAGCTCGAGGAAACTCTCTCCGGGGAACCCAGGGGCCTGCCCGCTCTCCCTGCGCCCTCCTCCGCCCGCCTTCTCTCCAGTCTGACCGCGGGCCGTGCCCTAAGCTACCTCTCTGCCAGTGATGATGGGGGGGATCATCTGTGAGCCCCTTCCGGTCCTCCCCTCTCTTCCTTATCAAGGCAATCCGAATTCCAGGTCTGCTCCAGCGGCCAGGAGGGGAAAATGTTGACGTTGAATGTAACACATTTTATGGCTGCCTTGTTTAATGCCTCACTCCCCATCCTGGGTATCGTGCGTGCGGCATGGACTCAAAGTGGGTGGAGTCGGAAGTCTCAGTGCTCGCATTGGCTGGCTGATTGAGCGATCTTGGACAATTCGCTGGGTCTTAGTTGTGTCACAGTTTGTAAGGGCAGGACATTTACTTGCATTCGTCTATGTCAGAGGGTAATTGAGAGAAGGAAGCAAATGAGCCAGTGACTGTGAAAGTGCCTGGAATTTTGGATGCCGTGCCAGTGTAAGGAGACACTGTGACGATAACAGTTCTGATGATGATGATGATGTATCCAGGGGTCATTGGCTTAATGCATCTTATATTTCCAGGAAATATGTTATTTGGTTGTTCTCATAAAATCGCTTTATTGGATTCTGAATTTGAGCCCAGTCCAAAACTCGGGACGTGCTTTCTCTCCTAGAACTGCCACTGATTCACCAGCAGCATTGTTGGATGTGGTCACTAAGACGCTACATGTCCCCATCTGCCTACTCCTCCTCCTCTAATTTTTTAAGTGGCACAGATCTCCTTTAATCTCTTTCCTGTAGAGAGATGGGAGGGCTGGAAAAGATTGTTGGCAAAGAGCTTTGAGTTTGTCTGCAGAATTCTGAGGCCCTGAGGCCCTCCATGGGCCTGGGATTTGCATTCATAGCCAGAATCTAAGCTCTCGGGAGGCACCGCACCCTCAGACATACCACCCCCTTCACCTTCTGCCACCTCATGGCTTCGTAGAGCGCAGGAAGTGTTCAGGCTCTGAGCTTAGGCACCTATACATCGAAATCCTAGCTCCGTCAGTTTTCATCTGCTTGATGTTAGGGAAAGCAGTACATTTCTCTGAGTCTCTTTCCTTGTCTGCAAAATGGCGATATTAAGAGGACCTATCTCATAGAGCTGTGGAGATTCAATGGGAGAAAGCCCAGGAGTGTTCTGGCTGGGTCCCTGGGGATGCCACCGTAATGTCAGCTGCCGAGTACTTTGTAGCAACTCCAGAGCTGAAGTATGACGGGCCATGTGTTCTGCAGTCTCCGTCCGTCCGTCCGTCCGTCCGTCCGTCCGTCCATCCGTCCATCCATCCATCCATCCATCCATCCATCCATCCATCCATCCATGCTCTATTAGATCCTGTCAGTGTGCTAATCCTTTTGCGGTATGCTGATATGACTTTAACATGTCCCTGCTCTGGAGGGACACGCGAAGGTAGGGCACCTAAGACCCACAGCCAGCTGTGAGGCAAGGCGGCCTGTGTGCTGTGCTGAGGAGCAGGGTCGATGCCAGGGAAGAAGGGGTCCCAGCCAGGCTAGGGGTAGATGAATGCAGCAGAGCACTCAGGCCAGGATTTGTGGAGAAAGAGGCTGTGAGCAGGTCAGTGGGAACGTATAGGGTGTCGCGCCTGTCTTATGTTAGGTCCTCAACAAATGGTAGCTGTTAATGCTATTATTTAATGCTTTGCTCACAACGGGCATTCAGTATATTTTTTGAATTGACCAAATGCCTAACTGGCAGTACAAACAGATGAGGCAAGTTTTATTATTTTTGTTTCTTTTTGCCTAGAAGGGCCTCTGGCTTTTACAGAACTGGTGCTCCGTCAGTCAGGGGGGCAGGGCCCACAATATCACCGTGCTATTCCTTTTCAGCCTTATTTCCCCTCCAGCACACAGCAGGGCACATTCCACCTACCTTGGCACCAACGGAGGCAGACTTTCCTTCCGTCAGCTCAGCTTCCTGTCGTGTCAAATTAAACAATCAGCGCCTTTTTGCAGAGCCGGATCTCGGGGAAGAGAACTTGCAGCAAATTGCCAAAGGACATGAAATTCCAATTCTTAGCAGTTCCGTTAATCACAGCATTTTATCTCAACAAGGTATTCGTACACATAATCCACACTTAGAAACTCTATTAATAATGTCCCTACTCTATTTGTAGCCCCTACTGTGTGCCAGGCACCATGCTAAGTATTTTCCAAACATTTCTTCATTTACATCTCCCAACAATCTATTATTTTTCCCACTATTCACATGTAGAAACTGAGGCCCAGGAGAGGACAAGTAACTTGCCCAGCCGAGGTCCAAAGAGCCTAGATTTGAACTTGGAGAGCCTCCGAGCACAGTCCTGACCTTTAGCCGAAGTACTGTATGGCCTTCCTCTGCTGGGGGTCAGGTTTGTGGTTGGCTTACTCTTGTCAAATGTGGATGAATTCAGGCACCTGGGGTCGCAGGCTTCAAGAATTGTCCCTGAAGAGTGCACTCTGTAAGGATCTCACGTATCAGTCCTAGGAAGCTGCTCCAAGTCCCCACAGCTCAGCACTTCCACTCCTTAACTAGGTCCGAGGTCTCCCGTCCGTGTGCTGACTACGGGCTAGACCCTTTGAACCCAGCGGCTCCCATAGCCCTCATGGCTACCCTGGATGTAAAATTAGCTTCCGACACTCTGTCCCCCCAGCTCTGCTGCCTGTCTCTTTATGGGTCTTATCGCCAGCTGACATATATGTATGGTTTGCTTATCCACTTGTTCACATGTTACCTTCACAGACATGGGCTTTTCTCTGTTCACCGTTACGTTCCCAGTACCTAGGATAGCACCTGGCTCATTGTAGACTCTTAATAAATGTTTGTCAAATTTGGTGAATTTGGCATGTAACCTAATTTTACTGGTGGGGAAACACCAGAGCTCAGAGAAGTTAAGCAACTCAGGTCATACCGCTGATGAAGCCCCATACTTACCAGCTGATGCCCCTTGGACCCAAAGTCTGATTTTAATTTCCAGTTCCTTGTTGGTCAGATACCTAAAGTCCAACAGTTTGTTACATGGTCACGTGACTCCACGGCTGCCATGTCTGCTGGCTACACGCTCCCCTCCCTACAACACGCACGCACCTCCAGCCCCGTTACCCAAAGACTTTTCACTTTCTCATCTCATTCCTCACGGATTTATTAGCATAAGCCATTTTTAACTCACTATTATAAATTATTAATTCCTAGTGATTACAATCAGCATTAATCACGCTTAACCTTACAGTTTCATAGAATGCATGGCTGGAGGGGAGATTCTGCTTTCGCACGTGGCAGCCCCTGAGACCGCTGGCAGCAGAAGTCTGGATGCCCCTTTGAGAGACACCGTGGGTTTTGATGTGTTGGGGTTAGAGAAGTCATGTGCCTGCTGCCCAAAGACAAGAGAAGTGGCTTTTAAGTCCTGTGGATGTGGGTTTGAATTGAACTTTCCCCTTTCTAGCCCCATGTGCTCGCCCCTCTGAACCACTTTCCTGTTTTCACTGTGTCACTGAGTGGTTAGGAGATGGCACGCAGCCCAGTTCCTCCCCAGGCCTGTCTCCAGGACATGACATGGCATGAGGGATCCCTATGTCAGGTGCTCTACTTCCTGTCCTGTGCTTTTAGTCATTTCAGATGAACACCTGGACCTGGAGATGTTTACATCACTTACTCTGCATCTCCCCTTCACGCACGGGAATTAGGGAACTATGTCCACCCAGCACGGTCAGCAGCAGCGCCTTTTAGTGTGTACTGAGTCCCTGCCAAGTTCTTGGGCAGCTGCAGAGCCAGACTACCGTCCACGGAAGTCAGGAAGAGTTAGCCCATCTGTTAGTTAGGGTCTTCTCTCCCACCTCTAAGAAAACTCGCTTCTTAGTTGCATTATTAAGCAGTCTTTCTTTGATTAGAGATGAGAAGCATTGGTTATTCTGATTCCCTAGCAGGGGATGGGAGACTTTCAGGAATACCAACGTTGCCATTAGTGGCCGTATTAAAATAAGAGGCTCTCATATCAATAATGAAAAGTATCAACAGCGAAGTTCCGGAGTTAGCTAAGTGCCATTCATTTTGTTTTGTTTTACCTATTAGTATTATTAACATTTACTGAGCACTTATGCTATGCGAAGTGCTTTCCATACCTATTTGATTTGGCCCTAATAGTAGCCTGACAAGGCAGTTATATTATTATCCCTTTTTATAGATGAGGAAACAAATACTTAGGTTAAGTGACCGGACCGAGATCGTGGTATTTAACTGAACAGTCAGATATGACATTCTTCTCGTTGCGATAAGCACTACTGTCTTTCCTTAGTCGAGAAATAAAAAGATAGTGTCAGAACCAGCCCCTCCCTTTAAGTCTTATTGTTCGGTGGCCGAGAATGAGAATCAGTAGAAAGAGACGAGAGAAGTGACAGAGAAAGCGCAGCCTTCAGAGGTGCTACAAGAATTTAAGAAGGAAATGACTTTGCGGGGAGCGGGGAGAAGGGAGAGAGAGGCCAGTTCAAGAAAGTCTTCACTGTGGTGGTAAAAACTGAGCTGAGTCCTGGGCTGGAAGCGTTAGGACAGTGTCTTGGGCGAGAGCACAGGTGTGACAGGGATAGAAGTATAGATTGTGTATTTGGGGAATAACAAAAAATATATATATTTTTTTACTCGGTAGTAGGAATTGCGTTTGGTAGGTAATGATAGGCTTTGAGTGTCAAATCTGAATCGTACATGTTTATGAATCAGGATACACCAAAATAAAATTAGAGAGTGAATCTGATGGAAACTGAGCAAAGGAAAATGACAGGTGTGCTCTTTCCCTCTTCATATTGTTTTTTAGGTTTTCATAAAATTGTAGTTGGTGGCAGATAGAATGTTATGGCATGCGTACCAGCCTTGACATAAGATGTCTTAGATTGGAATTCCAGCTTCCCCGTTTATCAGCTGAGGGACTGTGGACAGGTTAATAAAATGGTTCTGAGCCTCCATTTCTTTGTATAAAATGGAAATAATCATTACATTCATAAGGATTAAATGAGGCAATATTTATAAATTGCTTGGGATAATTCTTGGCCATAATGGATACTCATCCAACAGCAGTTTAAGGGAGAAAATACGGGAAAGCATAACCCAGGATCTGGAGCATAGAGGATTCTCCATAAAGAACATCTAGTTTGTGTGTGTGCACACACGCACTTACACACGTCTATGTAGTGTGGATCACTCAGTCTACCTAGCGAGACTTTGAGAAGACCCATGTCTCACATTTGAAGTTGAAAACGTTCTACACGTAGACACTTTGAATTCAGGCCAAGATGGGAATGATACCTAGGCTCATTAAAAGCCAACCATTTTTAAAATAAAGGCTACTTATTAGCATCCGGATTACACTGTGGCGACTCCGAGAAGCACCTCGTGTGGGACCCACCGGTTCCTCCCACGGCGCACTTCGTTGTCCCCACGTGGGCTGCAGAGCATGCGCCTTTGGGTCCGCGTCGGCCGTGGGGAAGGACAGTGAACAAAGACCTGATATTACACGGTGCTTCCTTTACTTCGCTTTCCTGCCTTTTTTTTTTTTTTTTTTTTTTTAGTCTGGGGGGCAAATTGTCGATATAATGAAAACCTCCTACTTTCTATAAAGATGCCATTATATGAAAATGGTTGCTAACCTATTCAGGGTTTCGCAGCAGCTGCGTTTCCAAAGAGTTGCGTGTAAACTGCAGCACGTTCGGGCTGTGAGCATGAGACAGTGCCACATGAGTGCCTGACAAAACTTGTTCACTGTTGATTGCTTTTCCGTCGCTTTCTCCAGCGATTCCAGGAATGCTTAATTATCGATCCCAAACCATCTTCGATTAGCTGGAACTTCTAACACGTCAATTTTTCCTGCCTCCACCATTTTTTCAATTGGTTAATGATCTTAAAATACTGTGCCCTTAAAGAGCCTGCTATTTACAGGCACCTTGGGAAGAATCCCCCGATTCACACATTTGCATATTGGGCCAGTGTTCTGAGTGTATTTGGGAAGTCAGCAGTTCCAGATAATATTGACAACAGCCTCTTGGCCAGGGCTGATGTTATCCAGCTAAGGCTCTCTGTATACTCATCTTTTACGTAGAGCGTTTCGCTTTGCCTGACTGTTTAGGTCAATGTCAAGATCAGCTAACTAATATTGGTGTTTGCTAACTCCATAAACACAGACATAATCCGAAATGGACACTTTAAAATAGGACGGATTTTAAATTCCATTACAAAACACTGTGGGATTTTTGATAGAATGCTAACAAACAACGTTGTTAAGCAATTAAAAAATAATAAAGCAAACCTTCTTTAAATAGCTGTAACCTCACAAGCTTAAAATTATGCCTGCTGCCCTGGGAGCATAAACTCATGAGAACGAAGGGAAATAAACTGTTAAGCTAGAGGATTTAAAATAGGCTAGGCGGACTGTAGAAGTGGTTTGAGCATCACGCCCATGCCCCTCGTGTGTGGCGCACTGAGCACTGAGCTTGCTTCTCTCCCTCTCCAGTCCCACTATCCGCTGTGTCCTCAGCTCCAGGGCTGCTCTCCCGCACCCTCTGTTGCGCACAGAAGAAAAGCAATTCTGCACACCTCAGATCTGAAGGAAGCACCCTCTGATCACCCCCGTTGTCCTTGGTGCTGTCGGCATTTCGTTTCCTCAGTGTGGCAGGGCAGCAGCGTGTCGTGGCTGACCTTACGTGAGGAATTGGAGGCCCCAGAGAAGTAAAGTGACTGGTTCCTGATCGCTCACAGTTGTATTCACAGCAAGACCGGCGTAAGAACCTGGATTAGAACTCGGGACCCTTGAGGCCTCCATCTGTTGCTCTTGCCTTCCATGACAAATCTCCTCTCCTGCTAGGATGGTTTGACTTTTACAAGATCTCGATTTCCATTTTAATAATCCCAGGCCTTCCCTCGACACTGCAGTGGAATTAAATTTAAATACGTAGCTTACATTTTATCTTGACATTTTCTTTAGAAGGCAGGAAAAAGAAAAAGGAAAAGGGAGGGCAGATATTCGCTCTTGCCATCACAGAGCAAAATCCTTCTCTTTTATCAGAACTCTTTGTTCAGATCCTCCTGGGAGAGGCGTAGGGCCAAGGGCTGCTTTTCAAGCCTCCGGGCTCTCTAGTTACCCCTGGAGACTCAGGCAAACTCTGCTTCCAGTGCTCCAAACCTCTGTGGAGAAGTACCGGTGTCAGCATTAAGCGATATGGCTTGAAGATAGTCTTGTCAGTCTAATTAATCTCGAGTCATTGCCTTTTCTGTCAGAGCTGTCTGTCTCCTTACCCATAATCCTCATCACTTTGATAGTCCGTCAGGAAAATGGGACTTGGCCCAGCCTTGCCTTCATCCAATAACATTATGAAATTGATACTGACACTTCCATTGGCACTAATTTCTCTAAGAGATTGGAGCCAGAGGACAAGTGGTTTAGCTTCATGGCATTTAAGCTTTCCAAGTAGATCAAGATGGCCTAAGATTGATTGACCTGCGCTCCAAGGAAGGGGGAAGGGAGAAGGGAACAGAGGGAGAGGAGGGCGTGGAAATCAGTGGCTGTGTCATCATCATCACGTGGTATTTACTGACTGCCCAAGAAGGACAATGCCCTCTACGCATGTTCTGAAGGTGCAAGCCAGGCCCTTTCAAAGACTGCTTCACAGGGAGTGTAGAAAATTAGGAGGGAAGTGTGTCGGCTAGAGTGGTTCACTGCCTCGTTTGTGATGTTGCCCCCTAGTGTCTGGAGTCCAAACAGCAATTATTTTTCGACCTATGACTATCTTTTCTCGACCCTTCTCTCCCCCACACGGAAGCCTAAGTTACTTTTTATTAGGATGACTGTCCTTTATCATCGAAACCAAAAAGGTGCTGTTAATAATTATGCCGGAACAGGTATAAACAAGGACTGTCCTGGGGAAATCAGGATGCGTTTTTACTAATTCCTCTTTGAAATAACTAAGATCTAAGCGTGCCCGAACTGAAGGAGGAGACCTCCCTTCAGCAGAGGGTTTAACTCCTTGCCTGAACCTCCTTTAGGATAACGGATGAATGAAAAAAAAAAAAAAGCTTTTGACAAGAGGGTCCCATGAAAGTGAGAGGTTTTTTGTATGAATTGGTAGGTTTAATAATGTTACCTGATCTGAAAGTCAGTATAAGAATTACACGCAAGAAGTGATTGTAGGAATAATGTGCGTTTTCAGATTAGATGGTTAACTTTCATTTTTTGTTGTTGTTGTTTTTTTGTTTTTCCCTTTGTATCAATCTGGCCCATGTGTCTATCTTTAGAAAAATAAATGGCTAACTCTAGAACCTCCCCACTCCCGTCCACCTCACCACCCCTTTCTGGGGTACTCAATTTGAGAGTTCAGTATCCTTGACGTATTACATTTACGTGTATTGTATACGTTACCCATGGACGTGTTGTGTCTGGTGCGATGGGCAAGGGGCGACATTGTAAGGGAAGGCAGACCAGTAAGTCTCCTCGCATGGCCGTTTGCTGAGCAGTAAACTGGTAGTTAGGCGTGAGTTCACCCCTGTTCTTGCCCATGTGTGAGAGCACACGTGGGCTCTGAGCACGTGTCTGAGCGTCTGGCGGGGAGCATGCATGTGACTTCATTGCTTTGCCCTCTGTGACTAAAGGGGCTTCTTCGAGAACATGGCACCCCGTGTGCTGGCCTGGCCAGCGGAGCCCCTGCAGGGGACTGGAGGCAGGTGAGTAAACAGGAGCAGGTGCTACAGCGTAGAAAGCATGCCCTACGAGGGAAGAGATCTCAGAGCCGGTACAGTGTTATTTCGATTGATTTTGGTATTGTTTATGTGCTAGAAATCATTCGACCCTGTCCACCCTCCCCAGTTCCTGCTGCAGCGCTGTTCCAGTGAAATGCGTATATCATCTTTAGAGCATGTCTGTGAAAGGGATGAGTGAGCCAAGAGATTAACAGGTGCTGCCAAGGCCCCTGCCCAACTGCTGCCCACGTATGTGGGGAGAAGGGGCAGCAGCCAAGGTTCAAGGTGTCTTGGAGGCGACAGCCACCAAGGAAGCGGAGATAGGGACTGTTTACAGAGATGAAGGGTGATGGACGCCAGGCTTCAGAGTTTGCTGGGCCAGCGGTCCTTCCTGGGGCTGCCTCCATCTCTCTCTTGCCCTGGTCAGTGTCTCCCACGTGCCTCGCTGCTGCCCCGAGCACCCCTGTAATATGTTCCTCTTCACACATGACATCTCTCTTGGTTTATTGTGTCCCAGCTGTAGACCTGAGGGCCTCTTCTCGGCCAGGGGCGGCAGTGTTTGGTGAGCCTGTGGGTGGGAAGGGCTGATTTGGGAGGCGTGGCGTGAATCAGGAGCTAAATGTCAGGTCACTCTTGAGGACTCGGGGATGGGATTAATGCTGCCATCCCCGGAAGTTGCTGAACTCCTGAAATCTGCAGACCACTTTCCCGAAGTCCATTTGGTGGGGAGTGTGCCCAGCTCCCAGAAATGCCATTTTGGATCTTTCTCCCAGCTGGAGAATTGAGAATCGTGGCCACCCTTTACTTTTCTAGAAGATGTGAGTTTGGTGTGAGCTTAAGAACACTGGATTGGGAGTCCGAAGAGCCAAGTTCAAGTCACAGATGCCCCCTACCTGTGTGAGGTCACTTCAACAACTCAGGGCATCAGTTTACTGATCCGTGAAGTGGGGAACGTAGTCCCTATCTTGCGTGTCTCATTGGGTCGCCGTGGTGATTAAGTGGCGGATGGACAGGAAAGAGCCTTGTGCCAGTGCGTGTCATACGTATCTGAGGAGTTTCCGTTGCTGTTAGACTATGGGTTTGAGTGCATCAGATCATGAGATGCCTTCATTCTAAAAGGCTCTGTGCTCTGTAACTCTTCGCCCTCCCTACTTAAGGTTCCCAGGAAGCCTCATACCCTCCCGGTGAGCATTTTTTAATAAAGGGAAAGCTCTCTTTTTTTGTCTGACATAAAGGCAATAGGATCTGAGCCAAACCCAGGGTGAGCCGGGAGTGGCCCCCCAGGATTCTCAGGGCTTGAGAATGAGTTTATAGTCTCAGAATGGCCTGGAAGAAACACTGGATTGTTATGCTTTCTCTCCAGCTAGACATTCAGGCTTCATTTCAGGTCTTAGACTTAGGGGCATTATAGTTCAGAAGTGTTTTCATTTTAAACCTCACCGATTTGAGGTCGAGTGATTATGTACCATGAGGCAGGCAGGGGACCAATTAAGAATATGGACTCTGGAACCCTTCAGTTCCAGCTAGAATCAGGATGCTGCCTCTTACTAGCTGTGCGACCTTGGGCCGACTGCCCATCTGCTCTGATTCTAATCACAGGAGCCACCTCAGGGAGCCCCCGCAAGTTCATGGGCACACAAAGGCCAGGGCAGCGCCCAGTAGTGCCTAGCGCCCAGCAGACATTAGCTGTGATTACAGTGTTTCGTTTGAGTGTATAAGGCCCTCACTGAAGAGAGAAGCTGGGTTTTCTATAGGTGACAGTGTGCCACGGCATCACTCCCGTGTACTGAGAACTACCACGCAGAGGGTTTCCTGCAGACACACCTTTGCTAAGCTGTGCCTGGAAAGCCATGCGTGAGGCCCAAGCAGCTGTGGGGAGCTGTCTAGTTGGGAAGCCCCCCTCCCGGCCGGCGCCCATACGCCCAGGTTTCTCCTGAAAAGAGTCCCGTTCTCCTTGGCATCGGTTCTTTCTGTCTCTCTAATTAGTCAGCCTCACTTCAATCTAAAAAGCCCTGACGTGGAGACCGTGCACAGGTCAACCACTGGGGTTTTAGATATCGCGCTTCCCGCTTGTGAAGCAGGTACAGTCCGAGGCATTTGCGCGTAGCCCACAGGGGTTTAGGCTCCCATTCTCTTGGTCCTGGTGTTGCAATCAGTTGTGCGATGCAGTCTGAGTAGTGCAGGAAGTGACACGAATAAGGGGGCGAAGGGGGCGGAGAAATCAGTGACTCGACGTGGCAGCACCTGGTGTAGCGCGCTCTGAAACAACGTTTTCTGTATTGCCAAAAGTCCCCAAGAGGTCGGGGAAAGCTCTGGATAATTCTTTGGAGGAAATAGTCCCTGCATTTTGGGGAAACATTGATGAGTCTCGGTACAGTC
This sequence comes from Pteropus vampyrus, assembly GCF_000151845.1. Classification (NCBI taxonomy): domain Eukaryota; kingdom Metazoa; phylum Chordata; class Mammalia; order Chiroptera; family Pteropodidae; genus Pteropus; species Pteropus vampyrus. Next base: position 92,903 of record NW_011889239.1, read on the forward strand.
ACTAAACTCGAATTTAGAAACGCCAAGACTTGAGCCATAATCTCTATGGAGGCTTGAGCAAAACCACCAACGTTCTGTACTGTCTTCTGTATGGAATCGGAAGGTAATTACTTCCTGTTTATGCCTGGAATATCCTAAATTCTGTCTGTACTATCTTTGGAGAAATCCGATGGCATGTACCTTCTCTCCGGGCTGTATGCTGCTGCCTTCGCAGGCCCCTTGCTACCTGCCACTCCTCTGCCTCTGAACTCCAACCTGCTGCGAGTCTTTGGGTCCAGAGTTCCCTGGAAATGTCGGGAGCCCCTCTCCTCCATGCGTCCAATTCTCTGAAAAGAGTCTCAAGGGAGTAGAGATTGGGAGCAGGAAGGAGACTGTGTTTGACCCATCGTAACTTGTCCCAGCGTCCGAAAGACAGTGCTGGAGGGTCCGGCGGCACGGTGCTGCGAAATGAACCCAGACTCAAGTCTGACGGAGGCGGGTCTGTCTTCCATGTACTAACCGCGTGACCTTGGGCAAATTATAAACCCTGGGGCTGCAGTTCCCTCAGCCGCATCCGTGGGATGGCAGGATCCACCGGGTTGGTGGCGATGACTGAGATGAGGGAGGCCATGTGTTCAGAGTGCCCGTGCTGCCACCCCTTTCCTTAAATGCGGCCTGGCGCCGGTTGATTGGCAACACGGTTTTCAGTCGCCAAGCGATACCTCCAAGCCATGACGCTGCGAGGCACGAATGTGCCTTTGGTTCCTGTAAGAGGCTGGGAGGGGATTGGAGCCAGAGAATGAAGCTTATCTTTTGGGAAATGATTCAGGGAGAGAAGCGGAGAGGGGAGGAGGGCGTGCCTCTGTGGGCAGCCTGCAAGACCCGGTGTGCCCTGGAGGTCACAGTGGCCACGTCTGTCTGGAAGCTGGAGGAGGCCGAGAGGGGAGGGCCCAGAGGAGCTCGTCCAGGAACAGAGAGTTGGCGACTTGTCCCCAGGTGTGCTCTTGGGCACAAGCCATGTTCACTTGGCCTCAGTCCCACATCTGCCAATAAAAATTAAGAAATTGATTTTCTGTTGTTTGCCTCTGAGGAGTAGGCTCTTTTTATGAGACAGTAAATGGAATCCCTCTCTGAGCATGGCTGGATTTTTAATTGTGTTTCTCGTGCTTTCACTTATTCTGTTTTATGAGTCCCTGCTCCCAGATTTGTTGATGGGAAGCTTTCACCCACCAGGGACACACCAGCGTTTGATTTTTATCAGCAGGAAAGGGTCGAGGTTTTTAAAAAATCATTTTCTTAATCCGAAGGTTGGCTTGTTTGTTTCATTCTGACACATTAAAAAGGCATGAGACCCATCCGGGGTTGCTCTCCTCTACTTCTAAAGTCAGATCTAGGGGTGGGCAGGAGTCTTTTTCAACAATGAAGGTCATGGTCTGGCTCTATGTGGAGCTAGATCTGATTAGATTAGAGCTCAGCTTTGGGACGGAGTTGGGAAGAGCCATTTTAAGATGGATCACGTCATCAAGGACAATAAGTCCATTCTTTGCATAAAGTGCTTCTGAAAGATTCTTTGAAAATGGTGTGAAACATGCATACCATCTGAAGGAAAGAATTAAAGTAACATCGTTGAACGTGAGATGGCTTCATTCCTGTATCAGTCGGCGTGGACTAGGTTATGCTGTGGTAACAAACACTACTCCTGCCGATCTTAGTGACTTCAAACAAGAAAACTATATTTCTCACGTGTGCCACGTGTGTACTAGGCGTTGGCTAGAGACCTCGGCTCTATGTCACCCTCACTTGGGGACTGAGGTTGACCGGGGCACTACCTCATACTTCTGCAATTGCCAAGGCAGGAAAAAGAAAATATGGCAGATCACACAATGGATCTTTTTCTAGTGAGAGATAATTGACATATAACATTATATTAGTTTCAGATATACAGCATAATGACTCAATATTTATATGAATTACAAAATGATCACCACGATGAGTCTAGTTAACATTTACCACCTCATATAGTTACAGATCTTTTTTTTCTTGTGATGAGAACTTCTAAGATCTATTCTCTTAGCAACTCTCAAATATGCAATGCAGTGTAATGAACTATAATCGCCGTGCTGTACATCACATCCACAGGACTTATATATTTTATAACTGGAAGTCTGTACCTTTGACCACCTTCGCCCATTTTGCCCCCCACCCCCCGCCCCCGGCCACCATCAATCTGTTCTCTATCTCTGAGCATAGTTTTCTTTCATTTTTTTAGATTTCACATATAAGTGAGATCATACAGTATTAGTCTTTCGCAGGCTAACTTATTTCACTTAGCATGAAGTTCTCAGGATCCATCCATGTTGCTACAAATGGCAGGATTTCCTCTTTTTAATGGCTGAGTAATATTCTGTGTGTGTGTGTGTGTGCGTGTGTGTGTGTGTGACAACTTCTTTGTCCATTCATCTGTCACTGGACACTTAAGTTGCTTCCATGTCTTAGCTATTCAAAATAACGATTCTGTGGACATAGGGGTGCAGATATGTCTTCAACATAGCGTTTTTGTTTCATATGGACATATTCTCAAAAGCGGAATTGCTGGGTCATACAGTAGTTGTATTTTTAATTTTTTGAGGAACCCCCCACACTGTTTTTCAGAGTGGCTGCACCAATTTACAGTCCCAACAGTGCACAGAGGTCCCTTTGTTCCACAGCCTCGCCAACACTTGTCGTGCTGATTTTTTTGATGCTAGCCATTCTAACAGGCATGAGGCGACATTTCATTGACACAGTGGATCTTAGAGCTTCCAGTATGGAAGCAACGCGTGTCACTTCTGCTCACTTTCCACTAGCCAGAGAAAGGGATGGGCACCGCCTGACTTCAAGGGGGCAGAAAACTGCAGTCCCACCGGTACCTGGAAATACCTGGTGAACAGCAATCACAATGCCCACAGCTCCTAAGAAGGGTTTCTGAGCTGCTAGGCGAGATGGCCTCCCCCACACCTTTGGGAGGGATAAATGAAGAAAAACAGAAATGGATGGATTCTGGCCCCAGGATGTTACACATTAGCCATAAATGTTGGCCTCGACTGCCCAAAGTTACCTTACCTGGGTTGGTCCAGCCTTGAAAATATTTGGTCATCTGTTACTAGATGCCTTGGTTCAGATGTCTTGGCTTCTTTTATGGGCTCGTGTGTTCACTTCAAGTTCTAGCTATTTATAAAATACGAGGTGTCAGCAATACAGTCAAGAAAATGGGCAGTTTGGTGGGAAGAAGAACTTTGGAGACGAACAAATATAGGCTCTGTCGCTTCCTGGCTAAGTGATTTTTGGAAATCTGAACTCATTTGGGGATCGGTTTTCTAGCTGATCAAATGCGAACGACAGTATTTTCTGAGGATCGGATGAGAACAGAATGCCCAGTAACACATCTGGCACGTAGTAGGTGTTCAATAAACATTAGTTTATTTGCCCTCCGCTTCCCTTTGGTTATAACCACATGCTTAGGAATCTGAGTCCTTCTTCTGGGTACTGGGGAAGAACCACTCCTACAAATCGGCTGGCTAAATGCTACAATGTTGAACCAGTGACTGGGTTTTCTTGGGGCCAAATTTCTGAGAACGGTTAATGCTTCTGGTGGAACAGAAGGAGATTTTAGTGATAAGGCAGGACATTGGGGGGATGTCTGGAAAGGCATTTGGGGCTGATTCCAGGGAGGCCCTCCCCGTGCCCTGGACGAGACAGCGAGTATTCGTGGTGACGCCGCCACTGTTCGCGCCTTTATTTTGTGTGATGGACCCCTTCTCCCCTCACCGTTTTGTACTACAGCCAGACCCAGTCCCCGGAGACATGCGCTCTACCCCTGCTGTCCTCATGGCGACTTGCAGCCCCCAGTCCCCTGCGGTGCCCGCCCCCCGCCCCGCCTGAGTCAGATCCCACTCACGGCAGTGAGATTCTGTCTTGTGTTTTCCTCAGAGGCCTTTGCTTCCCTGGGGAAAACTGAGTCCCACATCGGAACCGACCGTGGGAAGAGGTCAGCCATTCCGGCTCGGGCGCCTTGCGTTTTCCCGTAGAAGGAGCGGGGAGCGAAAGCGAACGGCTCTGGAAAGGCATTTGGGGCTGTTTTCCTGGGCGAGACCCCTGCCAGGCTGTGGACCTGTCTCTGATTCTCCCGTGGTTCTCTGATGCCACGACGAGAAGAATAAAACCCGCCACAGGTCTGGAAGAGCTAAAAAAAAAAAAAAAAGAGAGAGAGAAAGAAAGAAAAAAAGCACCAGTTTGAGAAGGGAATCATGTGATGTGTCTGAGCAGACCCGTATTCCCACAGGGGTCCCTTGCGAAAGCTTGAACTTACCAGGAGCGCTAAAAGCCTGTTTCTCTTTCTTTTTGTGTATTAGTGCTGCATAAGAAAATAAGTGTGTCATTAGGAATGG
>NW_011889239.1:98787-103120 GCF_000151845.1 Pteropus vampyrus
GGGAAAGTTTTTTGGAATTTTTTTATTCTTTTCATCGGATTTGGATTTCTGGATGGAGTCTTCGATTTGCTTTTCTCTCTTATTTACCACCTTTTTCTTTTCGTTTGAATTTCTGGAACGTTTTCTAGACTGTATCTTCTACGTTTCTTGGACTTTCAAATTTTGATCATCATACTTCCCGGGGGCTCTTCCTTGCTCTCTGATGGTTCACAGGTGAAGCATCATCTTGCTTTCTGGATGCAGCGTCATTGATCTGAGGATGTCAGTGGTCCACAGGTTTGTATATATAAAGTCTTCTGCTCCCCGCATTGCTTCTGTTCCCTGCAGGTCCTGCTTTCTCTGTATTGTGCTCTCTCTTTCACACTGAAGCGTCACCGGGGTGTCTGGTGAGCCTGGACTGCTCCTTCGTATTTAGGAATCGAGCACTAGAAAGCCAGCAGGATCATACTCTGAGTGCCCGGTGGGGCTCGTCTACTATGAGCCTTCACGAGGGCATGATCTCAGTGTGGGTTTGACCTCCCTGGGAGACCCCCAAGGGTCAATATCTAAAGCTCTTGTCTTTTTTGAGGTATTCAGTTTCTCCAGAGTAGTGTTCACCTCCTGCAGGGGGGCGTGGGTGAGGAGGGCTGGGGTGGTTGGGTAGACAGGGGTTATTCCTGGTGTCTGTTCTTCTCAGAGCAGGAAGAAGGAGACTGGCATCACGCTTTACCTTAGCCCTCCCCTGAGCCAGTGTTTAGGAACTGGCCTCTCTTTTGCAAGGCAGGTGATGATTACAAGTATTAGGCAACCGTTTATTGCTGCCTTTCCACATGGTCTCCAGGCAGACATTTGTCACGGATTGGAATAAGCCTGTCTGTGCTCGCGGAGCGGAATTCAGGTCTTCCGTTTGCATGTACCAGTCCTCTATTTAGTTCTGCCTCATTGGCGCTTCACCTCACTGTTTGATGGGAAGCCTTCTCCCCATAAACTTCAATGCAATGTAATGGATTTCTGCAGTGGAAATATTGTTCAAGCCGCACAACCAAATCACAGCAGGCACTTTGTCTTGGGACTGTGTGTCTCGCGATGCGGCCATTTAAAAAGCCGGTTGTATGAAGCCACAAACAGTCACAGCTAATTCACTTTATAGGACTTTTATTTGTATGTATGGGGGAATCACACCACCAAACAGAATCATCGCTCTACCAAGACTCTGGCATTAAATATCTGTCAACTTGTGTTTGTAAATCACCTTATTTACAGGGTTTCTTCTTTGGGTTAGAAAATGGTAGAGTTGAGGTTGGTAAAGATGAAAATAATGTTCTGTGAGGCCACTGGGGCAATACGGCTCTTTCACGAGTGGGACAGCCAGCCCAGCTGCTGGCAGGCTAATAGTGATGCAGCCTAACCACCGCCCCTTGTGAGAGCTGGCCCCGGCTAGATCTAGTCCCGCGTCGGCCTGATCCCTCCCTGGCCAGGGGAGGGCTGCTGATAGAGCCCAATGAAAGTTATGTCATATTCCTATATGAATCCGGTGGCCACTCTGGAAAAGCTGTCAGTCCCCAAGGCCCTAATCAGAGGCTCTGGGTCTCAGGTGTATGTGGGACTCACATGGAAGCTCTGTAAATCCAGACCCCCGGGTCCCACCCCCGGACTGATGGAATCAGAATCTTTGGGGCAGGACCCAGCACCAGCAGTATTTAGAGGGAAAGGGCAGGATACAAAGGACAGGGAGCGACGTCATCTTTTATTATTATCATTAATCCTGTCGCTGCAACATAAGCAAAGAAACTGACTTACAGTTTTTATCGTTTTGAACTAACTGATTTGGCAGAAGCAAAAACCATGCATGTCATGGTCATTTCGGTTCACTTTTGTTTTGATGGTATGATGGGGTAGAGTTTTCTCTCTCTCACGAAAGAGAAGCAAGGGGTGGTTCTCAGAGTTCAGACGTTTGGTGATATTCTTCCAATAGATTTCGCCCGATGGAAAATATGGTGGCAGAAATAGTGACAGGGTCGTGGGTGGGGCTGAGCAATGGCGGATGCAACTTCATCAGGGCCGTGTGTCTCCTGGCGTGTAGGTCCCGTGGCCGTCATCAGTGGTGAGGAGGACTCGGCCAGCCCGCTGCACCACATCAACCACGGCATCACCACACCCTCGTCCTTGGATGCCGGGCCAGATACAGTGGTGATCGGCATGACGCGCATCCCGGTCATTGAGAACCCCCAGTACTTCCGTCAGGGGCACAACTGCCACAAGCCAGACACATGTGAGTACTGGAGGGGAGCGCTATCCCTCTGGGGAGGGCCGGGTGGCGTGGCAGGAGGCTTTGTAGCTGGGATTCTGGAACCTTCTGGGGCCACCTACCACCTGCTAACCTCCCACTCTGTAAGACACCTTCCCCGTTTGTCTCAACGCTTGAAGAATAGCCTGGGCTAGGGTCCCCGAGCAGAGAGGGCAGGAGCAGCCCGGAGGCGGGGGCCCCCGCCCCGCGTGCAGAGGCTCCCAGTCAGGCGGGGGCCCAGGCAGGGCCGGCCTTCTCTGCAGGAAACGTAGCCCGACTCTGCCCGGCAGCGGCCCCGAGGCCAGCAGGCCCCCTGCGCAAGCCTCCACGCTGGGGGTGGGAATGGGGGGGGACGGCCAGGACACTGTCGAGCTGCCCTGCAGGCCCGAACGCGCACCCCCTGGGAATCCGGTCACGGCCCCAGCACCAGCACCCCACGCTCCCCCTCGCAGGCGTCTCTCAGACCAGAGGCCTCAGGGCACCTGGGCCCTCCTGTCGCGCCCCTCCTGCTGGTTCCAGCTCTGCTCCCTACTTCCCCTGAGCTCTGCTTGAGCCCCCCCCAGTTCCCAGAGCCGCTGTGGCTTGGCCCTTGAACTGCAGGTGTTTCTCTCGCTGTGTCCCGTGTTCAGTTTAAGCCCATCAACCCCAGTACACACCCTCCCCCCCGCCACTGCCCCTGCCACACACCCCCTTAAATGTCAGCTGCTTCAGAAGGGAGCACAGAGCCCCCGGAAACGGCCTTGAGCTGGAAGGGACAGATAGATGGGCTAGGTCAGGGCCTCATCTTACGGACAGGACAACTGAGGTTCTGGGGGGCTGCGGGTTCTCCTTCTCTGACCCCGGGCTTCTTCCGGTTGGCTCTCTTGATCTCTCACTGGTCCCGGGGACCTCTGGTCTTCGTCTCCCCAAGCTGAGCTCTCTGTGCTTGGGCCACACTCGTTGTAGCTCACAGAATAGATGCTGTCCGCACCGGTCCATCTCATAGCAGAGCGGGCATGTGGCCACCGCATCCATCTTTGCCTCTGTTTTTCTGGTTCTGCTTTTAGTGAGAGGATTACCACAGTGGGCAGGACTGGGCTCCAATCAGAATAAGGTCATCATCTGCCTCCCAACCCGGGGTGTCCTCCAGAATCTGCCTCAGGGTTTATCAGATGCTTCCTGTCAGTGTCGGTTCTGGACCAGGGCTGGGCAAGGGAAGAGAAATTCCTGTGTTTCAGACAGAGCGGGGCACACAGTGTGAAGAATCGTTCTGCTCTGGCTAAGCTCTTGTCTCAGGTCGGGCTCATCCTGGACTGGCCTGGGTGTGGCTGGCGGGGAGCCTTTCCGTGATGGTCGCGTGGGTCCGAGCTCGGGCTCAGGCCCATGTTGCTAAGTTTTCTAGGGTGGTGTCCGTATTTGAACAGAGACTCAGGCACTGCTGTGTTGAGTATGCAGTCGATGCTCGTAGTGGCGGTTGTTACGTTCTATAAAGTCACCGCCAGTGCAGAATTAGCGAACCCGGAGCCATCGCTCCTAGGGGAAATACAGGATTAGATTCCTGCCGGCTTCTGGTCACAACAGGTTCATCAGCCGATCAGCGCGTAACCTGTTTCATACGTGCTTCTGTGTAAAGACGTTGTATTTCCCACGCGTTATCGGATCATTGATGTCGCACTCGGGGCCCGCAGCATGACGCCTCGTGCCTGAACGAAGCCCGTCTAACACCCGTGTCTCGTGTGACACACCTGCCTTCTGCATGGCCCTCCTGCTCTGAGGAGCACTGGGCGGCAATTTAATGGCGCTAAGCGGACCACACAAAGGACGCTCGTCTGCAGTGTGATGAGCGTCGCCTTGCTCAGTCTCCGCGGGAGCGTGCGTGTCGGGCGACTCACACTCCCCCACTGCTCGCACGTTCGTGGATGACCGTGAGCGTGCCGCCGGTGTTGGTGTTGGGGTCACACGTAAGTTCTAGTGATTAGGTGAATGTGTAAATACGAAGTCCAGGCCCACCAAGGATGGGCTGTCCCCTTGGTGGGTGCGCTGGACTCCGGCGTGAAGCACGGCCCCTGGGTCACGGCTCTGCGGGGC
>NW_011889239.1:103170-105177 GCF_000151845.1 Pteropus vampyrus
GATCAGCGCGTAACCTGTTTCATACGTGCTTCTGTGTAAAGACGTTGTATTTCCCACGCGTTATCGGATCATTGATGTCGCACTCGGGGCCCGCAGCATGACGCCTCGTGCCTGAACGAAGCCCGTCTAACACCCGTGTCTCGTGTGACACACCTGCCTTCTGCATGGCCCTCCTGCTCTGAGGAGCACTGGGCGGCAATTTAATGGCGCTAAGCGGACCACACAAAGGACGCTCGTCTGCAGTGTGATGAGCGTCGCCTTGCTCAGTCTCCGCGGGAGCGTGCGTGTCGGGCGACTCACACTCCCCCACTGCTCGCACGTTCGTGGATGACCGTGAGCGTGCCGCCGGTGTTGGTGTTGGGGTCACACGTAAGTTCTAGTGATTAGGTGAATGTGTAAATACGAAGTCCAGGCCCACCAAGGATGGGCTGTCCCCTTGGTGGGTGCGCTGGACTCCGGCGTGAAGCACGGCCCCTGGGTCACGGCTCTGCGGGGCGCGTTCCTGGTGCCGGGCCCGGAGCACGCTGCCACAGGGCGTGAGCCTGGCACGTGGGAAAGAGGTTTCCTCCGGGCCGTCGGAATAGGTGGGGGTCCTGGGGAGGGCCGTGGGATCTGAGTGTCCTTTGGGCTCAGGTCCCAGCGCCCAGGAAACCGTGTGGGGGGACCGCCTGCCTTCTGCAGCCCTTCGGGTGTACGGCTCAGAGCGGCCTTGCCAGGGTCCCGGCAGGGCTTCTGTGTACCCAGGAAGGGGTTGTGGAGAAGGGGGCAAGCAGGTCTCCTGACAAGGACTTGAGGGAGTGGGGACACACAGTGCCGTATGGGAGGAAAGTCGTGAAGTGGCTCCAGACTGTCAGGCCCCTCTGACGTGTGGGAGAGTGGCCTTTTCTGGGAAGCGGTGTGATTTGTCCTGTTAGTAGACAGCAGTGGCTCTTAATTGTTTTCAGAAAACGTGTGTGGCGATGACCGTGTGCAGCGGCCTCATCTGGGGTTCGGCCCATCCCCCCTCTGAGCAGCAGGGGCCGCCCCCCACCCCGCAGACCGGCCCGCCCCCTGCGGACATTCACAGGGGGGTGGCGGAGGGTCTGTGATTACAGAGGCTTCTTCAGTCCAGGGAAGTGACTGCCCGACACGTCTACGATGCGACAATGTCATAAATAATTAAAGCCACCCGCGCCTTGGCAGATAAATAAACAGGACATTTATGACGCTGCAGATAAGGCCAGGTTCACTCCTTGAGGAGATGGCAAGAAACCGGACTCAGGGAGGAGAGATGCTCACGTGTGGGTCCCCCATAGGTTCCCCAGGGACCTTCCCCTCTGATTCCCTTCCTTGTCCGTTTAAGGTGGGAGGTGAGCAGAGGGGAAGCTTTGGGGTTGGGTGAAAGGGGTGACAGGCGGTGACTAGACTCTCCGTGGTGATCCCTTGCAGGGTATACACATGTTGAATTATTATGTTGTTCATCCGAAACTAATATAACGTGATATATCAATTTTACCTCGCTAAAAAAAATGTGTCATGTGGAAAGACATTGCCGGTGCCACCTGACTCTAAGCATCATTTTCCCATGTCCCCCAGTCCCGGATTTAACGCAAAGGCACTTTTCTTTCTCTCCGCCTCTGTTCATCACAAACGGTGGGACCTTTCGACCAGCGCGATGAGAGCTGCTCCCCGCCTTGCTACTCGCTCTGCCGTCAGCCTGGTCCGCGGCGTTTTTCATCGCGTGTCAGGGCGGCAAGATATTCAGAGATCGCTGAGCACACGCCCTTATCGGACGCCCGCATGTCCCCGCCCACCTTCCCGGCCCGGTCTCTGCACTTGACGTGGTCCTTATTCCGGGGATTCTGAAAGCAGAAGGAAGGCGCCCCTCCCGGGGACCGGGCACGGGACTGCAGCCCGACCAGCCCTCTCGTTATGTCTTTAAAGTCCCTGGTTCTCAAAAGCATCAGGAAATGGATACGTCCGTTCCTGTCACACAGCCAATTTGGGGTGAGAGCCTACAGAGTGAGG
>NW_011889239.1:105227-111331 GCF_000151845.1 Pteropus vampyrus
TACACATGTTGAATTATTATGTTGTTCATCTGAAACTAATATAACGTGATATATCAATTTTACCTCGCTAAAAAAAATGTGTCATGTGGAAAGACATTGCCGGTGCCACCTGACTCTAAGCATCATTTTCCCATGTCCCCCAGTCCCGGATTTAACACAAAAGCACTTTTCTTTCTCTCCGCCTCTGCTCATCACAAACGGTGGGACCTTTCGACCAGCGCGATGAGAGCTGCCCCCCCCCTGCCAACCCCCCCGCCCGCAACCCGGGCCCCCGCCGTTTTCAACCCCGGGCCAGGCCGCAAAGATATTCAGAGATCGCTGAGCACACGCCCTTATCGGACGCCCGCATGTCCCCGCCCACCCTCCCGGCCCGGTCTCTGCACTTGACGTGGTCCTTATTCCGGGGATTCTGAAAGCAGAAGGAAGGCGCCCCTCCCGGGGACCGGGCACGGGACTGCAGCCCGACCAGCCCTCTCGTTATGTCTTTAAAGTCCCTGGTTCTCAAAAGCATCAGGAAATGGATACGTCCGTTCCTGTCACACAGCCAATTTGGGGTGAGAGCCTACAGAATGAGGCTCTCAAGGGGCTGGTCTCGATGGGTCACTAGGGAGAATTGTGAGGCATCCGTAGCAACATCGGGCCCTTGTGTACCTTTGACACCTGGCCACGGCACCGGGCTGCGTAGTCGCGCATCTCCCGGGGCTGCTGTCCTGGGGCGGGGAGTCTCTGTTCGTCCCTTTTTCCAAAACCCAGAGGACGACGTTGAGTCTCAGCTGAGAGAGCAGCGGCCACCCGAGGAGCTCGGCTCTTCTCCTGCTCCCCCGCCCTCTGTCCTCGGGTCAGGACTTCTGCCTCCACGCACAGCACAGGCTGTGTGATGGCTTCCCCACCCTCCGCAGCCTGCAGACGGGGACCTCGCCCCGCTGCTCAGGCTTCCTTTCCGCGCCGCCCCCTCAGGTGTCGCCCGCTCGCTCCTCCCGCTCACACCTCACCTCCGCAGGGGCCTTCTCCCCTCTTTCCATTTCCCCAGGACCCCCTGAGTCCCCTCCTCATCTCTTCACAAAACTCCACCGTATTCTTTTGAATCCCTTCTGTTCGTTGGCATCCCAGTCACTCACACGGTGCTGATTTTTCTCCCCTTCATCTATTCGGTAAATATTTATTGAGGGTTTGTGTTAGGCCTTCTTTTCAGCTCTGAAACAACAGGGAACAAGGGATGCGTGGTCCCCACCCTCAGGGGCTCACTGCCGGCCACAGCTGACCTGCGGGATACAGGGCGGCCCCCTCCGCTCCCTTGGGACCCGCGAGATGCAGGGCGGCCCCCTCCGCTCCTTTGGGACCGTGCTGGAGCCTCATGTTTTCTACTCTGACTTATCTGCTGCTGATTCACCAGCCTTTGTCCCGAGTCCCCTCTTTCCATACCCCACTCCCACACCTCCACGTGCCACCATAGTGTCATTCCTGCCTGAAACGGCCGTCTCCCCCTCCCCAGCGCCCCCACTGAGGAATGAGGACAGTGTCGTTTTGTGGCACCTTGCTTTTCAACCCGTTTCCAGGATAAGGACACCTCTGCTGATGTGCTGTTCAGGGTTGGGAAGCCCCAGGTCCCTGAAGTTAGGGTGGGTCAGCCTTCGTCTGGCTTTTGGCGCGTGCCCCACTCTCTGAATTTATGGAACCGAGTCCCCAGGGAACCACGGTCGCCTTCAGATGATAGGATACTTGGCCCTGGGCTTAAGTCAGACTTTCTTATTCGTCCCTTCCTCCCTCCCCTCCCCCTTCCCTTCCTTTTCAGGTTTAGGTTTACAGACAAATTGAGCAGAAAGTACAGAGAATTCTCCAACACCCACCTATTCCCCCGCCACAGTGTCCCTTATTGTGAACATCTTGCATTAGTGGGATACACGTTATAATCGATGAAGCAACATTGATATGGTGTTATTAACTAAAGTCCATAGTTTACAGTAGGGTTCATTCTTCGCGTTGTACAGTCCATGGGTTTCGACAAAGCATTGTGCCGTGCATCCACCAGTGCAGTGTCACGCAGAGTCGTTCCGCCGCCCTCAGAATCCTGGGGGCCACCTGTTCATCCCCCGTCCCCAGCCTCCGACAGCCGTCGATCTTTTGACTGTCTCTGCAGTTCGGTATTTTCCGTGTCGTGTCGTTGGAATCTGATATGGTGTGTAGCCTTTTCTCATTGGCTCCTTTCATTTAGCAGTGTGCATTTTAGGTTCTCCCATGTTTTTTTGTTTGTTTGTTTTTTTCTTTTTTTGAGGCTTGAGAGCTTTTTTTTCTCTCCATTTGAATAATAAATATTCTGTTGTGTGAATGTGCCACAGTTTACCTGCTCACCTGTTGAAGGGTGTTGTTTGTTTCCGAGAGCTGCCGTGAACTGGGTGATTTTAAACAACAATGATTTATTGTCTCAGTCTTAGAGGCTAGAACTCAAAATCAAGGTCTTGGTGGCCATGCTTCCTCTGAAACCTGCAGAGGAAACCTTCCTCATCTCTCCCAGCTCCTGGTGACACTGGTGGTGTCCCTTAGCTTGCAGCCACATCTCTCCGATTCTCTGTCCTCTCACGGCATCCTGCCTATGTGTCTGTCTTCACATGGCTGTCTTATAATAACACCTGCCACGTTGGATAAGGTGCCAGCCCTACTCCAGCGTGACCTCATCTGACTTAGCTAATTATATCTGCAGTGTTTCTATTTCTGAATAAGCTCACGCTTTAAGGTACTGGGTTAGGACTTTCACGTTTGTGGCAGGGTGGGGCAGTGGACACAACCGATAGTGGACATCTTGGTTGCTTCCTGTGTTAGACAATTATGAATAAAGTTACTGTGAACATTTGTGTGCAGATTTTGTGTGGACATAGATTTTCAACTCATTTGCATAAATACCTAGGCTTGCAATCGCTGGATCGTGCGGTAAGAGTATACTTAGCTTTTTAAGAAACCACCAAACTGCCTTCCCAAATCGAATCCTTTTCATTTCATGTTATACTGGCCTCCGCCAATCAGCTCCTGCCCAGGGATCTCCGGGCACTTGTCAGTGTGCACCTGTCTTAGCGTGCTTTCAGGAGTGCACGTGTGTATGCCCGTGTGTGTACGTTCACGTGTGTGTTTGTATAAACCTTCTCTTGTGTTCTAAACTATACCAGCAACTGATAACTGTAATTCTTACTGGACCCACACAGACTAATAGTGAGTACACCTCATGTCTAACTTGTCATTGGTCAGAGGCCCATTGCCATGTTCACTACAAAACTGGCCCCTTGATTTGTTGACCGGTGTGCCTATGCCGTCACCAAGTCTCACAGGGCTTCTCCGTGGTGCCGACCGCGAGCCCTCCTGGCCCTCACTCTTTTGGGCCTACTTTCTGCTTCCCCTAAAGCCTTGTCAATGCCTTCTCTTTCTCCACGTGTCATTTTCAAGCTGGCTCTGGCCTTTTAAGCCTCTCACACTGATCCTGTTTTCCGCTGAGTCTCTACACTTTGAACATAGTTGTGTATTTAACCTCAGCCCCTCCTGGCTGGTCACCTCTTCACGCTACTTAATTAGATGTGCCCCTCGTCCTCCCTGGCTGACCTGGCAGCTCTGTCTTGGCGCCCTGTTCACAGGCCCTCGTTCTCACGAGGTTTGTCAATACCCCGTCGGCGCCGGTTTCCTCCGGCTCCCGTTCTTCTTCATTCCACAGTCAGCAGTCATCTGCTGGGCCCTTAGTAAGTGCCAGGCACTCCGAAGGGGGCCTGGGTTAGAGGCGAGGACCTATCCTTCCTTACCCCTCTTTGGCTACATTGCAGCCGTCTGAAGGGCCTGGTCTCACTCTTTTTCCCCAGGGCAATTGTTTGATGCATCCCGCTTAATATACCCGCCTACAAGGCAAGAACTTCCACACAGATAACCCAAGCTGGAGCTGCCAGGTCTGTGGGACTGGTGACTTCTTCATCTGAAATGAGCCAGTGGCTCGTCTCCTCCCCATCTCATGGGCCGGGTGGCCATGGAGCTGGCCTTTTCTGGAAGAATTGCTACCAGGGCCAGTTTCCCAGCTGTGGTGGGGAGCACGGAGCCTTTTGTGCGTAATGCAGTATTAATAGTGCATCGGCATGTTATAGATTTCTGTCACCTCGTATACTAACAAACATCGCTGAAACACAGGGTAATGACGGGTATTTCTTCCCAGCCACTTAGTTCAGCAGAATGGACTTGCAGATGAAATACAGAAAATGGGCTCCTTTGTCTGGAGGGCTGGGGCCCCTCCTGGAACTGGTAGCAGAGGCGGCAGCACCTGCCGCTGCTACTACAGAATAAACCTAGCGAGGTTTTTCTCTAGCAGGGGTCCTAATGGACTTGCCTGATGGAAGGAAGGGGATCTGGTTACAGGGCTGGGCTGGGAGCCCCTCCTGTGAGAGAGCAGCTGGGAAGAGAAGGCCGGTCCCAGGGGCTCCCGTGTGCTCCGTACGGTTGATTTAGGAGGCGGCCTCAGCCAGGGCTGACGTGGAGAGAACAGGGCCGCCGTGGAGGTGGGCGAGTCTGATGCACCCCTCCTTTGTTCTGCTGACTGGGCCTTGGCAGTCCCCATCAGGGGGACTGTAGGTCAGATCTTGGTGAGGACGATAGTGATATTTTGCCTTATCTTTTTTCACCGGTTAGGTATCTCCAGGCCTTGCTCGCCCAGCAGTCTTTCATACAGCATTTTAAATGAACAGAAATTAGTATTGTTCCCCTTGGGCTTTTCCTCAATCCTATTTTCAGATCCAATTAGAATAAGTAGCAGACCCTTGAGAATCCTGTGATGCTAGATATGGTGAGCCTGAGGAGGAAAGGTTTACTCAGACACGTTACAAGTTTCCTTTTTTTCTAGAAAGATCCACTGATGCCAGAACGGAATATTTTGGGAATCAAGGCCCTACGTGCTGGGCGCACGGGCTTGGGCTCGTCCTGAGGGTCTCAGCCCCTAAAGATTAGCCTCTCTTGGGTGCTGATTGCCGTGTCCCCCAGATGCAGGGATAATCCAAGCCTGGCATTTTGTCATGTTGCCCTCTCATCCCAAGAAGAAAAAATATCAAATGATTAGATTTCCCCTTAAATATTTGAAAACACTAAACATCCTTGAGCACGCACTTTGGAGCTGTAACCAGCTCATCCAAGGGGACTGACTCTTGCCGTCTCCCCGGCCAGGACCGCCTGCCTCCCCGTCGGGTGTCATGACCTCATCTGCTCTGTGCCTGCAACCACAATCATATACTCTAAGTTAGAGCTGCGTGCAGTCATACTAATTAAGTAATTAGGTATAATTATGCTCACTGTAAATACACATTAATTGGCTTAAAAAAGTTCTTGGGGGATAAGCATGCGCTTCATGGTGGAGGAGATGAAAAATGATGAGACCCCCTCCCCCCCCCGGCCCCGCCAGCCTGGGGTAATGCCATTCTGTGGTGGGATGTCAGCCCAGGGGACATTGTGCCCAGCAGCTGAAGGCGATGGGACACGGAGTAGCTCCCTCGTTTCCTGCCCGGAGCCCGAGGCGCAGAAGGCGGCTTGTCTCCTGGGCGTGTCCTGGCCACAGTCTTGTCTTCAGGGAGCGGGAGGACTGGCTTCCCCGCCCCAGAGAGCCTCTCCCGCTCAGGAGATTTCTTTATTCGTTTCTCCTTCGAATGGATTCGGGCATCCGGTCTGAATTTTGGTTCTTAAGCGGGGAAATTCTGAACCAGCTGAGCAGTAATATATAGGGGTCAGATAGGAATAAAAATGGGCTTTATTGCTAGATGTAAGAAAGTTTCTTGGACTTAAAGTCAAAATGGGCTCCTCGATGCCTCTCCCAAGTCTTGAACTTGGAATGCACAGACAGGCGTTGGGTCTGCAGAGCAGATGTTATCTATCCAGTTGAATGGAGGGTCATGCTCTGCCTCATCTTTTGCAAGTCAGGAAGCTTAGGGGCTCCCTGGAAAAGCACACGTCAGGGAGTCTTCCTTGTCTGCATTAGCGCCGCCCATGAGCGAAATATGATGCTTGATGGTGAACCCTGCCCATCTCACCCATCAGATACATCATTCGCTGTTCATAGGGAGGAGCCGAGAACACAGGTTGCAGGAAGGTCTGGGGGG